>NC_060139.1:358599647-358920009 GCF_021461385.2 Schistocerca piceifrons
GACAGTGAACATTTAATCAAAAGACAGCAAACTTCATTAGCAAACATGAAAATATTTATATCAAATCAAGGGTCAAAAAGCTTTAAACAGTCAATGACTATCTAAACATGCATATCTGTATAACACAAATATAATAAATGTTTTATTCAAAACGTTGTTCCGCGTAATCATTTTCTCAACAGAAGTATTGCAATATTACCTGAGACAATGAAGTTTATATAGACAAATAAAACATTTCAGAAAATCTTACGAGGTATGTCAATTGTTTTACCTATATACATAAATAATTGACTTTGGAGATTCAATAAGTACATCAACAACAATTATCCTGTGTATTATTGAATACAAATGATATATAATATAATTAATTTAATAAATATGATTTTTTATGAAAACCCAAAGCTGTGTTCAGATGAAAAGAAGTTAGCCACAACATAGTGTGATGATGTGAAGGCAGTATGAAAGAAATAAATCTGTATCTCACACTTTCAAAATATGAGGATTATTTTTCTTTCACACTCCTGAATGCTGCTTTCTTTTATTTCCTCTAGCAACTAGAAAAGGAATCTCCCAATTTAAGGTATCTGAGGTTAGTCAGTAAAACTCCATTCACATTTGTTTCTGGAGTTTTAAGTATGAATTTTTCCATCTGTAAAGATAATAAGCAAGCTAATTCTTCTTCACAAGGCCAACAGCATACAAAACTGATGTGCTGTCAGATATATCTTTTCTCTTAACAGTAGTTTTACTTTGGGTGGAGACTGCAGAACGTGTCTTAACTGACAAGTTATTACTTCTGAGCATGCAGTGATTACTTTCAGCATTAGTAGTGGAGCTTATGCTTTTAACATTAGCCATATAAGAATCTTTTATAAGATTATTAATTGGATACATGTCTAGGTTTTTTAATGTTCTGTTTCCAAAGCATTTTAGGGTCTCACATGTCCTAGAAACTCTTAGAAGTGATCTGCAATGATATGGTCTTCTTTGGCAGGTTGTCTTATGTCTAATCAGATGGCCATCAGTTCTGAAAATATTGTTGCACTTGGTGCAAATGTGTAGTCTGTGCAAATGAACCTTTGCCATTCTCATTAAAGTTTGCTCTGTTACTTTATGTGTTTGGCCCTGAGCATATCCATGATCATGACATACCCTTCTAAAAACACATTCATTCAGATAATGCAGCTGTCTTAAAATTTTTGAAACAAATTTCTTCCTACAATGTCTGCACTGAAAGAACTTCTGACAAACACTTTTATGCAAGACATGACTCCTCATACATCTGAACAGTTTTTCACAATAGGAGCATCTGATAAAACTTGGGGAGAAGGAAGGAACAAATGTGGGTCCTTCAAGAACTGTTTGCAAGGGTAAATCATGCAAGAAGGCATCATACAAGATTGCATTGGTGTAGAACACTTTGTCAGTATAAACTAAGAAATTAGTACTCTCTCCATTTTCGTTCACACCTGTTAGATATATTCCATTATATGCTCCATTTTTATAGTCAGATAGTTCATTCCAATCCACATTTAACACAAATGGCTGTCCAACACAGTCACTCTTAGAAACATCTGAAGAATTGTTTGAAACTTGTTGTTGAACTGTATGGTGTGTGATTTCGGATGATGTCCACATAACCTCGTCCGAATACACACTTGATGCACACGTACTTGTAACACAGGAAGAATTAGACAGGATATTATTGGTATTTCTCTGATTTTCGTCATTTTCTGCAACAAGGGCCACAGAGGAAGCAGCATACGTTGATGTTGGTGCTTCAGTTCCAGATGTACCATTATCTGAGGGACAAGTGTTGTTCAGTAATGGTGTAACTGATTCATCAGCATGTCTCAGATCTTCCGGTGGGAAAACTTCTTCTTCTAACATACATTCTTCGTCATTATCATGGTAATGATCAACTCCTGTTAAGTAGCAGCAGTTATTACTTCGATTTTTACTGTGTTCTGTGTTAATTATATCTTGAGATGGGTTTTTCAAAACACTGGGACTATTTGATAACCATGTCTGATTTGGATCCTGGTATTCTTCATTGACCTGCTCATCCAGGACTCCATACAGCGTCTTTTCACTGCTGCCTACAACCTGGATGTTCTGAAAAGACAAAAGCAATTACTTCAAACAAAAATAGATGAGTGTTCCAAATTTGCTTTATACAATATTTCATTTATTTATTTTGTGCTTACAATTGGTGGTATTGACTGTGGGACTTGAAGCAAAAAATTATACATACTGTCACAAACTCACCTCATTACTGGCACAAATGCCTATCTTTCCACTTTGTGGCACTCTGTCTTTTGACAATTTCTGAAGTTTATCAGCTCTTTTACAATTGGTCTTGAACACATAAAACAAGTCGATCTTGTGCACACATTTAGGACAGACATATCTTGAATGCTTATCATCTTTTGACACCTGAAAGAAATTGTAATTTTTAAAACTGCTAAAAGTTGTTATGATACTGATTGTGACTTAAAGTGGATACAATCCAATAAATATAGCTACAAATATACACAATATATTTTCTTCATAGACCAGTAATGGTATAGGCTGACACAGAGTACTAAAAATAGAAAATAGATCGAACAAATCTGAAAAACTGAGAGAAATCTGTCAGGTAATAGCAAACACCAACAAGTTGCCAAAAAGTTATATTGATTGATATTTCTCAAATGCCAAGAAGCAAGAGATTAACCTTTAAAATGTTCATTACATTTTAATACCATCGGTAATGATCATGGTATTGAATGTAGAGCATTATTTTTATGTCTTGTACTTTATAATATCGGCTATCTCAAATACAAATGTTGAATCACTAGATTTTTAAAACTAAATTTTTTGGTTTGTTTATGTAAAGTGCAAGCCACGCGCAACATTCACTCAAAATTGGGCCGCAACTACTCAACACCGACTTCGCCCCACTTATATTATATAGAAGGCTTGGCCAGAAATTGAAGTGACAGAAGTACGATCTCCAGGTCACCAAGTGTTTGGAAGAAACTAGCATTTCTGGCGTGGGTCGGACAAGGCTAAAGCCCTTTGTGTTAGCATAGTTTCCAGGCAGTGGTTGGCACACCAGAAAGAATACGCAACGGTAATCTGCGGGTTGGGTGTCGTGTTCCTCTGCAGAAGAAATTTTACGTGCATTGCAACTAAACAGAAATAATTCCCAATACACTGTAATTATTAATCTATTTATAAAAGGTGTGTAAATGAAAGGAAAGTGAAACTTTGAGAATGTTAATACATTTCCAAGAAGGGGTAGTAATTAAGGCATAAATGAGGACTACAGAGTATAAATTAAGTACTTTCATTATTATACAGTTCATGATTTACATGTTCTGTGGTGATATGCATCATAAAAACAAGGCGAGCAGTAAAGTTCTCGGCATCTTGCACACCTCATAAACGATCACAAGATTATTTTTAATTTTTTATAGAAAAGCAAACTTATTATACATTCATAAAATGATCTCTCTCGTCACACAGTGTGGAAGCACATTTCTTGTAACGCATCATTTTGCCAAAGATTGGGCCAACGTAGCTGCTGAGGTACAATGAAATTTATTTGATGCAGTCTCCTGGGCATGTAATTTCTTTTTCTGTCTCGATAAGGGTAGTTTTGAATCTTTTTGATGGAATTCTCTACCTGACGATAAAAACTGGTATCACAGATGTTGCACTCGTGGAGTGCTTTCGGTGTGTGTGTGTGTGTGTGTGTGTGTGTGTGTGTGTGTGTGTTGGGGGGAGGGGGGGCAAGCATCAGTTTAATAGTGCACAATGGCAGTCCATCTTAACAAACCTCGTTTCATAATTGTGGACTTGGTTGTACTCTCACTATGAATCAGTTTACAGAAGAAAGTTGTTCTCCTGCACGTAGGGCTTCATCAAAACGCCAAATTTTTTTTCCGTATAAGACTGTTGTAAGTTTCCCAGATTTTGACAAAGTAATGAAGACATTCCTACCTGTTCTTCTACATGGCTACTCTGCAATTCACAGTTGAGATCCTGACAGAGGGTTTATCGAACCACTTACACATTATTTTTTGCACTGTTCCACACACTACCAGTGCGCAGGACAAACGAACACTTCATTCTTTCCGTGTGAGCTTAGATTTCTCTTATTTTATTATAATGACCACTTCTCCCTATCCTGGTGGGTGTCAACAAAATATTTATGCATCTGGAAGAGAACGCTGAAGATAGAAACTTCATGAAAAGAGCTCGCCGAAAAAAAAAAAAAAACAAACAAATCCTTGTTTTAATGATCACCATTCGAAATCCTGTATAATGTCCGTGACACTCTGTCCACTATTTCCCGATATACAAAACGTGCTGCACATCTTTGAACTTTTTCGATGTCTTCCGTCCCATACTGCACAGCAATACTCTAGCAGAGGGCGGACAACGGTATCGTAGGCAGTCTTTGTAGTAGACCTACTCCATCTTCTAAGTGTTCTGCCTATAAAACACAGTCTTTTGTTTGTTTTCTCAATAACATTATCCGTGTGATCGTTGCAATTTAAGTTGTTCGTAACTTTAATTTCTAGGTATCATATTTAGTTGAGTCGGCGGTCTTTAGATTTGTCCCATTTATGATATAACCGATATTCAAGATACCTTTTAGTATTCATGTGGAGACCTCAGGCTTTTCACTATTTAAGATCAACTGCTACTTTTTACAAGTCTAAATCAATTTGAAATTGGTTTGATCTTCTGATGACTGCTCAGATTGTCTCTTACCGGTATATCGTTTATGTCGATTGGAAACAGCAGAGGGCCTAGAACACTTCATTGGGGAACGTCTGACACTTCTGGTTTACTCGGTGACTTCCCGCCAGTTACGTAGAACTGTGACATTTCTGACCGATAATCACGAAATCAGTCGCACAACTGAGAAAATACGCCATAGGCACACAATTTGATGAGCCACTTGTGACGAACGGTACAAAAGCCTTTTCGAAATCTAGAAACATGGCATCAATTTAAGATCCTCTGTCAATGAAACTCAATACTTTGTGAGAATAAAGAGCTACGCTTCCTCGAGTTAATTCATGATGTTCGAACACAGTGATATGGGTCGTTAATTCATCGGATTACTCCTACTTCCTTTCTTGGGGTTGTTTGGGGGAAGGAGACCAGACAGCTAGGTCATAGGTCTCATCGGATTAGGGAAGGACGGGGAAGGAAGTCGGCCGTGCCCTTTCAAAGGAACCATCCAGGCATTAGCCTGAAGCGATTTAGGGAAATCACGGAAAACCTAAATCAGGATGGCCGGACGCGGGATTGAACCGTAGTCCTCTCGAATGCGAGTCCAGTGTGCTAGCCACTGAGCCACCTCGCTCGGTTACTTCCTTTCTTGAGTATGCATGTGACCTGTACAGGTGATGGTAATTGGAAGACAAACTGGGACGAAAGCCACACTGGTTTGCGGACAGGGATAATAGAGGCAGGTGCTGGTATGGGTGGTTATGCATAAGTTGAGAGAGGATGGATTCAAAGACCTTCCTAAACACTGACGTGAGAGTTGCAAGGGAAGGAAGGAGGTCAGAAGTATTTTAGTTATCTATAGATAACGCAGTCGTAACCGAAAGCAGTACTGCATTTCTTGTGGAGGACTTGTTTAATATCGTGTGATGTGAGTGGTGTATTCAGTTGTCTATTTAATGTTGTCCAAGTACTAGAAAGTGGTTCAAGGTGTGAGACAGTGATATCTGTACAGTCATGAAACGTAGGGAATAGTGGTAAGTCGAAAAAGCGTCGTCAGGAATTGTGAAGATATTGGAGAGATAGTATGCGAAGTGATTACTTGGTCAAGTAGGGGATATTTATTGTAGAGAAGAAGGCAGTAAGGTGCAGAATTGTTGCTGGTGACCCAGTGGAAAGGTTCCCAACACTTTGAGGCGATTATTGGAAATAGAGTTATGTCTGGTGCGTGTTTTGCACCTGTCCCAGCGTATGTTTCTAATGTTTCTCTGGATTTGTTGGTGGCAAGAGTGTATCCCAGTCATGAGTATGTAGGGGCAAGTATTACTGATGGGACTTCCAAAGAAGAAACAGAGCTTATTGCGGGAGAGTGAGACAGATAGGATAGATTGGTTTGGTTAGAATATGGGCGGGCATGACATCTAAGAAGGTCTGCTGTAGAAAAGTAGCAACATGGGAGACATCATCACAACACTGGAAGACAATTTGAGTGGCTTGTGATGTGGGTACTGATGGCTTCCTGATAGGCATTCTAGTTGGTGTGGGAGCAGTATTGGATAACTTTAGCATGGACGTTGGGATTCGATACGTGGGGTTTGGGTAATGGGTAGCGTAGGTAGGTTGTTCCAGCTTGTAGGCCTACCTGGGGACAGTCAGGCAGGCACAGGCACAAGTGAGCAGAGGGCAGACAGCTCACACCGTTAAGTCTTGCACTCTAGCCGTAGCATATGAGATTGTACCTTTGGAAGGGGTGAGTATTCTCTAAAACGATGGTTATAAACATTAGGTCTTCAGCAGCGGGTGGTGTGTGAAGGGAATTTTTACGATGAATATGGCTATCAATAGGATGAATGGATACCGTTATTTCTTGTTTTGTGGGTGGGGGCTTGACTTTATACTTGGAAGAATAGGTCAGATGAGACTGTTCGCAGATTTTGCATGTGGGAGGGAGGCAAGATTGGGGCACTGAGGGCTTTACAATGAGTTTTTTTCAGTTAGCAGTGAGGTGATTATAATACAATAGGTTTGGTAACGATAAGCCTGGGTTTGGGACTGCGAGTTTGAGAATTTAACTTTTTTTATGGTAAATCGGGGCTGTCCCTTTAAATAGTTTGTCTTTTGTGGAGATGAATTCAGTGATCATTCAGGAAAGGATGGCGGAATTATTGTAATTTTTTATTTGGAGGGCTTTATGTGTTCCAGTGTCAGGATGGGAGTTGAATTCAGATTCCACCTCCACACCTGTGATCTCAGAGTCGACCTTGGTAACAGCAGCAGTGTTGGTGGAAGAACAATGGGGAATCTGAATTTGTTTGGTTTCAGGGTGTGGTGGTGGGAGGAGCTAGATGTCCATTGGGATCTAATGTAATGCTATTGTTGCTGATTTAAGGTCTTAGAAACTACACATTCATGATCATCAATCTTATCCTCCGCCCCCCCCCCCCCCCCACCAGTATGCGATCTGTGTGCCCCATCTGTCTATGTCTAGAGTTAATCCCATCTGCAGGTGTGTGGATGTACTATAAATGATTGTGTAATTTGTATCTGAGGTGGGACTTAAGTACCAGCCCAGTTTTCACCTAGTGGGACGTGGGAAACCGTCTGAAAACCAAATCCAGGCTGCCTGGCTCACCAGCCTCGTTAATCCGCAAGGTGGACTTGAACCTAAGCCCAGAAAGAGGCATGTTAACATACATGGCTATCATGCAGGCTTTTTTTGGGTCATCAGTCTTCTGACTGGTTTGATGTGGCCCACCACGAATCCTTCTCCTGTGCCAAACTCTACTTCTCAGAGTAGCACTTGTAACCTATATCCTCAATTATTTGGTGGATGTATTCCAATCTCTATCTTCCTCTGCAGTTTTTGCCCTCTTCAGCTCCCTCTAGTACTATGTAAGTCATTCCCTGATGTCTTGACATATGTCCTACCACTCTGTCCTTCCTCATCAGTGTTTTCTACATATTCCTTTCCTCTCTGATTCAGCACAGAACTTCCTCATTCCTTACCTTATCATTCCACCTAATTTTAAACATTCGTCTGTAACACCACATCTTAAATGCTTCAGTTCTTTTTTATTCCGGTTTTCCCACAGTCCATGTTTCACTACCACACAACACTCTGCTCCTAACGTACATTCTCAGAAATTTCTTCCTCGAATTAAGGTCTATGTTTGACACCAGTAGACTTCTCTTGGTCAGGAATGCCCTTTTGCCAGTGCTAGTCTGCTTCTCGAACTGTCATTGGTTATTTTGCTGCCTAGGTAGCAGAATACCTTAACTTCATCTACTTCGTGACCATCAATTTTGACGTTAAGTTTCTCACTGTTCTCATTTCTGCTACTTCTAGTTACTTTTGTCTTTCTTCGATTTACTCTCAATCCATATTATATACTCATCAGACTGTTCATTCCATTCAGCAAATCACGTCATTCTTCTTCACTTTCACTCAGGCTAGCAATGTCATCTGTGAATCATATCACTGATATCCTTTCACCTTGAATTTTAATCCCACTCCCGAATCTTTCTTTTATTTCCATCATTGCTTCTTCAGTGTACAGATTGAACAGTAGTGGCGAAAGACTATACCCTGTCTGACACCCACAGTCGCTCGCCTTACATGAAGCCCTTTGGGCAACACTAGTGCCACTGTGGACGACAGCATACTGCAATCAGACAAAAAGGAGTTGAAAGGCGCATTTCACAGTTCACCCATTCTTTCCCACTAGCGGTGGACTGGGCCAAGATTGTGTTGACCACAAGTTTTTGGTAGCTTGACACTCGTCATGGATCATAAATCCAAGCACATCGTACTTGGTCGTCCACCCTTACTACTCCCACTTGGCTCTTGTACATATTGTATATTACCAGTCTCTCCCTTCAGCTTACCCCTAATTTTATCAGGATTGCAGCATTTTAAATTGTTTAACGCCTTTTCCCTGGTGATAAATTCTATGAACGTCTATTGATTTTTCTTTAGTCTCGCTTCTATTATCAATCACAACGTAAGAATTGCACCTCTGGTGCCTTTACTTTTCCTAAAGCCAAACTGATCGTCATCTAACACATCCTCAATTTTCTTTTCCATTCTTCTGAATATTATTCTTGTCAGCAACTTGGATGCATGAGCTGTCAGCAACTTGGATGCATGAGCTGTTAAGCTGAATGCGCGACATTTCTCACACTTGTCGGCTCTTGCAGTCTTTGGAACTGTGTGGATGATATCATTCCAAAAGTCAGATGGTATGTCGCCAGACACACACATTCTACACATCAAAGTGAATAGGAGTTTTGTTGCCTCTTCCCCCAACGATCTCAGAAATTCTGATGGAATGTTACCTATCTCTTCAGCCTTATTTTATCTTACGTCCTTCAAACCTCTCTTAAATTCTGATTCTAATACTGTATCCCCCATCTTTGCTATATCGACTCCTGTTTCTTCTTCTATCACATTAGACAAATTTTCCCCTCATAGAGGCCTTCAATGGACTCTTTTCACCTATCTGCTCTCTCCTCTGCATTTAACAGCAGAATTCCCATTGCAATCTTAATGTTCCCACCTTCGCTTTTAATTTTACCGAAGGTTGGTTTGACTTTCCTTTATGCTGAGCCAGTCCTTCTCACAATCATTTCTTTTCGAATTCTTCACATTTTTCATGCAGCCATTTCGTCTTAGCTTCCATGGACTTTCTATTTATTTCATTCCTCAGCGACTTGTATTTCTGTATTCCTGAGTTTCGCTAAACATTTTTGTACTTCTTTCTTTCGTTGATCAACTGAAGTATTTCTTCTGTTATTCATGGTTTCTTCGCAGTTCCCTTCTTTGTGCGTATGTTTTTCTTTCCAACTTCCATGATTGTCCTTTTTAGAGATGTCCATTCCTCTTCAACAGTACTACCTACCGATGAGCTATTCCTTATCGCTGTTTCAATAGCCTTAGAGAAATTCAAGTGAATCTCGTCATTCCTTAGTACTTCCGCATCCTACTTCTTTGTGTATTGTGACTCCCCATTAATCTATTAAACTTCAGCCTACTCTTCATCACTACTACATTGTGATCTGAGTCTATATCTGCTCCTGGTTAAGTCTTACAATCCAGTATCTGATTTCGGAATCTCTGTCTGACCATGATGTAATCGAACTGAATTCTTCCCATATCACCCATCATTTTCCAAGTTTACCTCCCCCTCTCGTGATTCTTGAACAGAATATTCGCTGTTACTACCTGAAATTTATTGCAGAGCTCAATTAGCCTTTCTCCTCTCTCATTTTTTTGTCCCAAGCACATATTCTCCTGTAACCGTTTCTTCCGCTCCTTTCTCTACAGTTGCATTCCAGTCCCCCATGACTATTAGATTTTCATCTCCCTTTACGTACTGTATTACCCTTCCAGGTGCCTCGCATACTTCGTGTCTCCTGACCTTCAGCTTGCGACGTCGAGATGTATACCTGAACTATCCTTGTCAGTGTTGGTTTGCTGTCGACACAATGCTATCACTGAACTGTTCACAGTAACACACACTCTGCCCTACCTTCCTATTCATAACGAATCCTGCTCCCGTTATACCGTTTTCTGTTGCTGTTGATATCACCCTGTACTCATCTGACCAAAAATCTTTGCCTTCTTCCCATTTCAATTCACTGACCCCTACTACAGGGTGGTGCATTGATCGTGACCAGACCAAATATCTCATGAAATAAGCGTCAAACGAAAAAACTGCAAAGAACGACCATTGTCTAGCTTGAAGGGGGAAACCAGATGGCGCTATGGTTGGCCCGCTAGATGGCGCTGCCATAGGTCAAACGGATATCAACTGCCTTTTTTAAAAGTAGGAACCCCCATTTTTTATTACATATTCGGGTAGTACGTAAAGATTCGTTTTAGTTGGACCACTTTTTTCGCTTTGTGATAGATGGCACTGTAATAGTCACAAACATGTGGCTCACAATATTAGACGAACAGTTGGTAGGTTTTTTAAATTAAAATACAGAACGTAGGTACGTTTGAACATTTTATTTCGGTTGTTCCAATGTGAGACATGTACCATTGTGAACTTATCATTTGTGAGAACGCATGCTTTTATAGCATGATTACCTGTAAATACCACATTAATGCAATAAATGCTCAAAATGATGTCCGTCAACCTCAGTGCATTTGGCAATACGTGTAGCGACATTTCTCTCAACAGCGAGTAGTTCGCCTTCCGTAATGTTCACAAATGTATTGACAATGCGCTGACGCATGTTGCCAGCCGTTGTCGGTCGATCACGATAGCAAATATCCTTCAACTTTCCCCACAGAAGGAAATCCGTGGACGTCAGATCCGGTAAACGTGTGGGCCATGCTATGGTGCTTCGACGACCAATCCACCTGTCATGAAAAATGCTGTTCAATACAGCTTCAACCGCACACGAGCTATGTGCCGGACATCCATCATGTTGGAAGTACCTCGCCATTCTGTCATGCAGTGAAACATCTTGTAGTAACATCGGTAGAACATTACGTAGGAAATCAGCATACATTGCACAATTTAGATTGCCATCGATAAAATGGGGGCCAATTATACTTCCTCCCATAATGCTGCACCATACATTAACCCGCCAAGGTCGCTGATGTTCCACTTGTCGCAGCCATCGTGGATTTTCCGTTGCCCAATAGTGCGTATTATGCCGGTTTACGTTACCGCTGTTGGTGAATGACGCTTCGTCGCTAAACAGAACTCGTGCAAAAAAAAATCTGTCATCGTCCCGTAATTTCTCTTGTGCCCAGTGGCAGAACTGTACACGACGTTCAAAGTCGTCACCATGCAATTCCTGGTGCATACAAATATGGTACGGGTGCAATCGATGTTGATGTAGCATTCTCAACACCGACGTTTTTGCGTTCCCGATTCTCGCGCAACTTGTCTGCTACTGATATGCAGATTAGCCGCAACAGCAGCTAAAAGACCTACTTGGGCATCATCATTTGTTGCACGTCGTAGTTGACGTTTCACATGTGGCTGAACACTTCCTGTTTCCTTAAATAACATAACTATCCGGCGAACGGTCCTGACAAATGGTTCAAATGGCTCTGAGCACTATGGGATTTAACATCTGAGGTCATCAGTCCCCTAGAACTTAGAACTACTTAAACCTAACTAACCTAAGGACATCACACACATCCATGCCCGAGGTAGGATTCGAACCTGCGACCGTAGCGGTCGCGCGGTTCCAGACTGAAGTGCCTAGAACCGCTAGCCCATTCCGGCCGGCTACGGTCCTGACGCTTGGATTTTGTCATCCAGGATACCGAGCAGCACACATAGCACACATCCGTTGGGTATTTTGATCACAATAGCCATACATTAACACGATATCCACCGTTTCCGCAATTAATAAATGGTCCATTTTAACACGGGTAATGTATCGCGAAGCAAATACCGTCCGCACTGGCGCAATGTTACATGATACCACGTACTTTTACCTTTGTGACTATTACAGTGCCATCTATCACAAAGCGAAAAAAGTGGTTCAACTAAAACATTCATATTTCTTTACGTACTAGACGAATATGTAATAAAAAATGGGGGTTCCACTGGTATGCTGATGATTACCACATAAATATTGACTTATATCACTTGTTTGAGATGGAGAAAGAGTCTTGGTGGAGGGACAACACCTTCCGGGGATGACTAGCACCAAAACAGTGATCGCATACATCACTGCAATACGAGGAATCAACCGAAACAGAACACCAAGCCATCAGCTATCCCCTCACCATGAAAGACGAGTTTAAATGTAAAGGCTGTCAATCACCTTTGGATAGCTGTTAGGAAATGCTCTACAATGCTGCAAAACTCTTCCTGTTCCCATATGTTGTGACTGGCTTTTATTTAAAATCATACAGTGTGTGTGTTGGGGGAGCAGCAGCAACATAATAATTTACACCGTGTGATGTCCAGCTTTCAGTCAGAGCCAATGGACCACAACTTGTTAATGTCAGTTTAGAACCTGACACAGACCTTGAAGTCGTGGCAGAGAACACAAAATATATGGCGGTGTATGAAGCTGTATCATATGCTGCTTGGACATGTTACAGCAGAAAAAAAAACAATATTTGAAACAACAACACAGGGACCTCCTCTTGCGATTGATAGTATAGCCTGTGGGATATGGTCGTCCTCCTCCTACAGTACAGGCAATGACACTTTACACTGGTCTGTGCTGGCGACTGAGTGGATCAATACCTGTATATTTAATGAGGATTGGCGCATATGCTCGATGCCAGCACACTGACGGTGCTTGTTTTCGACATATATATCGGAAGACAGGGACACAGCAAAAATATTATCGAATTCTCTACCTGGATGCTGTTAGCAGAGTTTTTGTAGTTCGTGTTTTTTTTTTCCTCTGATGGATGATATACACTCCTGGAAATTGAAATAAGAACACCGTGAATTCATTGTCCCAGGAAGGGGAAACTTTATTGACACATTCCTGGGGTCAGATACATCACATGATCACACTGACAGAACCACAGGCACATAGACACAGGCAACAGAGCATGCACAATGTCGGCACTAGTACAGTGTATATCCACCTTTCGCAGCAATGCAGGCTGCTATTCTCCCATGGAGACGATCATAGAGATGCTGGATGTAGTCCTGTGGAACGGCTTGCCATGCCATTTCCACCTGGCGCCTCAGTTGGACCAGCGTTCGTGCTGGACGTGCAGACCGCGTGAGACGACGCTTCATCCAGTCCCAAACATGCTCAATGGGGGACAGATCCAGAGATCTTGCTGGCCAGGGTAGTTGACTTACACCTTCTAGAGCACGTTGGGTGACACGGGATACATGCGGACGTGCATTGTCCTGTTGGAACAGCAAGTTCCCTTGCCGGTCTAGGAATGGTAGAACGATGGGTTCGATGACGGTTTGGATGTACCGTGCACTATTCAGTGTCCCCTGGACGATCACCAGTGGTGTACGGCCAGTGTAGGAGATCGCTCCCCACACCATGATGCCGGGTGTTGGCCCTCTGTGCCTCGGTGGTATGCAGTCCTGATTGTGGCGCTCACCTGCACGGCGCCAAACACGCATACGACCATCATTGGCACCAAGGCAGAAGCGACTCTCATCGCTGAAGACGACACGTCTCCATTCGTCCCTCCATTCACGCCTGTCGCGACACCACTGGAGGCGGGCTGCACGATGTTGGGGCGTGAGCGGAAGACGGCCTAACGGTGTGCGGGACCGTAGCCCAGCTTCATGGAGACGGTTGCGAATGGTCCTCGCCGATACCCCAGGAGCAACAGTGTCCCTAATTTGCTGGGAAGTGGCGTTGCGGTCCCCTACGGCACTGCGTAGGATCCTACGGTCTTGGCGTGCATCCGTGCGTCGCTGCGGTCCGGTCCCAGGTCGACGGGCACGTGCACCTTCCGCCGACCACTGGCGACAACATCGATGTACTGTGGAGACCTCACGCCCCACGTGTTGAGCAATTCGGCGGTACGTCCACCCGGCCTCCCGCATGCCCACTATACGCCCTCGCTCAAAGTCCGTCAACTGCACATACGGTTCACGTCCACGCTGTCGCGGCATGCTACCAGTGTTAAAGACTGCGATGGAGCTCCGTATGCCACGGCAAACTGGCTGACACTGACGGCGGCGGTGCACAAATGCTGCACAGCTAGCGCCATTCGACGGCCAACACCGCGGTTCCTGGTGTGTCCGCTGTGCCGTGCGTGTGATCATTGCTTGTACAGCCCTCTCGCAGTGTCCGGAGCAAGTATGGTGGGTCTGACACACCGGTGTCAATGTGTTCTTTTTTCCATTTCCAGGAGTGTAAAATAACGCTGGCAGAGAGAATGTTTTGGTGACAAATGTGAATGCACCCTGAGGGGTCGCAGATCTGATTCAGACTGTCTGTAGATTGGTGCAATGCGGTAGCGAAATCCTCGTCCTTTGGAAATGCTCCACAATGCTCCAAAACTCTTCCAGTTTCAATAAGTTGTCACTGTCTCTATTTAAAATCATCCAGTGTGTGTGTGTGTGTGTGTGTGTGTGTGTGTGTGTGTGTGTGTGTGTGTGTGTTGTGGGGGAGAAAGCATCGTTTGCCGTTGGCCTTACACATTATACATTATTGGTGGAGCTACAACAACATTGTCCCATTTCCACCGACTGGTCAAAACATGGTCCCGTCGCACTAACTCAGCTTACTCTGTTTCTACACAGGTTGCACGATGTGGTAGATATAGCGCTATCCTATTTCTGCTCAGTTCCGACTTAAATTGGAACACAGCTGCAGAGACTCAGGAACATTTACAAGATGCATAGAGGCTGCCTAAAGAATTACATTGGAGTTCTATGACCACTGTAGCACATAGGTTCGAAAAAGGTGACTCGTTTTGAGATATGAGAGTGCCACAAATATGATTCACTAGTGGCTGTAATCATTAAAAGACATCTCCATAGGATCCAACGCAGGTATGTGGTTGAATGGAAAAACTTGATTCCAAATCGCAGACAGCATTTCTATTACAAAGTGTAACACTATAAATTTGAAAAGCCAGTGTATTGGTCATAGCATTTTGTACATTTCTTACGACCTCAATATAGCATTGCATTTTCTTTTTAAAGTGATTCGTCACATAGCATACCATCTACTATATGTGATCTTTCTCAATCAGCCATCGCCTATAACCCAGTGGATATATCGCAGAAACTGTGACATGGCATCGAGATAGAATGCGTTACAAATACTGTAAAAGTAACCAGCGGTGGCATGAGGGACTTTCAAATATCGGCTTCATGCCATGTTCCTTAACCTCATTACGAGCTTACACTGCTGGCGACGTGCACACTGCGCTTTCGGCCTGTTAATACCACCCCGGCGATTACCATCTACATTCAATGTCAAGGTATTTGTGTGGAAGACCACTTCATTCGGAAGCAATACCATACCTCGATTTATAAAGCCTGTATAGTTCTCAACATGGATATCGTTAGCAATACTTGTCTGCGCTGGTAGAACTAAGACCCCTTGTGACACTAACACAGCCGTTGCAACGTGTTTTCTTAATAGCTGGTCGCTTATAAGACAATTACGTCTCTGTTGCTAAGACACACGGGTACCACTCGCAAGAAAAACAAATGAGACATAGCCATGTATTGCAGATTTTCACTCAATATTGTTTGGTATCACCAGCATTCAGTTATTGGCGAAGTACTTAGTGATAGATTCGCTTTGATCAACAGCCTTATAAAGTATGTGTGTGTTCCAACATGAGCAAAGAAAATGACTATGACCTGTTGTAAGGAAGGAATGGATTTGACATGGAAAGCTGCGATACCCGTAAGGGGAATAAAAGATTTTTTTACGTGACAAAATTATGTCCAGTCATAAGAATGCTATAGATATTTATGTTTCCAGACTCACAGTCGTCAGCAGGGGTTCTTCCAATACCTCACTCCTTGCCGAATGCCGTTAGCTTGACACTGCAATCGTAGTATTTAATTGTAAGTACAGTGATAAAACATATGTGGCTGGTTTCCTAGGACGATTCTGTCTGGCGTACGAGGAGCGCGCATCGGCGGTGGCCTGTGGCCGGAACGATTGACATATCTGGATTATGGTGGGACTTATCCGGACTGAAGAACCCGGCTGAGGTACCGGTACACGAAGGTAGCTCACCTAACCCTGTAGCCCTCTAGGTGGGTGAATAACGAACGAATACTCAGTATGTGTTGGGCAACCTTCTTGATCACGTGTTCTCTGTGGAAATTTGAGAAGTTCAATATCGGCGTGTGTTTGCACTGGACAATTATTCCCTCCCAAGCAAACTGTCCGGTTGACTGCTTCTACACATTTCCCATCATCATTTGAGAGAACATTGCGGTGCGTTTTCTGTGCGTCTAGATGGTGAAAGACAGATGAAAGAGACGTTTGCTGATTCTCGAGGCGAGAGAAACACTTCCATTGACTTTGTGAAGTAGAATGATGGTTTGGAATCTGTTGTATCACTGATTTCGGTATACGCGAGTAGAACTACTGTTTCTTCTATTTATTCTTCGCAGACAGGATGAGTTTCTAATTACTCACTGGCTTGCAGCATGTTCTACCTCACTGCATTTCACTACAGTTTCGAGTTTCTAAAGAAAACTTCCACTCTTTATCTTCGGAATAGTACTGTGCAAGTGACACTGCTATGAGCTTGATATCGAGAACTATCACGTATATGCGATGATATTCTGGCAAACCATGTGAAACACTTGTGTTCTTGTAAGCCAGAATATGGAGATGGGTGTGGAAAAGCATGGCAGCAGGCATGCAAGCAAGCAGGTCAAGGCCGGAAACAGTAATGCCTATGCCCAGAGGGAAACCAACCCTACCTTTTTACAACATTTCGGAGAGTGACCACTGTTCGTGAAGGGCGCTTTGATTGCGCGTCAGGCCAGCGAGTGTGTGGGGGCAGTTGACTCTTGAGTGTTCACGGCGGTGGATGACCGACCGACCTCGTGGGAAATGTGTATTTCAAATGGCTCTAAGCACTATGGGACTTAACATCTGAGGTCATCAGTCCCCTCGACTTAGAACTACTTAAACCTAACTAAGGACATCACACACATCCTTGCCAGAGGCATAATTCGAACCTGCGACCGTAGCAGCAGCACGGTTCCGGACTGAAGCGCCAGAGGCAGAATTCGAACCTGCGACCATAGCAGCAGCGCGGTTCCAGACTGAAGCGCCTAGAACCGTTCCGCCACAGAGTCTGTCTTCGCGGTATATGTGGGAATGTGTGGTAATAATAATGAGCGTATGGCATTGGTGGCCGGGAGACCCCTCGCGGGGCGGTTCGGCCACCGATCCAAAAGTTCTTTAACGCCACTACGGCGACTTGCGAGTGAATGAGGATGAAAGACACACAACACCCAGTCATTTCGAGGCAGAGAAAGATCTCTGACCCCGCCGGGAATCGAACCCGGGACCCCGTGCGCGGGAAGCGAGAACGCCACCGCAAGACCACGAGCCGCGGACGCGTGTCTGGTGGTCAATAGCTATATGCAGGATACAGAAGTGATGATTTTATATGGTGCAGGATATGAATTGTGTTTACTACGTCCATATGCTACGTGGTGAAATAGCCCAGTTGGAGATCAGTCATGCTGAAGAAAAATTCAAGCTTTCCTCAACAGTAGCAGAGCAACGTAATTAAGGAAGTGTATTTCCATATTTCATGATCTGTAGACAACTTTTGCAGGGTTTAACTGTCAGTGCAATATGACTGCTGTATGTTTTTTTTCTGATCTGTACTAAATAGTTTGCTTCTGAAAGTCCCGTCTGCAGAAAATGGTGGACAGTGCTCCCATACCGGCAACAGCACCAGTTTGGCGGGTAAATTCAGTAAGAGCCAATCAAAATGCTCCATTCACAAGACATCCTTTCTACAGGGCATAGGAGCCTCTACAGACTGGTTCGAACAAAGTGGGGAAAAGTATCTACAGAAAGTTCTGTTGCATCTACAGAGTGACGCGATATCTTCTTTTTTCGGGAGTTCAGAGACACCTTTTGTGGGATGCTGTCCCTCACCCACCTTTGTGGCTTTAGGGCATCTGCAGACCAGCAGCTGTAGGATATCGAAAAATCACCGAAAATTCCAGGCATTTTTCCGTCTGTAGGAGAGTGCTTCGAATTCCGTTTGTGCAATTGTTCTGATTTTCCGGTCTGTGCTTATATACCTGTGTGTGCTTCTAGAAGTGGGGAAATAACATCTCTGACTCCAGCAGCAGTAAACAAAACTAAGCCCACTCACCGATTCAGAAAAGTAGTGAACACCACAGCAGATGAAGGACTCTGAAATTTTTCGCCCTTTCTGGCAGTGCCTTCAAACAAGTAACTAAATCTCGAAAAGTGGTAAACGTTCTGTTTTTAGAGTTACAGAGACATTTATTTCGACTTCCAAATATCGTCGTTTTGGGGTGTAAAACCAGATACTGCAGCTGATATCGGTTTCGGGATCTGTTTCTCACAAAAGGATGTGAAGTGTCTTAGGGAGGTTTCGCAAGAGTGCAGCGATCTTGTTTTAGAGTCCATGTTCGAGTGTGGCGGTATACATCGCAAAACTGACGCAAACTACTGTGCAGCGATCTTTTTTGAAAGTGTATTTAGAGACATATTCTGTTACATGTGATTACTCCTGAAGCAGCTCGTGCTCAAGGACAAGGGTATTTCTCACAAAAGTCTCTCTCTCTCTCTCTCTCTCTCTCTCTCTCTCTCTCTCTCTTTCTCTCTTTAGTTCCTGTGATATCTTCGAGTTATGTATGTGATAGTTTTCCACAGCACCCCATGTAATTATTCCCAAAGCAGTTGTATTCAAAAGCAAAGGGTATCCGTGCGCCATGGATGGGAAGGAGGAGGAAGGCTGTGGGTATTTCCGACGCGACAGGAAGTACGGGGCCGCAACTGCGGCTTCCACGTGGCCGTGTCGTAAGCCAGCAAAGAGTCTTGGGGCAGGGCGCCCGTCGCGTTGCCTCTCTTCCAGCGAGGCACGAAGACTCTAGGATGAATGTCTTTCTCTTGCGCTTTGGAACATTGAGAGGACTTTTATCGAATGATCTACGGTTACAGCACACGTTTTTATCAACACGAGTTGTGAAGCGCGACTTAGCCCCATCCTGCTGCACATTTATCAGCATGAGTTGCGAAGTGTAACTTAGTCCTATTCTGCTGCATATTCATTATCTCTTGAAGCGTATTCGTCTTCACCAAATATCATTGCTATCGACCACAGTCCTCAGATGCATGATTACAGCAAATATACTACTCCTTCTCCAGTACAGACCTATCATCCACTGAACACATTAAACAATTACGGCCGTCCTCCCAGTACAGCACATGACACAGACTGAGTCCTTTTCCCGCCATTTTTCCCCAGACCACTATCTTGGATTACGTCATGGGAGGGGAAAGGGGGGGAGGGACGATAGTCGTGCTCTGGTGGCAAAGTTGTGAACTAGGTCTGTTGGAATGCGGACCTGGATGGAGCTACTGCCTATGGGAGCGCAAATAATTTAAATAAACAATGCATACAAAATAAAGACTTAGATCCGTCCTATCCGGCAGTCCAGAACTGACGGAGTCCTTCTCCCCCCAATTTCCAGACGGGGCAGGGGAGGGGAGAGGGTTAGGTTAGTGGAGGTATAGTCCGTTCATCATAAGAATAAACCTGATGTAAACATTACGCCATGTATTCTTCCGCGTTTGCTTGAATCTCACTGGATTTCGTATCACATGGAGCGGAAGCCAAGCTGTGACCTTCAGTCACGTACGATCATATGGATACGTTTAATGCTGTGTTTGCTGCACACAGACTGAGCGATAGTGTGGGACAACAGGTTTATTGGCGCATTAAACATGGACAGCAATGGCAAGCCAACGGTCCAACTAACCTGCAATGATGTGAGCAGACGTAAAAAGAAAAATAGTTCAGATGGCTCTGAGCTCTATGGGACTTAACATCTGAGGTCATCAGAAAAAGAGAGACAAGCAAAGAAACAATACAGCTTAGAATGCCATATAATTTAAAAAAAGAATGAAATGATATTCGGAAAAACTCCAGCAACACCGCCGCTTCTTAGGTGACCAGACGGAGAACAAAATGCTCTCGTTCTCACCTGACATAGTACTCTAATTACAAACAAGAGTGATGAAAATTTCTAAATTAAACATACGGTAATTTTTCTGAGCGAGCTGTGTCTGATGCACTAGCATTCTGCAGAGATTTCACCGCACTGTTGAATATTGAGGTCATTGAAGATATTAATTACAGTCAGTCGTCTGGTAATCTCTTAGCTCCTTCCTTATCTGAATCCTAGCAATACATTTGAGTTCTGGAAGTGTCACCTGCTACGCTGATAACGAGGCTAACAACAAAATCCATGAACCCTACAAGGCCCCACATTTTCTCCTTTTATGACGAGCCGGAGTTCGGCAGTGCCATGTGAAAAAGCTGCGTGCGTTAGTTCAAGTACGTCTGGCAGCTTAACAGTCATGATATTTCTCAAGCAAAATCAGTAACTTGACTCCAGATCAGTTCTGTTGGGTTTATATTGTAATGCTACAGTGGCAAATCCAAAAATGCAGCACTTGCATGGTGCGCTAGGTGCTGTGAAAATGATCGTTTTCAGTTTCTACGATACTTATCTAAATCTGTGGTATAAAATGATGGACATAGTCCAAATAAAGAGTATTTGGATTTCATTTTTGCCTTAAATATTAAATCGTTATGTTTTCTTAATTTAAGCAACTTTTATTGAGTCTTTCGTAAAATATCGATAATTAGGAATTTGTATTTTAAATGAAAACAGGAATTTCGCGTGCAATATGTAAATACAAAGATACTGTTTGCAACAATGTGGTCTGGGACTTCACAGTTTGTAGTCCCCTTTCAAAAATTAACTCGTTTTACGATTAAAATATTCTGAGAAGCAGCTTATTTTACAGGGGGACTAGCTAAACGAGCTGTCTGATTGGATTGTGTGTTTATTTACAACAGAGACACTGTATTTTGATCAGTGTTAAATTATTTATTTGTTACTTTCGGTAGGACCACAGAGCCACAACTACTTTGTTATTGAATGAGTCGATACGTAGTTTACAGAATGCTGATTACAAAATTTATAATTAAAGAATTAATAAAACCCGAAGAAACAGGGTATACGAATAAATAACAATCACAGAGAAGAATTCTCAGCTTCAGCGAGGAACTCCTCTACAGAATAGGTGTGTGCTACTCGGAAATCTTTCAGCTTAAAAAGAGGGGTCACGATGTCGGGATCGCAGATTTACTTCAAACTTTGTACACTTCTAGTAAGCCATTAAAAAAAATACATGTGCAAGTGCTAAGTGCAATTCCGAGAAAATCGCAAGAGAAGTTTTACGCGTGTATTATGAACCTGATCCATATGTGCGAAGATGCCCGCCGTAAGAAGTTATTGCCGTCAAATAGTTAGCGTTCGCACTTAGAAAGAGGGTCGTGAACGAGGCCACGGTTCGTATTTGCCACCACTTGTTTTTGAATCCATATTTTTTTCATCACAGGTCACAAACTTGTACGACATTTGAGAAGTAATATAATGATGGAAAAAAAGACGTGCATTTTCATGAAGTGATAGTGAATTTCATATGTTATTTGACTACTTACTATTTGTAATTAAATTTTCAAGGGCGAGGCACAGGCTTCGAAAGACCAAGTCAAGCCTCGATAAATAGTGATGTGGATGACGTTATTCGCACTCAGTAACATAGTAAATCACAATGTGCCAGGCCACAAGACTAATGTACAATTCCTAGTCGGATGTACTCCCGACATCACACGTTGCAAGGTGGCACTTGTCATGCACACATGGAAAACATAAATCGAAACTTCATGAAAATGCACGTGCCTTTTTCATTATATTACCTCTCAAATGTATATAAATTGAAAAATGTGACCAGTGATGAAAAAAATATAGGTTAAAAATAAGCCTTAGCAGGATTCGGACCGTCGCTTCGCCCCGATCCTCTTGCCACTGGCGAACGCTAACCACTTTACCACAATAACTTTTTAAAGCCAGTGCCTTAGCACATACAGATCAATTACATAACAGATGCGTAAAATTTCTCTTGCGATTTCTCGGAATTGCCCGAGTATTGCACGTTGCACCTTACACATTATTTTTTTTTTTAATGGCCTACTAACGGTGTACAAAATTTGAAGTAAATCCGTGAGCCCAATGTCGTGGCCTCCCCTTGTTAGATTTGAATAGGTTTTATCACTTTTCTTATTTCTGCTGGAAATCTGCTGAATTATGCGTACTTTTCTGTCTAATGCTTAAGGCAGCGTTATCCAAATGAACAAAGCTTTCCCATCTATTTTTCACTTAATTTCTTCTCAATGAGTCAGACACCTGAACTACTACCTACACGGAATTCGCAAACTGACACCGCAGACCAGTCTGAGCTCCCTTTTCTGTGCTTAAAATACTCTAGATGAGTACACAGAGTTGCCCAAAACAAGATAATACAGCGAAAATAAGTACAGCTAGCAAGCCTTCGTGTTTAAGGGTCAGAGACAGTGGAGATTATTCGTATGTCGGAGATAGCGGCATTCAGCTTCTGCACAAGGTGTTGAACGTGATGTTCGTATTTATTTATGAAACACTGATTATGTGCACGATAATACACACACAGATACATTTAGATACACGCGTGACAAGTTTACTGTACTTAATATACAAGGTGCCCAGGAGGAAGGGTCAATATTCAGGGGTACGACAGGTATGCTCATTTGAAGCAAAAAGCTTCATATGGACATATGCCCTATTCCGAATGGTTTGCGAGACAGAATACATGTAATGTACATTTGCGTTTGGGCTAGTGGCGCTGCTGCTCTCATTAGGGAACGTGTAGATGCGCTCAGACAAGCAACACAACATGTTGTCCCAAGAGTGCACAAAAGCTTTGGAGTTGACGGTGGAGTATTGGAACATTTAATGTGGACTGTACAACAGCTGTAATGTGACATGTACGATAATGCTTAAAGGTGAACGTGAAACTGGTATTTTCCAAAACGCATGTCGTAATGTTTAGTACCTGTTGACCATGCAGAAACTATCAATGTATTGAATAATACAGAAAATAAATAACAGTGTACATTAAATGCGTTCTGTCTCGGAAATAATTCAGAAAAGTGCATCCTTATAAAGTTGTTTTGCTTCAAATCATCATTCCTATTATATACCAGAATACTGACCATTCCTCCTGGGGCATCGTGCATAACATAATAAGCAATATTAATACTGACTACAGAAATGAATGAAATAAAAATATATGAGACAATGTACTACCCACACCAACATAAAGCTTCCCAATAACTAAAAAAAAAAAACAGTACACTAATTTTGCAAACTGATGTTGATATCTTACATTTCATTTAAATAATCTTTAAGTGTATAACAAATTTTCTTCAAGTTACACATTTTTAACAGGTTTTTGAGGTAATTTAAGCCGTATTACTCGATACTGTTTTGAGTTTTCATTTTATATTTTCGTTTTAGGTACAGGCATTCACTAGTTCTTGTTTTATGTAAGTGTGTAGAGCTATCTGTGACATATTGGGGTATATGTTTCCTTATATTCACTAATGTTTGGAAAATCATATTCTCAGGGGAGAGTCAAGACTCCTAGCTCTTTAAATAATTCCAGGTAGTAAGCCCACACATTCATCATTATTCTAAGAGCGATATTTCGTAATTTGTTTCTTATCCTATCTGAGCCCCCGAAAATTGCATCATATCTAGCGCATACTAACTTATTTTTAGGCAATTACTATTACACTTCCAAGAAAGATTTACATCTACCCTCTACCCTAAAAATTCAAAATGATTGACTTCATTGAGTATTTCGTCTTACTGACTATCTGACCACCTTCAGGCAACAAAATTTCGCTTTTATAACACTACCATGTCAGAAACAGTATGCACTGCGATTTATTACAGTAAAGCGTAAATCTACTCTCTGAGAGCCACATGCTGATTGCTACTAACTACCCTTTTAGTTGCATCGTTTATATTACTTTCCACATCTTTGACAATGACACTTCTATCATATTCAAAGAACAGTCTGGTGTCATCTGTAATGTTTAATGGTAACTGATATAGAGGGTACAGCACATCGATTTTTTTTAACAATTATTCCTCAGCACAACCTACCCTGCAACACCCTTACAAACTTTTCACACTATTTCTGACTACCTTCTATATCAACAAAAACCAATGGAGCCAGACCAAAAACACCACCACCCAGTTTAAATTACCGCTATCAGAATCAAATCTCTTCCCTATTTTAAATATTTTTGGAAGGTGGTTCTTAACAGCCATCAAGTAATGTATAAAATTTATGTTTGACCATCACTGCTTTATTATTTAAAACTCAAATATCGACCAGTTTCAGTCACAAACCATCTTCATATATTCTATCCAAATGTACAAAAAAATACATGCAGCATAAAGGAAATGTTACAAATTCTTTCCAAGAAGTGCAAAATATACATGAATACTTACAGGGCTACGACAGTTTAAGCCACAAAATCACACCTGTCACTACTTAAATAATGGCCACATCTGATATGTAGAGCTTCTCACGAATTCCAGTATACCAGGACTTTTAAAAGCAAGCATACTAACGATATGCGAAACAAAGCAGTATTGATGAGAAGATAAGAGGTATAAGCATTACAATTGGGGATTTGGTCAAAGATCTTTAGGAAGTATCTTTGTTATGTGGTACGAAAGTATTTCGATGATAAGTTTCTTGCAGAATACATGGGACTGGACTATATTTGGCGAACATCTTTGTATAGTTTAGCATGCAAACAGAAAGGTAAATTGGCTGCGAAAATAGCAGAAAAGTTAAAGTGGGGGGCGGGGGGGGGGCACTGTCATGAGTGGTAAAATACCAGTGGTTATAGGTTTCAGAAATGACCCTTTTTTACGGTAGGGAGGACAGAAAGAAACCAAATTTTAAGAGAGGTTAGAACTGAGACAAACCTTTAGTTTGAGAAAGAAACCAAAAAGCATAATTCTAGCTTATTACATCAGCATAAACAGCTATTGGTTAAGACTTTTCAACAGTCAACAGGTATTTTAACTCTGTCCTATTTTAACTCACTCAATGTGAAATGTGAAATATCTTTATTGCATCAAAATATTCGAGGACTGAGAAATAAAATTAATGAATTAACTATCTGCATAGATGAATTAGAGCCTTCAAACACAGCTGACATAATCTGCCTCTCTGAACATCATGTGGCCACAGGTATAGAACTTTTAAGTGTTACAGGGTTTAGGTTAGCATCTCACTTTTGTAGATCAGAAATGGAGAAAGGAGGAGTTGCCACATTCATCAGGAACTGTCATAAATCTAAGAACATAGATATTCTTAAATTTTGCTTGAAACAGCATAAATATTAAGTGTATATCGAGCACCTGCAGTTAACTTTAATCTATTCATAAACCACCTTGAAGCTGTACTGGCCCATTTAACAACCAAAAACAAAGAAATAGTGGTTGCTGGTGATTTCAGTGTAGATTTCCTTAAAGACTCTCCGAATAAGATCTCATTTGAGTTAGTGAAACTATCATTCAACTTAATTCCCACTGTAAAGTTCCCCACTAGGGTAGCCAAATGCTCACAAACAGCCATTGATAATATCTTTATAGAAAAGTCCAATGAACAAAATTATATTACAAAACCAATAGCCAATGGCCTCTCAGACCATGACATGCAGTTCCTTCTGTTAAATGTCAATACTGAATAGGATATAAAATCTCTTAAATCTGAGTTCAAGAGGGTAATCAATAAGCCAAAAATTTATTATTTTAGGACACTCCTCAGAGAAATTCACTGGACTGATGTTTACAGTGCTCATGGCATGAATGAAAAATATAACACTTTTGCTAATAAAGTGCTTACCTTATTTGAACACAGTTTTCCCCCAAAACTTACCAAGGTTAGAGCAAAATCTACAGAGAAGCCATGGATTACTCAAGGAATAGTGGTATCTTGTAAAACAAAAAGAAGACTGTATCTGTCAATCTGAAACAGTTCCGATGTTGATGCTATAGCACATCACAAGAAATACTGCAAAATATTAAAGACTGTAATACGGATATTAAAGCAAATATATTACAAGGAAAATATAGTCATATCAGACAACAAAATAAAGACTATATGGGATATAGTGAAGGAGGAGACCGGTAGAACCAGACATGAAGAGGGACAAATAGCATTAAGACTAAATGATACATTGGTGACAGATGTGTATAGTGTTGCAGAACTTTTTAACAAACATATTATAACTGTCACTGAAAATATGGGGTTGTCAGGTTCGGTAGATGCTGCTATGGAATACCTCAGACCAGACATTTCAAGTAACTTCCGTAACATGAATTTGACCCTCACTATCCCAGCAGAAATAATGTCCATCATAAAATCTTTAAAATCAAAAACATCTAGTGGGTATGATGAAATATCAACAAAGTTAATTAAAGAATGTGATTCTGAGCTAAGTAACATATTAAGCTATCTGTGTTACCAGTCATTTATCAGTGGAATATTTCGATTGGTTGAAATATGCTGAAATTAAGCCAGTGTTTAAGAAGAGAGATAAAGAAATAGCATCAAATTTCTGGCCAATTTCACTGTTGTCAGCATTCTCAAAAATTTTAGAAAAAGGAATGTACAATCGGCTTTATAACCATTTTATCTCAAATAATATACTGTCAAAGTCACAGTTTGGATTTCTAAAGGGTTCTGATATTGAGAAGGCTATCTACACTTCCAGTGAAAATGTGCCTAATTCATCAGACAAAAAATTGCAGGCAACTGATACATTTTGTGATCTGTCAAAGGCATTTGACTGTTTAAATCACAATATCCTTTTAAATAAATTAGAATACTATAGTGTAACAGGAAATGCTGCAAAATGGTTAAAATCTTATATCTCTGGCAGGAAACAAAGGGTGTTATTAGGAAAGAGACATGTATCAAGCTATCAGGCATCACCCAACTGGGAACTAATTACATGTGGGGTGCCACAAGGTTCCATTTTGGGCCTTTGCTCTTTCTTGTGTATATCAATGACCTTTTATCAGTAACATTACCAGATGCCAAGTTTGTTTTGTTTGCTGATGATACAAACATTGCAATAAATAGCAAATCAAGTGTAGACTTAGAAAGATCAGCTAATAAAATATTTATGGACATTCATCACTGGTTCGTAGCCATTTCTTTAAACTTTGAAAAAACACACTACATGCAGTTAAAAAATTGTAAGGGGTGTCCTACGAGTATATGCCTAACATATGATGACAAGCAGATAAAAGAAGTGGACAGTGTTAAATTCTAGGCATTACAGCTTGATAATAAATTCACCTGGGAGGAGCACACTACAGAACTGCTGAAGGATCTTAACAAATCTCTATTTGCAATGCGAATTGTGTCAGACATAGGGGATATAAAAATGAAAAGGCTGGAATACTATGTTTACTTTCATTCCATAATGTCATATGGGATTATTTTTGGCGGTAATTCATCAAGTCAAGCTTAAGTTTTCCGGGCACAAAAACGTGCAGTAAGAGTTATATGTCGTGTGAACTCAAGAACATCCTGCAGAAGCCCGTTTAGGGAACTAGGGATACTAACTAATGCTTCCCAATATATTTATTCCTTAATGAAATTTGTCATTAAAAATATATCACTTTTTCAAACCAAGAGCTAAATTCATGGAATCAATACTAGAAATAAGAATAATCTTCACAAGGATTTAAAGTCACATAGTCTTGTACAAAAAGGTGTGCATTATTCAGGAACACACATTTTCAATAACTTGCCAGCAGCCATAAAAAGCTTAACAACCAATGAAATTCAGTTTAAGAGAAGCCTAAAGGATTTATTGCTGGCCAACTACTTCTACTTCATTGATTAATTTCTCAGTAGAACTAACTGCTTTGTGTGTGTGATGACATAACTTCTGCACAGTTTCAGTGCAGTAATGTGTTCATTGTAAATAAGTATTATAGTAGGCTAGTTGTATTACACGTTTATTACCTGATAAATAAATAAATAAATTTTAAATTCAGTGCATTAGTATTTGTAAAATGACTTTCATATAAAGTTCATTAAAAATGATGATCATTCCACTTGGGACCTGTGGAATGGTACATTAGCTTACTTGTTTTAGTTGTAAATATTTATCATGTACTGTTGTCTTTCTGACATATTCTACATCCTGGAGGCACTCCTCTCTACGGATGAATTGGAATGAAAGAAAATCTAATTTAATCAGAAGAACAGTCCCCTATACTTAGCAAGAAATTTATCATCGATATATTTTTGCACCACATGACGAAAATACTGTAAGATATTTGACCAACTCCTCAATATTTTGTACAATTGTAACTTTAAAAAACATCTAAATGATGTTTCCAACGAACAAAAAGATTTGAAAAATAAAGCCTTCTTAGAGAATTTTCTGATGTCTTTCACTTACCTGGTTCTATTCCATAACCTGCCTCCATGAATTCTACCACTACTCCTTCCCTTCCCCCCACCCCCATCCCCTTGGGCTTGTCTTCATGATAAACTTTATAGCTCAGTCATGTAATATGAAGAGATTACCTGACACACGTGACAAGTTTTATATGATGTTTCAATGTCGACACCTCATGCTAATGACACTTTTATTACACACAATTTTCTCACACCTCCTATTATGTTTCTTCATTACGCGTCTACACTACAAATGGATTGTATTATGGTTTGTTATCCACATCCTACATAATTACTGTTGTTCACCATAAGATGTTGCTTAATATCCAAATCATTTACTAGTCTAAGATATGTATGTGTGTATGTCTTAAGTTGGGGGAGGCTTGCCATACCTCATAATACACAGTTTATGATACAATGTTACATCATATACAGTTTTTTGCTTTCAGACTCACTATTGATGTACCCTAGCTACTCTTTTGTTGCCCTTTTTAATGACATACATACCAAAGGTGATGTTCCTCCTTGTAGTTTCTTACATATGTATGTATATGTGTACCGTATCAGGATTATTATATAGGTCTCTGGTGTTAAACAGTAATACAGTATTAATTTCTTGCATTCACTGTAATATGTATCAGAAGTAGTTAGATTTCACTGTGAATCTTTTATACAGCATTCAGCTGTTCCAAGAATTGGTCCTGTGAGTCAACATTTCAAATGAGGTACAGATCTAATGTAGCTTCTATTTGATTAAATCATGTTTTATAAAATGTTTGTAACTTTGCTCCTGTTGTTTTACATTTAGTGTGTTAAAGCATGAAGAATTCTATTCTTAACTATTATTATATTTGAAATGGACTTCTGGTCAGTAAGTTGCTTTTTGTGTGAAGTAGGTTCTTACTCTCAAGATGTAGTTCTCATTTTATGAGCAATAGGTCATACGTTTCTCTTTTTTAATCAAAAGTTTTGCTGTCACATGCCTTTATGTGCATAACTTTAATGTATTGCTGTATCAGTTAAGGCAACTGTAGCCTGAGGTCTGCAATCTGGTTAATGTTTTTTAAATGTCTTTACATAAACAAACACATATTTTGTTTATTTTTGTTTGCCTGGAGTAGACAATTTTTTTCTATTTGCTTCTCAAAATGTATCCTTCGTGTCTGACCCTCTAATGGCTTTTAGTTAAAGTTTTACTCTGATAAAGGAAGTTACTCATCAGTACCACTACTATATATATGTATGTTACCAACATTCTCCAAAGCCAAACTTGGGCACATGGTTTGCTACACTGTGGTTATGTACCTCCCTCCGCTTCTCTATGGTATTAATATTAATGATATATTAGGCTTCTAATTAAGCACTTTAACTAAACTTCAGTTACATATGATGGTTTCCTCTCAATGTAGACGGTATTTTAAGTAATATTTCACTACCGTAACTTAGATGCGTATAAATGATGGGCGACAATTTAACCTATTTCAGAACACTGTATTTCAGCTCGTTTTCATGTTGTGGATACTACTTCCATTTCGTCTATGATATAATTGACGTTTGTTTATATACCTTTCTTTGAGTATATGCAATGATTATGCTACTGTTTAACGTTAGGGTTTTTATTATAATTTCTACCTTATATTGTAAAATCGATGTTATTCTATGTTTGGGGATAGCAACTTCGTTTTTCTGTTTACATGTGAAACTATACCTAAGATGCTCGCCAAAGATAGTTCAGCCCACATATTCAGCAAAAACTTCTCGAGATGTATTTTGTACCATATGACTAAAATACTTTCTAAGGATCTTTGACCAACTTCTCAATATTTTGCATATTTGTAACACTTTTACCTATTTTGTTCTCTTCAATACTGCTTTGTTACGGATGTCTTTAGTACGTTTGCCTTTAAAAGTCCCAAGTGAATACTGGAGTACATGATGTGCTCTACATATGATACATGACCATTATTTAAGTACTAACAGATGTGATGACGTGGTTTAAACTGTTTTAAACCTGTAAGTATTCATGTATATTTTGCACTTCCTTTGTAACATCTCCTGTATACTACATGTATTTTTTTATATCTTTGTCTGGAATCCGTGAAGATGGTTTGTCACTGAAACCGGTCGATATTTGGGTTTTAAATAAAAAGCAGCTGGTGGTCAAACGTGCATTTTGTACATCTTGCCTGTCTGTCGACACTGGAGGACAACCTCCTGGTCCCTGCTTTCCAGATATGCAGTGAGTCATTGTTGAGCTTTTTCCCTAATCCTAGTTTGTTCCAACTTTGTGAATTTATTGTATGAACCACACCAATCAAATGATTTTGTTAAATCAAAGAAAGTACCTACTGTTCGCAACCTATTGTTTATCCCTGCTAGTGCCTCACACACGAAAGAATAAACAGCGTTCTCTGTCGATTCTCCCTCCTTGAAGCCAAACATAGTCTGAAAGTAAATTATGTGCACTGAGGTGTGCCACTGTTCTCCTATACATAGCTTTCCCAAAAACTTCTGAGAACACTGTTTGCAAAGCAATTGCGTTGTAATTTTTATAAAGTGCGTAAACTAACAAGTATTTCAGTCTGTCAGGATACTGATTACACCTAAAAGAACCATTGCACAGGTGAATGGGTACAGAGCTAACGTGTGGTGAACTTCTCTTCATAATCTGCTTGAAATCTCATCATGCTCTTTAGCAATGTAATAACTGCATCAGTTTAATCTTCATTTCCTGTAGCTTCTGGTGATTCAGTTGTCTCGAAAAATTTGATACAGTTTGCTGACCACTGATGAAGAGTGGTTGTTAACTATTTTGCACAACCCTTGTGGATCACTACCAGTTTCGTTTTTACAGAGGAAAGGTATAATATGTTTAGCATCCACATTTTGCACTGATATCTTCTGTATATAAAAGGAAATGTCCTCACTGATTCACCGACACATCATCACGTGTTGATCTTATACTGCATGCATAGTTTAAGATGAAATTTTTCCAAATTCCACCCCTATGGCTGTGAAATAGAAGCTGAAAGTTTTTTTTTAAAAAAATATGACACTATTATGGCAATTTTGAAGCTAGAACTACGAAAAGTGTTATTTGGTTTCTTGGTCAGAAACAAAAAAAAGATTATCAGCATTTTTGGGAATTCATCCCCTAAGGGGGGTTGAAATGGAGGGTGAAAGATTGTTTTGAAAATAAATCATTATTAACGAACTATTAATGCACCTGTAAAGCCAAACATATGAAAATTGGTATTTAACTTATTGATTAGAAATGAAGAAAAGTTTGTTAGGGGATGAAAGTTGCTATGAAAATGTCACCACAAGCTTCTGACTCCAGCTACCAGAAACGTTTTTTGTTCAGTAGTAAATTCGGACATGACCATGCTTCTATGGCCTTAAATGCTGTGAAATGTTTGGAAGGTGTTTTAATTTGTGAACTAAATCAGAAAAAGCTATTTAACAGCCACTGAGAGAAATGGGCTTTGTCAGAAATGCACACAAAAGGATGCCAGGAAGCCAATCTTTCATACATTAATTTTTCAGTGGACCTAATATATGTTTGTAAAATTATTTCTATTTTAATCGTTATGCAAACGTTAGTGAGGCAGTAGGCGCTAAGCTAGTTCACCACACAGTTTTAATTTTGTTCTAAGAGCCTTCTTTTCTCTTTATGTAATGCATTGTTTCAACCTGTCTGATGATGATATTCCTCAATAATTTGCAGTATTTTATCTAGCAAAATTATGTCTCCGTTTCCTTCACATTATGATACATCTCCTGTTTCCTGCTACACTATATTCTAATGCCATGAGTTACATAAATTGGCTGCTTATTAGTACTGCTTATGTGCCTACACTGTTTTAATGGGAAAGAGCTATGCAAGAAAGTTATAAAAGTTTGAAGAACTGTATTATATTTGTTATTCAAGTCGTCTGTACTGTAGACTTCTTTCTACATTAGCTTTAAATGACTACATTGGAAGTCGATACACATCGCTAAATCTTTTGTTTACTACTTTGAGATATGCTTCTGCCTTGATTCCTCTCAGCGTTCTAAATCTGGGCATCGTGGTCTGACTGGCTGTCACAAAATTTTCTCATACTATTGCCATCAATTAAAGAAAAATCTATGACGATATTGTCTACGATCGTGTTGCTGTTTCGCTGAACTCTAACTGAAAAATACACGTTTGTACCAGTTTTTACGGTGAAGGGAATCTGATAACATTACTTTCTGTGAAAAATCAGTTAGAAAGTTTCAGTCTGATGTTTCTCGCGCTGTGTATGTGCCGGTCTTAGCGATCTTCAGCAGTTAACTTGTGTCGCCACTTCCAACCATTTTTTATCATACTGTGATAACTGTCTTTTTTATTACGATTTTTATTCTTGACTCATAGAACACAAACATTTCATTTGATGAGGACACTTTTGCTGAAATTTTAAAGTTGTCATGTGATTTCATGTAACTTTTAGCAATATTCAAACAGGGACTGTAAATATATGAATATTATTAAAGCTGCGTTTATATAAAATTGGTGGATCACTATTGAGAGATTATGAGGTACATAATACATGGGAGAGAACGCAATTTTAGAGTGCAATACAGCCGTGGGATACAAAAAATCTCGCCAGGTTTTGTCAGAGGAGAAGACGTGATTGAAGTAGCATGCGCTTCAACTTCTCATCAGACCCTTTTTAGGAGGCTCATTCAGTAAGATCAGTTATTCCAAAAGAAATGGAGGATAGACCAAGACAGACATGTTAACGTCGAAGGAGACAATGTATTTATGAAAACAGAAGGTGGAGATATGGGAGGAAGAGAAGAAGAAAAAGAAGAAGAAGAGGATGCTGATGCTGTTGACTTTTATGATTAGAAGAGCCTGACCAACAAAACGCCAATAAATATCTATTACACTCACTGAAATGATTCGAATGCATTAGTAGAGCAATTAGTTTCCTTGTTAGCTTTGAAAAATGTCTATGGTAGTTCACATGATAATGAAATACTATCTACTGAAGATGAACTTCGAGAAACATCGATCATTGTTTAAGTTATCGATGGTTGTCAAAAACAAATGAAGTGAATAACAACTGCAGAACGGGATGTTGCTTATGAAAACATTCTTGTCAGTTGAAAGACATCCAAAAAAGGTTCATTTCGAAATATTTGGAAACAGTCCACGTAATTATTGCACGGGGTTTCACATATCGAATAGCTCGCATTGGATCTTAAGAACAGGTGAGGAGAGACCGTATTCAATTTCAGAGAACTTGAAGGTATAGAACGAATTACAGCGCCAATGTTAAAAGCTGGGCGCCAGAGAAGGCGAGAGCGTAGCAGATTACATGTGTGTTCAAATAACGACCTACTGTCTGCAAACGATGATATTCTAAAATGTGGTGAAGACGAAAATGAATGTGACAGCATAAAATGTCAAACGATTTGTGCTGCAAGACGAAGTTAACTGTCATGTTTGTTGAAATAGTCAACGTTGGAGATGAGCGATCAGTTCTAATTTTTCAATATATCAAGAATTAGGAATTCCTCAAAGTCAATTGGTAGCCGAGTTGGTATTTCGAGAGGTTTTCAATCCTTCACACACACACACACACACACACACACACACACACACACACACACAGAGAGAGAGAGAGAGAGAGAGAGAGAGAGAGAGAGAGAGAGAACGCTATGATTTTAGTGTACAGGGTCTCTTCCACAAATTCCGGAACTTTGTCCACAAAATTTCTCTACGCTTAATTTTACTTATTGTGCATGGTCTCTCTCTCCATACTTGATAAACCGCTCCCAGCGCCGTTTGCACTTCCGGAAGCTGTCTTGGTACGCCTCTTGCTGGATCGCGCGAAGCGTCGTCTGAGAAATTTTCCTTTATCTCGTCGATCGTTGCAAAATGGCTCTGAGCACTATGGGACTTAACTTCTGTGTCCTCAGTCCCCTAGAACTTAGAACTACTTAAACCTAACTAACCTAGGGGCATCACACACATCCATGCCCGAGGCAGGATTCGAACCTGCGACCGTAGCAGTCCCGCGGTTCCGGACTGCGCGCCTAGAACCACTAGTCCACCGCGGCCGGCTCGATCGTTGCAAATCTTCGTCCTTTCAACAGGGGTTTCAACTGTGGAAATAAGAAAAAGTCCGCAGGGGCCACGTATGGAGAATACGGGGGATGAGGCAGCACATTTATTTCGTTTATTTTGCAATAGTCACGCACCAACAGGGATGAATGTGCAGGCGCGTTGTCGTAATGCAAGAGCCATGAATTGTCTCGCCACATTTCAGGCCCTTCCTTCTCATATTTTCTCGCAGGCATCGCAACACGTGCCGATAGTACCATCGACTACCAGTATGTCCCTGTGGCACGAATTCGTGGTGAATTACTCCTTCAAAGTCAAAGAAAACGGTCAGGATTGCTTTGACATTTGACCTGACCCGTTGTGGAGATTGAATCTTGGTCTCAACATCATAACCGTAGACCCACGTCTCATCAGTAATTATTATTCTCTTAAGGACCATCTCGTTCTCATTTGCGCGACCGAAAAGCTCTTCACAGATAGTGAGGCGAAGGTCTTTCTGGTCTTGTGTTATGAGCCGTGGGACGAACTTGGCGGCAGCTCGATGCATTCCAATATGCTGTGTCACGATTTCATGACACGATCCAACTGAAATGTTACATACTTCTGCAATCTCTCGGACAGTCGGTCTTCGACTGGCACGCACGGTTTCATTGACGTTCCTGACGTGCGCGTCATCGGTAGACGTCGAAGGGCGTCCCCAACGAGCGTCATTTAAGCTTCCGTTCGGCAATTTTTAAACCGTGGGAACCATTCATAACACCGGGTAGGGCTTAAGCACTCATCACCGTAGGCTCCCTGTATAATTTGGTGTGTCTCTGTAAAGGTTTTCTTCAAGTTTCACGCAAAATTTAATGTAGATGCGTTGCTCCTCCGATTCTGCCATCTCGAAATTCGCAAACTGCGCGACACAACGTCTACTCAGTACAACACTGAACAATAACGGACATACAACAATGAAACTTCCAGCAGTTACACATTAAACACAGTCGTGCGCAGGGATGCCAACCGCATTTCGCTCCAACACACCATTTGAGCGAAATTACGAACGTTCCGGGATTTTTTGAACAGACCTCGTATACGTAAAAAAGCATTGTCTTATGTGAAAATAAAAATTTATGCCTTGAATTGTATTGTTTCATTTTTCCCTTCCATAACTGTTCTAATATATTAAAATGTCAATGCCTCATTCAAGTGTAACAGTTTTAGACAGTTTCGAACAAGACTAATTTTCAGTTAGTGTAGGATTTCAATTGTTAACGTGTTATACACGAAAGAATCCAACAAAAGTAGCCAAGAACAAGTAAGAAACTCATTGAACCTACTGATTGATTCAACACCTTACGAATAATTTACGGTGATTTAAATTCTTATTTTTTTTAATATTCTCAGCCAACTTCAAGTCTCGTCACGCTGCATGTAGTTCTAACGTATTGGTGGTAAGGTTGGTACTCATCGTAGTGCAAGCTACCAAGTCTTATTCTTTTTTTACTTTTCCTCTGTATATTTCTCTGTTCTCCCTAAGGAGAAATTTCTGTGAAGTAGCGTAAGTAAGGTGACCAGTGAACGTCAACTGACAGTTGATCCATTGGTTAGCGTATTTAGACTCAGATGATGTAATAACTGACTATAATATGCCCCAACTCCAGAGAACCGAAAGATCATACTTAGTAGAAAAAAAAAAGTTACATGACACCTGGAAGTCAACTCAATAAGAGAACAGGTCTCAACAACGTACTGTCATTACACAGAACCATATATTTACCAAATGTATTTCCACATTCTCAAGCAAACATTCCTCACACTACTAATGTGAGGAATGGATATTGTTGATACTGTCACACACGGAACTAATTTCACCAGTAAAGCATGTGAATGGAATTGGCCACCTCCAGCAGGGTTACATCATCGATAGTCGACAGATCCCTCCTGAACTCACACGGAGGACAACTAAAGAACTGCTTTGCTTCTAAAATCCAGACAAGTTAGTGTTTGACCATTAGCTACAAGGTCTTCCCCATGCAAATATAGTGGACACGGCGAAAGAAGGTTCATGACAGTTCAGCGGGCTTGGCGAGATTGCTTCGCTTATCTACCTCGACCAGTCACAAAAGGCGATACTGTATATATCTTCATGGCAATGCCCTATTGTTGGCATACCTCTGTAGACCACTGTTGTTTTCACCTGCAGCAGTTCTTCGCAGCTGAATGCTGGTAACAGCGCTACCAGCCGGCTGTTGGAACTTCTTTCGCTGTCTCTACTATTGTGAGGTCAACACTACGGCAGATACTTGCATGTGTACTGTTGACAACAATGAGCTTTTTATGGTGAATGTTGTTGATGACCTTGTTTTTAATATTTGTAAAGTGAACGCACCACAGACTTTTGTTCATTATGTGCATGGCCACGTTCTGTGACATCACGAAAATATAAATTTGGTTTTCTTTATCACCGTGGATACTACGTCACTTTTCGTTCTGATAAGAAGAGGCGTTTGTTATTTGACACCGAGTTTGTTTTACTCCATAATTCTGAGGTGCTGCTGTCATCATAGTCGTTACTTGAAACAGTGATGATTCTGCTGGCATTTCAAAGGAATGAGATCTTAATGCACAATCTCAGATGTAGTTTTTTTCAGCTTAAAAGCAGTATTTAATGTTGTTCTTGATAAAGGACCAAATAAGTTCAGTGACGTTGAATTCACAGTGCGCCACAGCACTACCAAAAAGGAATCTTTTTACCCAAGGTGTGATCTCGTATTTTATTGTAGACCAATAAATTCATGTAATATATGGCATTAGATGAATGCTCTAAGTCGTTTTTAACAATCACAGGTTCATCAGGTAACTTTTCAAGAAATCCCTTGAACCCAATGCCTAGCATTGTTCTGAGAATAGTAAGTTGCACTTCGTTTACATCCAATAAAACATAAATCAGCAGTTTGCAAGAACTCACCTTTTGTGCTCATTACGGCATATAATAATTTTCTTTCCGGAATTATATCGATGCTAGGCAATGAAAACATAGTAACTCCACCTGTCTGTGGAAACTCGTAATTCGAGTAATCAGTAACTCCATAATCAAACGGAGATTTGAAAGTGTGTGGATTTCTCTAATCTGTCGATAATTAGGCTTCTACTATACAGTTACACATGTAGCAACTTTCTGTACCACTTTATACTATGTTTTTAGGAAGCCTTCTTGCTTAACCTGCAAAATTTAACAAAATGGAGTTGCGACGTTTTCATTACCTGCTATCGATATGGCGTTTGAATTATAGATTTCTAGCCATTCCGCTGTTGAAAACTTCCTCTGTGATTATGAGACCCATTTTTTTATGCAGAAATGCGTTTTTGTTCCTTTTTGTCCTAACTTTCTGAAATGATTTATAGCACACACAGAAGAACTTTTTTTTCTGTTTTTGATTATTTTCATCGAGAAAAGTTTTTTGTTGAACTTTTTGTACCTGAAGATCAATTTCTAAACATTACTCCAAATATTCGTTCCATTCAAATCTGAAAAAACTTCAACTTCGTATCTCAGCTTTTCCAAAAGGCCTGCTGCTGTTGGGGCTGCTTTATTACATAGAACTACGGATTTCCTCATTATGACCCCTAAGCAAACTCGTCCAATACAAACTTCTATTGTCTACAAGAACTCTTTGGCTTGGCTCTGAGCACTATGGGACTTAACATCTGAGGTCATCAGTCCCCTAGAACTTAGAACTACTTAAACCTTACTAACTTAAGGACATCACACACATCCATGCCCGAGGCAGGATTCGAACCTGCGACCGTAGCAGTCGCGCGGTTCCGGACTGAAGCGCCTAACACCGCTCGGTCATCGCGGCCGGCCAAGAACTCTTTATTCCGATATTCACTTGAAATTCGGTTCTGTACTTCCGCTAATACTAAGAAAATCAGCAGTTCTCTTTGTTGCTGTGAAATGGAGCTGCTTGGATCCTGTTTTTTTTTCGCCTAATAATAAGAACGCCTCCTGATAATCTCGGGTCTCTCTCAATACTGCACGTGATGCATATTCTCACGCAAAGAAAGAAACTGTAAGATGCCTATTTCACACGAGTACGAAACAACAAATGGCAGTATGTCTTGTCTGAAGTGAAACTTCGACATAACCAAAATGACAAGTCATTCATATTAAAGGAAACAGCAGAGTTTGCATTTCAACTTTCGTCTTATTCATACGTTTCACCATAGGATGAAATGCAGCAATCTACAATAATTATAAATATTATGATGGAAAAACTGCAACTGCGAAAGCAACAAAATTACACCAGTACATATATAATTGTTAAATCTGTAAACTGTGTACAGCACTTTTCGAAACTTTGGCCTGGCCTTCGTGGCCCTTCAAAGTGTGCTGTTCCCCCCCCCCCCCCTCACTCCCAAAAGAAAAAAAAACAAAACGAACATTTTTTATGCTCATTATACAGGGTGTTTATAAATGAATATCGGGGTTTTAACGTTTTACAATGTTTATTACATTAAACTTACAGATATAAATGATATGTCAAATGAAAGAGCAACTCAAACAGTTGTGTTTGCAACGAAATTCCCCTAAAGTGACTGTTTTTTGTGCCGTATCCCGGTGGAAAGTTTATGGGCCTTCCTTTTTTGGTGAACCTACTGTAACTGGCAGTTCTTACCTTGATACACTAGAGCAATGGCTCTTCTCTCAGTTGGAAGAAGATGAGCCAGAAAACTTCATTTTTCAGCAAGATGGTGCGCCACTTCACTGGCACAGCGAAGTATGCGATTGGTTGAGCTTCACTGTACCCAAGCGCTGGCTAGGCCGCAAGAGGCCCAATGACAGGACTTGCTTTGCATGGCTTCCACGTTCACCTGATCTAACGCCATGCGATTTTTTCCTTTGAGGGTTCAAATGGCTCTGAGCACTATGGGACTCTAACATCTGAGATAATCAGTCCCCTAGAACTTAGAACTACGTAAACCTAACTAACCTATGGACATCACACACATCCATGCCCGAGGCAGGATTCGAACCTGCAACCGAAGAGGCCGCGCGGTTACAGACTGAAGCGCCTAAAACCGCTCGGCCCTTTGAGGCTTCATCAAGGTTCGTGTGTAAGTGCCTCCGCTACCAGCAGACCTCCCTAAATTCAGAAAACGGATTGAAGCAGCTGTTGCTACAATCACTGAAGACACACTTATCAACGTTTGGGAAGAACTCGGCTATAGACTTGATGTCTACCATGTGACAAATGGTGCTCACATTGAACATTTATAAGGTTCTTAGTAAAACTGTTTGAGTTGCTCTCTCATTTGACATATCATTTATAACTGTAAATTTAATAATAAATATTATAAAGCATTAAAACCCATATATTCCTTTATAAACACCCTGTACAATGGAGTCTACAGTAGCGTTCAGTGCCACGAATCAATTACTCTGAAATGGATAACAGTCAGGAGCCAGCTTTGCAATTCAAACTTGATTTGGTATTGTCTGCGGCTCATGACCTATCACCTAATCACCTTAGGGTATTGTACAGCGGCTTATCAGGAGGAGTAAAATTCCTTTTAATTTTATCAAGGCGTCAGAAGAATTTTTCGATTCGTGTGAGAAACCATTTTAATCCCTCCCCACCACCTTGAAATCAAAGACTGTGCATGATGTCTGAAATTGTATTTTGCTGAAAATCACAAACTAAAAACCTTGGAGTAAATAGGAGCTCTTTTTATTAGAGCCCAAAATGACTTAGGAACCACGATGATAAAAGAAACCAAACATATATTTTTACAATGTCACAGAACATGGTCACGCACAGAATGAACATACATCTTTGGTGCGCTAACTTTACGAATATTAAAAACAAGCTCACTCTTGTTCGACGAGTTTTGGGATTGCAGAGAAGTTCACTCTTGGCAACAATACATATACAAATGACTAGTATTGTATTGTATCGAACTGGGGACCTAGAAACAACGGAGAGGCTTAGTCCCAGCCGTAGCTCTCAGTGGTTCACAACCCCACAACAGGCTACAGCAGTCCACCCACCCCACTGCCGCCTCACACCGAACCCAGTGTGATTGTGCGGTTCGGCCCCCAGTGCAACCCCTTCGCCTGGCGGATTCGTGCCGGGGACCGGCACGCCTTCCCGTCCGGAAAGCAGTGCGTTAGACCGCACGGCTAACTGGGCGGGCAGTAACTACCATAGTGTTGACCTCACTATAGTAGAGACAGCGAAAGAAGTTGCTTAACAGCTGGCTGGCAGCGCTGTTACCAGCATTCAGTTGCGAAGAACAAACTGCTGCAGGTGAAAACAACACTGGTCTGCTGTGGGACGCCAACAATGGGGCATTGTCATGGAGACGTATACGGTATCGCTTTACGTCACTGGTCGACGTAGATAACAGAAGCAATCTCGCCAAGCCCGCTGCAACTGTCATGAACCTCCTTTTGCCGTGTCTATTAAAGTTGCAAAGGTCAAATGCCACCTTGTCTGGATCTTGGAACCAAGTCAGTTCCTTTGTTGCCTTCAGTGTGGGCTCAGGAGGGATAATTCCTCTGTCGATAATGTAACCATAGCACATTATAGTAAGGCATTACATATTTACATCACATGAGTCTAAATACGCTAACCGATGGACCAACTGTCTGTTGCCATTCGCTACTGCCTTACTTACAGTACTTCGTAGATTTTTGTCCTCAAGGAGGAAAGAGAAGTCTACAGAGAAAAAGAAGAAAAAAGGATACAGATTGGTCGCTTGCATTATGATGACTACCATCCTTTAAAAGGCATCACCAATACGTTAGAAAAACAACATGCAGCATGACGAAAGTTGAAACTGGCGATGAGAGTATACAAAAAATATAAGATGAAAAATTGAAAATCATAAATTATTCGCGATTTTTTGAATCATTAAATAGGTTTAATGAGTCTCTCAAGTGTTTTTGATTATTTTTGTTAGATTCTTTCGTACATAACATTCTAACGAGGAGTTCTGCACAAACTGAAAATTGGACTGGTTCGAAACTGTCTAAAACTGTTATACACACGCACGCACGCACGCACGCACACATACACACGCACGCACAAACAAACTTTCCTTCTAAAACGCTTTGGGTCATTCCATGTCAGTTCAACCAGGGGCTCCAGCTCATAGTCTCAGATTTGACTGAAATTCAGTACACTAATTCTACCATGTGTGGAACACTCATGTACAAAGTATTAGTTTCCCCTCCCAATTATTTCCAGAATCATGACTTGTGAAAGAAGGTGGCGTGACCCGGAAATTGCAACCCGCACCTGGCAATCTATCTTCAGACCCAACTTCAGGTCTTAACAACTTGAGAACTATTCCACACAGTCCAGCGAAATTTTTACAGACCATACATCCATTTAGAGAACACACTCCACGAATCAAAACACCAACAACATATTTCTGAGAGAAAATAAAAAATTCCAAAATGTGATTAAAAATGTAATACTTTAAAAGGTACATATTGTAGGTGCCCTCTATGCCAAATATAATTCACTTAAAAAGGGTATAAATTTTTTGTGGTCAGCTTAATGTGGCCTAAACACATGCAGAACTCATCATGCCCATATCAGTCACAAAAACTGAGTTGCATGCACACGAAAACACAAAAAAATTTGAAAAATTGCCGGATTTTCTAAGTGTGGTAGCACAAAAGAGATAAGTGGTATCCAAGCCAAATTCACACACTGCATACGTTGACCATAATGATAAATATCTCAAAATTTCAGCATGTTATTGCAAGACATTTCTGTACAATAGAAGTTGACAGATGTATTTGGTGATGTGGCCATTGTTCCATAACACAATTTTGTAAAAACATATCGTAAACTGTTCTGCCTCTTCTTATCCTCTCCCACAACTGTTTAATCACTAAGCAACAACATATAGATAGATTAACACAACCGATCATTAATGTTTATTGCACCTTAACCGCCAAAAACCAGTCGATTGTGCTTCGAACAGAAGTTCTTCCACACTTTAGCTACTGTACTCTGTTCATTGAGTGGCAAATTGTACTGTCTTCCTGACACTGTGGTAGGAACTGGAACTGTCATAAGAATATGTTCAAAATGAATCAAACACCTGTCTGCCAAATGTGGTCAATGAAATGATCTTGCTGGCCCTGTTGGTGCCATGAAGTTCACAAATACATCACCTGCTGCTTCACAGCACTCTGCAACACATCCTAAGTACCATTCGTCATCATAAACAGCAATAACATAGCAACCTGGTTGTATGTTGCTGCTTTTGCTTTTGAATCCTGAGTCAGACACACTGTGAACACACATGTTGTGCATGAACCTATAGTTATAACCGGACAGTCTGCTCATATGCACATTGTCAGAGTCTACTGGAGAGAAGTGATGATGGCTCCTTGTGCCTGCAACAGTTTTAACGTGTACCAGTCTGCTTTTTAGCATCTCCTGACTGATTTCACCTCATCTTTCGAAACATAGAATGATTGTATGCCAGATTTTTCTGTACCCAGGTAAATAATTGAAGAGGTGTTAGAATGTGACCTTCTGTAGGGTGCTGCAGACCAGGTCGTGATACCATGCGCTTAATGGTAGCACCAATACCATCACATACATTTTTACCATGACTTGTTGCGAAAAAATTCCATTTTGTGTGAATCTGAAAATCATGGTAATGCATGCATAAATTTTTTGAGATTTTTACAGTTTTTGTACTGATTAGCTGCCCCATCATTGCAGTATTTCGCAAAATGTATGTGAGGCAGCTCGTTTTTCACATATGCCATGACAGTGCGAATGTGGGCATGAACTGCAATGGCATCATGAATTAAATAGTCACTAAAAACGCACAGGTTCATGACAGACACATCACCTGATTCACCTCTATAGTAAATCGCAAATGGCTGGAGAGTTGCTTGACTGTTGTCCCAATGATATACTTGGATGGCATTATGATGTATCATGCAGCGTAACTTGCTGTGACAGTGCGAGAGAGAGAGACAAAGATATTGTTTATTACTCTGTGGCGGTCAGCACTCACATAATTATTCTTAGGATATAGAGTTCTTTTGTTCTTGTTAAGAGTAATTTTTTAGGGAAGGAGAGCCATTCTTGTGATGTAAAAAATCGACGCCACTGCGAGTTTTTGATTCACATTGTAAAATATAAGTGCATATGGAAGGAAATCAGTTAATAGAACAATAAAATATTGTTCATTTCAAGAAGGTACGTCTTATTATACACCCAGCGATGTACTGCTATTGTGATTTACTAATAAACACCAGTTGAGAACAGTTCCGACGGGAGCGTTCAGTTCTAGTGAAATAGTTCGATGTTTTCTTCGGAAAAGAAGTCACTTCATGGATCATTCAAATCCACAATAGTAACTGGACATTTCTCAGAACTGAAAGCAATCTGATTGCTATGCAACAGAGCCCCGAAGAATATTTCTCCGTATTTTGGTTACCACTTTCAGCTCAACACGGTATCTGCAGCATCTGGAGCAGATTTCTACAACAGCGGAAGCGTGTAATCGCCATCAGTTTCACACACCGCCCTGTGTACGCTGTATGTATTTACCCACAACAGTGGACATACAGTTACTCACACAAATAGAAAGACAATACTAGGTGGTGTGGGGAAACATTTCAGTATAATGGCCCTGTAGAGCTAAACAGTAATTAGCCTAGTAAGAAAAGGAGTCGTTATAGCATCTTGAACTATAAATGCATAATTTTCAGAAAAGTCTAGTATTATTATAATTTCATCTTGTTTCAAATTATCCTTACAAAACTGGAGATAAGCCGATTGTGCTGTTGCTGTGAAGCAGTGTGTGGTCAGTTTGTCCGTTTTTTGACAACACATTTCAACAAAATCTTCCACTGTACTTTGCTTTGTTTCAAGACTTGTGCGATCCGTGTGTGTCCATTGTTTATAAGAAACAAGTTCATCGTCATCCATAAGGAGTTCACCATACAGTTTGTTATTCATGTGTTCTGCAAGATCTGCCTTACCACGACACTTTTCACACCTGTGTATCATGCACTGGTAGGAACTGATGTCACACACTAACAGCTTCAATCCACCTTTGTAATCCAGACCAGAATCCTTTATAGCAGCAAACATCAGCTTAGCATTTTGATGGGTCTCACATACACAAACCTTGTGTATGCCCCTTGCACTTACAGGCACAACCCATTTTGGCCAAAGATTGAAAACGGATGATAAACGTACTTTGGTATTGTGATACTTTTCCTTGAATTCTACATACAGTTCTGATATGTTGCAAAGCAACATTCTTTTTTGCATCTGAACACACACATTTCCCATTTTCACCATTAAATATACTTTTTTCCCAGGCATTATTTGGCTGTAGTCATTATTCATAAAACTCCGACACTAGCACCTTTATTTCTGAACTCAATTGCTTACCCTGAGCCTGCTGAAATTGTGGAAGCGCTCCTTGGGTTGCTTTTATTTTCCTAGCTTGCTTTACCATATACGTGGAAACATTGAATTCCTTTGCAGTGTAGTCAATAGACCAGCTGGAAGGTGCAAGGGTAACAATACCTACTTTTTTCTGGCATGTGGATATGGCACATTTTTCTTTCAAATCATGCACAATTTTGTCCAATCAGAGCATTTCTGGCATGATTTCGGTTCCTTTGGAGCAGATAGTTCTTCCTCTTCCACCATTAGTGTGTCAGCTATTTTGTGTTTTAATTCCATCTGAGCTTCTTGTAGTTTCCTTCTACTATAGCTGGACCTGACTCTTCTCCGAACTTCATGTGTCTTCATGGGAGACAAACCAAGAGCAGTCACTGAAGTATTTAATTGTTCATCCGCTGTGGCTGTAGATGGCTGATATTCTTCGCCACTGTCATGTAAATTATCAGAACATTCTTCATTTTTTAGCTGTGTAACACACATGGAACATAACTTTTGTCCTGGTTTCATGTTGAGTCCCATGCACTGATTCACTTTCAATACTGAATTTATATAAATTTCTCTGAGGCTACACCTCACTGTTTTCTTATGAATCCGAAATGGACCAAAACAACTTCTTTGTAGGAAAGAATACTTATCCAGAAACACTTTCATATGATGATAATAAACACTAAAGTTTCCTGGAACTGTACTTCTTGTGCCCACAGGATGTATCCCGGATCTCCATAGCAACAAACTTTGGTCCGATTCATCCCGATCATACAGTACAAAGTGAATGCCACATTTTGTTCCATATGTTGTTTTATGACATTCAGATGATTGTGCTCTACCAATACTGTAACTTGTTTGAACAAAAGCACCACTAGTACACTCTTCTGCCTCCATACTGACTTTCCACAACAGTACTGACTAGTCTGAGCTAGAATCTTAAAAACATGAGTAACCTGTAATTGTTGCTTGTTTTCTTTGTTGTTCCTGCCTATCAATGACTCATTCTGTCCCTGAAAACTACCATTGTTTAACTTTCTGTTGCATAATGGTTCCCAACAATTGCTGCAACTTTATCTGAAACAAGCTGTCTACATCATCACTATTACTTGCTAAATCATGTTAAAAGAAACGTAACCAAATACATCTGTCAACTTTTATTGTACACAAATGCCTTGCAATAACAAGCTCAAATTTTGCCACATATGGTCTACTTATGCAGTGTTTGAAATTTGGCTTGGATACCATTTGGCCCTTTTGTGCTACCACATTCAGAAAATCCATGTTTTTTCAGGTAATTCAAATTTTTGTATTTTCGTGTGCATGTGCGTCTGTTTGTGTGACTCATATGGGCAAGATGAGTTCTGTGTGTGTTTAGGCCACATTAAGTTTACCACAAAAAAATTATACCGTTTTTGAATGAATTATATTTGGCATAGAGGGCACCTACAATATGTAACTTAACGTATTACATTTTTAAATCACATTTTGGAATTTTTTATTTTCCCTCAGAAATATGTTGTTGGTGTTTTGATTCATGGAGTGTGTTCTCTAAGCGGATGTTACTGGGTTGTAAAAATTTCACTGGACTGAGCAGAATAGTTCCGAAGTTATTAAGACATGAATCTGGGTCTGAAGATAGATTGCCAGGTGCAGGTTGCAATTTCCAGGCTACGCCACCTTCTTTCACAAGCCATAATTCTGGAACTAATTGGCAGGGGAACTTAAAATTTGGTACATGAGTGTTCCACACTTGGTAGCATTGGTGTGCTAAATTTCAGCCAAATCTGAGACTATCAGCTGGAACATTTTCTCAAATTGGTTGAATTGACATGGAATGACCCTATTCATATTTTGTACCTGGGCATACTGAAAATCCGTCTAAAGCACGGTAGCAGTTGCACAAAATCCATCTGCAAATGTCATCGTGACAATTCTTCTACAGCACCACGTTTCAAAACCTTCTATTCTTTTTTGTCGGAACTATCTATTCTACACGTTTCATTTCCCTATAAGCCTGCACTCCAGACAAATGAGGGGTCAGGTCTACGCCACAAAAAGTGAGAAATTGAGTTTTGGCCATTCTTAGTATTCTGTTGCAATCTTGCGTCTATCCCACTTGGCATAGCTCCCGCCGTTTTTGCAGCACTTGTTCTAAGTTCTTGAATGCCCTCTCGTGATCATTTTGAGTGAGAGGAGGAGCTATGGCACTTACTGATGTTTGCTACGTAAGTTGCAGACATACAAACATAAAAGTGTTACAGACTGGTTTATCTGTTATAAGGAAAGAACATATTGTTCCAAAATGTATTTGTTGCTTCTATATCCTTCTTCTTTTATATGTATTAAATATAATACGCAATTTTTCCCTACACTGTAATAAACATGTTATGTCATTCTTCTGTGTGTATATAAGTAATTGTGTCACTGGTAATCCTGTATCACAATAGTCAGAGAAACATGGATCTCTGTTTATCAGAGGATGTTGAAAGAAAAAAAAAACCGCAATGGTAACGCAGATAAATGGAAGACAGCATATGTGAAGAGGAAAAGAAACTGTGGACACGAAAGGCGAGTGTTAAATCCAGTAAGAAGATAGCAGCAAAGCGAGAAGGACCTGAATGTGATTGGGAAAACAATCGAGACGGGTCTAAAATCAATCGGCGCAGCTGTTCAATGTTTAAGTTTCCAAAAACTCATTATTTTGTAAGTTTTGCATGCTGGATGACTACAATATTCAAAATATATATATCAATGGCGTTATTGAACGTAAAGATTGAAGTTTGGTCTGTGCTAAAAAACGTAATGAGATAAGAGTAAGCAGAAGGAAGCACTAATTAGCATATCATGTAATATCGGTGACGAGAATAAAGCACAGAGTACATTTAAAGCTTTTTGTCACATATCTGCAGTGTCTCAGAAGAGTGTCAACAGGTAAGAGGTAACAGGGAAGTGGTTAATTTTGGTGAAGAAGTTAGTGATGGAAATACGATGAGCTTAATACATCACTCCTTGGCATGCCACATATAGATACGCAGAAAATATGGCAATGTTAACAACAAAATGAGCGAAGCTTTGTTGGATACTGTTCGAGACCGCATTAAAAAGTTTCCGAAATACACAAGCCATTACTCACGGAAAGACAATACACATAAGTTGTACATTATAAACGTGAAACCATGGCTGATATGCACCGCCTCTATAGAAGAGAATGCCAAAAATCAGGAGTTTTAGCTGCAAAATATGAAGCATATGCTTAAGTTTTCAATGCAGGGATTTATATAAGTTTCAAGTTAACACATACAGACACGTGCAAAACTTGTGATGAGTGGAGTACATCTCCGAACAACGATATTCGCTTGAATGTAAGGTTACATCAACTTTAAGCTGACAAAGTGTACGTTCTGTTGAGAGAAACGCGAAGGCTTGATTGAATAATGATTGTCATTACCGTGTAATCATCTATTATTTACAACAAGCACTGCCGATGCCTAAAGTTCCATAAGAGACATTGTTCTGCTTGACAGTCGTGGGTATAAAACCTTGGCTTCCACATGTGCAACTCCAATTCAGGTACTATGGCATGTGGTCAGAAGACTTTGCCTCACGGGGTTCGTCCAGATGCATCATTTATCGTGTAAGTGCGATATATGTGTATAAAATTTTTGTTTTTAAATAGTTGTGCTAATTATAGCCTACAATGTCATAACCAATGATATTGACATTAAAATTTATATTTTTCATTTTGTATAAACAGTACGTTAAGAAAGAAAAAGTTACCCTTTATTGTACAAATAATGTCTTAATAGAGTGCTTTCGAAAACCCAATTTATTTCCATTTCTTCTCAAAGTGGCATAGTTCCCTCTTTCGCTAGACCCCTCAAATACCTTACGAAAAGAATTCCTAACAGTTCAGAATCTTTTTTATCAGTAATGCTTTCATGGCTATTGACAGTCTGCTGTCCAAATAATAAAAGGCATTTACTACTTTTACTGTCCCATTTAATAGTCAGGTTTCCTCAGTATTGCCTGATTTAATTAAACTACATTCCACTACCCATGTTTTCTTTTTGTTTATCTTAAACTCTCTCCATGAGATTGTTCAAAAATGTTCAAATGTGCGTGAATTTCTAAGTGACCAAACCGCTGAGGATTGGCGTAATTTGATATGCGTGGCGCATTGCTTAACATATATGGGCACTATTGCTCATCTGACTTACAGCCTAAAGTGCATTTACCGATGAGAATTATCAAAATAAACTATGTTATTCCAATGTCAAATACTCGTCTTTTAATACTCATAATTTTATGCTTATTTCAGGCATTCAAATTACTATGTAAAATACAGGTAAAAAGCTGACCACAAAATTCTCGCTGAATCGAGCCTTCAGACGTATGCTAAAACATTTCGAAACATTTAGTGAGAAATCACTATAAATAATCGTAAAGTAGAAATCGGTCAGGTCAACGTGTCCGTTAGTATCACTTTGGTGCAGCACAGTTTCTTGCTACATGGGATATCCATCAAGCAAGGTACATGTTGAAACCTATTTATTGCTTGAAAACACGAAACTTCTGTGATGAATCTCAATTGTCACCACAAACGTCTAACGCAATTTGTGATATTTACATATTCTCCCTAAACAGCTAAAAACCGTCATTCAGTTTTGCAGTATAATAAATACATTAGAAATGAGTAGTTGCCAAAGATCAGTTCTACTACGCCTACATATGAATCTGAACTTATGCGTCCTCAGCAAATTTCATCTCTGTCTTATACTCCATTAATGTTTATGTCACATTTCATTTCTCTCTCTGTGTCTCTTTCTATCTTTCTGTAATGGTTACTTGAATGGGGCATTGACAATATGGCATATTACAGCATATATGGAAAGGGGAAAATGCCGCAGACATAAATTTTATTATAACTGTTTTCATTATGCGAAGTGTTTCCGGATCTTTCGAATTTTCGACATGCACGCCTCTTGCATGTCTGTCAACTGACAGAATTTTCTCATAAGCAACATCCCATTCTGCAATTGAGTCTTTCACTTTATTATTTTTATTAGCCATCATGAACTTGTCATCATCATCATCGTCATCGTCATCGTTAGCATCCTCCTCCTTCTCCTCCACCTCCTCCTCGTCCTCTCCTCCTCTTCCTTCAGTATCACCACAAACACATCGTTTTCTTTGGCTCTTCCTTCCTTTCACAACAGCTGCTCCAATCTCTGGTGCAGTTGAGACCACATTTCCAGGACTGAGTTAGTATCAATTCGCCTTTTTTGCAACAAAGAGTTCCTGCACATATTTCGTCCATATCTCAACATGGAACGTTCATGAGACTAATCTTTCGCTCAACAGCATTAGAAGACGTGTTGACATGTGCAATGCTCAATCAATATCTGAACCACATGTAACCAATTTTCTTAATTTATACCACTGCTCATATGGTTAAATGGTGAAACAGTTAAATGGTTAAATGGTTAAAAAGTACCGGTTACCCATTAAACAGTTCGCTTTATCCGACAGTTAAATGGTAGCCGTTACTTCTTGCCCGTTTACCCAGTTACAGCAGCAATCCTAGTGCTCAAAAATTACTTTCGACTCTGTATGATAATAAAACTGTGTAACACACTATAAGAATCTAAAGCAATGCTTGCATTACAGTCTGGTATTGGGAAAGATTCACTAGATATTGCCATTTTTTTAATTTTATTTCACATTTTGAAGTTTTGCCGAACAGTAGCTGAAATAAAACTGATGTTTAGCAACTAGATATTTCTAATTCTTTAATTACTTTGCGTAAGTGAATGTTAACTTTTATCTATTTATGGATGGCATGTTTTACACTCATTGTCATATAACAGAAATGTAATTATCACAAATTGTATTATTATGCTTGTGGTGACAATAGAAATTCAACAGAGTATATACCCGTTTTCAGTAAATAGGTTTCGCCATCTACCTGGCACGATGGATAGCCCCTGGAGCGTGCTTCAACTATAAAGATCTCTCAAAATACTCTCTCTGGTCTGCTGTTCTCTTGAAGTAAAGGGAACAGATTCTAGGTATCAATACACAGCAACTCGACCCCGCGCCTTCCTTGACCATTCGATACTGAATTCTACTTTACAATTTATCACCATCGATTCCAGACGAAACATTTTGAACTTTTTTATTTTGATACAGTCGGATCAGTGTAGATATAGTTCATCTTTTGTCCAATCCGATGTGTCGAAACCTACATTGATGTTTTTCACAAAGGAACACTACATCGAAAGAATAGTACTGTCAAAACTTTAGCTGCTAAGGCGCACTGGAAATATTTAAAAGAAAAGTTAGAGTTACTCATTTTTGCCGCACTAAGAACTGCTTATAACGGCAATTTTACAGCCTTTCCTACCTGGCGGGCGATCAGCGAATAAGCTGGCGCAGCCGTGACATGAGAATGTAGCGCCGCGTAGCGTGAAGTTCAAAGCGCTCAAGTGAATTGCAAGCACTTGAACCATACCGAACACGTCTCATATCACTTACATTTTGAATAACTTGCTGTTCATATCGACATCTAAACTTTTGCAGATGTATTCGTTACATAAGTGACTATCAGGGGAAAGAAAATCAAAGCAGTGTATGATGTTACATTACAAACGATTTCTACCAACCGAAACTTTAATTTGCTGACATTAAATATTTTATAATAATTCCACAGCACAGTTCTTATAAGTTTCGAACAATGTATACTTTACTAACAACTGCAATCATAACAAAAATGTGAAGTGTCTATTGCATGACGAAAACAAACCTTTCCATTTAGGCTAGACACACTTGACAAAATGTTAAGGCATTTACGCAGTTCGTCGTAATTATTCATTTATACAGAATTGGAATAGAGTAAGAAATGGTCGTGGCCAAGTGTTTCCATGCAATATTTTGTAGTGTTCGAGGGGGGATGGAGCTACATATGGGGGTATTTAGTTTCTTTAATACTTTAGAAGGCGAATGGGGACTTGTAAGTAGCCATAAAAAGTTTCATTTCTGACCCTGTTAAAAACTTGCGTAGTCCCGCATTTTGAATCAATCATTTTCTTGAAAGAAAAACGACTACTACACTACATGTTTTTCCTCTCCCTAGTAGCATGGGAGAGGGAGGCGGGGAGGGGAGTCGGCTGGGCAGCCCCCACTTGCCCCAGAGTATGGACGCCCTCGATAGTGGTCGTGCTGCGTACAGCCCATTCTTGACCAAATTTGTAAAATGTGGTGATGCAAACTGAGAATGCAGAAATGACTGAGGTTTGACAATACTATCCCGCTGATAAACGTGAAATAACAAAGAGCTGTCGAAAATTATAATTATTTTCCGACAATTCTCTGAAGAATGCTTTACACTGTTGGAACTTTTTAATCGAGAGAGTAAACCACATAATACGTTCCAGGTGGAATCCGAATTACTTGTATATTAACAATCTTTTAGTCGTCCTCCTAAAGACAGGAGTGTCCTTATGTCCAGGCCAGGAGCCCAACAAAAGCAATGAATCATTTTCTGAAATTGGTAAGTAGTAGTTTCGGATGTAACACCGAAAATTATTCTCTCCCTTTTTTCCGGATTTTGCTACGTGGATTACAAGATTTTTGAGAGTAAACAGTCGTTTTTTTATTATTTTCCTAATTTGCTTGGATGTTTCTGGAGACAGAACTGCGAGAAAGCACTAATACTTATCACTGGCATTGTTGTGTACGAATGTGTCATAGCTTTCATAGACTGCACAAGCGACTCTCTTTTTTTCGCTCGAAATCATGAAGTGTGGGTTGTACGTAGTTCTTGCACGAAATCCGACAGACTGGCTATATAAAAACATTTTAGGGAAGAACAAGGCGCTTCGGTTTCACTTCAGCTACGAATTTCTCTATAGTCTTACCTATTAATAACATCTCCTCTGCACGTTTACTTGAGGTAAACTTCGTAATTTTGCGACTTCCCTAATGTAGTATTTACTGAATCTGTTTAATCAGGTCGAAGAAGCCTGGAAATCAGTAATGTTCATCACACCTGTAATTCACAGAGCACAGTCTCGTAGCTCTCCCTCGGCACCAGTGCGCTGACTCTCACGTGCAGTTCTAAATCTTTCGAATAAGTTTTCTTTCACACATTTGCGTGTTTCATTCTGGCGCATATGTCGTGCTTCGTGTAAATCTTTCTTCCATGTATACAATCCATGTTCAGATTTCGCGAAACGAAACAGGCTTTGTACACTACTTTAAACTTAAGCGTTTTCTCCCAATGCGTTTAACCGAAAAATTTACAGCCTTTTCGTTGCCACTGAAAGTTGTTACTGCACATGCTTTCTTTGAGCTTGCAAGATTGTCTGTTCTTGTTCTGAACTTTAATTAGCGCAATAATAATTGTTCGAACTACAGTTCCCAGAACAGTCGAATAATTTCCGTTTCTTCTAACACTCTTATTTCCACAATTTCTAACGAAATGTAGACATCAACCGAATGGATGTCCAAGAAATTACTTAATAACAGAAACATACGTATGTCTTCAGGAGAAGTAGGTGATTTCGATTGCACACCACGTTCTTCATATTTCATCCTTGCTAGGTTGAGAAACATTAACTGAAGTCCACATTACTGCAAGACTCTGGAAATTGCACAAAGACAGATGCTATTAGCAACCACTCCTGATTATCAACGGACACTAAAATTCGCTTTACAAATTACAATCGCGTTGTGCCGTGTTGTCAATTTTCCGATGTGCCGTCAACCAAGGATATAGGCCTGCCGTGTTGCGCTGTCTGCTGCAGCTTTGGCAACGTTATACATTTCTCCAGCCGCCTGGCGAACTACGAATTTGGCGATTTTCAACATTTTTTTAAAAAATTACTTGCAGTATGTCTTAACAGCTACAATTTTGACACTATTGTTTTCAGTATGTTCTTCCTGTAAAAGAAAAAAAAATTCATAGCAGATTTCGACACATCGGACTGGACCGTACTACTGACAGTTTGATTTCGTACATCTCCTCATGACTGCAGGATACGTATAAGAGACCTTTTTCCAAAACGTTTTCGAGTCTGAACACACAACTTTAATAGTGTCTGCATTTAATGCTTTTCCATAAAAAACAATGTGTTCACACAGTACTGAAAACTCCATTCAGCGAGAATTGTTGTCAACTTTTGCCTGTTCTTTTCCATTTTAAGTTCAATGCCTGAAATTTGCGTGAAATTACGAATACCGAAGGAGTAGTGAGAGACGGATTTTTCACATGGGAATAATATTGTTTACTTTGGTAATTCTCGTCTACAAGTGCACTTCACTCTCTATGTTTGATGAGCGGTAGTGCCCACATGTGTTTTGCAATGCGGCATGCGTATTATATTATGCTACTCCGAGAAACAAATGCATTGAATGTCGGGAAGAAAAGACTTTATAGAAACAAGCAATAAGCTCAGTCAGTGTGTTCTGTGTTACCGATGCCTGCCTGCCTACCTTGTCTCTCTTGACAATGATCTTAGAATAATTCAGATGTGGAAAATAATTAATTTGAGGCTGCATTGTGCCTTACATCATCTTTGCTACAGAAATCGAATTTTACAAATAAGCACGTAAAGTTTTACGTAATTTTTGGATAAATACTTCTGAATATGATGCAAAAAATTCAGATTGTTCTGATTTTGAGAATTTTTTAATTTAGAAATACTGTTCTACAACTGAATATAACGTTAAAAATACTGTGCTTACACTGGTTGTACAAAATTTTCCCATCACTGCCATCGTGAATTGAATTTTTTTTTAAATTATAGTCTCACACTATGCTACATTGTAAGTATTCCACCACCCACCATCCTCAATTTTTAAAATTCCCACCATCAGTCATCTTAATGACACCATAAGGAAAAGGCAGCGTGCCCTGTGATGCCACAGATACGGTGGCGTGGCTTGTGTAGTCACAAATGTAAACAACGTGGGCCAGAATGCCCACTATAAACGAAGCGGGCAAAGGGGTCCGTACACGTAACTGCAGTCTGGTTTCTGTTCACACTGTAACTACTGTTTTACTCTCCATATCTTATCTTTGTTGCCCTCAAAATTTCAGACTGTAGTCCAGTCAACATTATCAAAACCTTACTATAAATCTATGAATGCTATAAACGTAGGTCTGCCTTTCTTCAACCTGTCTTCTAGGATACGTCATAGGGTCAGTGTCGACGCTGAGTTTCAGAGAAATGTAAGAACACTGAACTGATCCACCCCAAGTTCAGCGTCTACCTACTTTTCCATTCTTCTGTAAATAATAGGTCTCAATATTTTGCAACGAATAATTATTTAACTAATGCTTTGGTAGTATTCACATCTGTCAGTATCTTCCTTCTTTGGAATTGTTACAATCTTCCTGAAGTACGACGGCTTTTACATGTCAGGTACACTACATGATCAAAAGAAACCGGACATCCCCAAAAACATACATTTCTCATATTAGGTGCATTGTGCTGCCACCTTACTGCCAGGTACTCCATATCAGCGACCTCAGTAGTCATTAGACATTGTGAGAGAGCAGAAAGGGGGCGTTCCGCAGAACTAACGGACTTCGAACGTGGTCAGGTTATTGGGTGTCACTTGTGTCATACGTCTGTACGCGAGATTTCCACACTCCTAAACATCCCTAGGTCCACTGTTTCCGATGTGATACTGAAGTGAAAACGTGAAGGGACACGTACAGCACAAAAGTGTACAGGCGGACCTCGTCTGTTGACTGACAGAGACCGCCGACAGTTGAAGAGGGTCGTAATGTGTAATAAGCAGACATCTATCCAGACCATAACGCAGGAATTCCAAATTGCATAAGAATCCACTGGAAGTACTATGAAACTTAGACGGGACGTGAGAGAACTTGGATTTCATGGTGGAGCGGCTGCTCATAAGGCACACATCCCGCCGATAAATGCCAAACGACGCCTAGCTTGGTGTAAGGAGCGTAAACATTGGACGATTCAACAGTGGAAAAACATTGCGATTCGATGGCAGGATGTGGATATGGCGAGTGTCCGGTGAACGTCATATGCTAGCGTGTGTAGTGCCAACAGAAACATTCGGAGGTGGCGGTGTTAAGGTGTAGTCGGGTTTTTCAAGGAGGGGGCTTGCACCCCTTGTTGTTTTGCGTGGCACCATCATAGCACAGGCGTACATTGATGTTTTAAGCACCTTCTTGCTTCCCACTGTTGAAGAGCAATTCGGGGATAGCGAGTGCATCTTTCAACACGATCGAGCGACTGTCCATAATGCACGGCCTGTGGCGGAGTGGTTACACGGCAATAACATCCCTGTAATAGACTGGCATACCCACCTGACCTGAATCCTACAGGACACCTTTGGGATGTTTTGAAACGCCGACTTCGTGCCAGGCCTCAACGACCGACATCGATACCTCTCCTCAGTGCAACACTCCGTGAAGAATGGGCTACCATTTCCCAAGAGATTTTTCAGCACCTGACTGAGCGTATGCCTGCGAGAGTGGAAGCTGTCGTCAAGGGTAAGCGTGAACCAACACCATACTGAATTCCATTATTACAGATGGTGGGCGCTACGAATTTTTAAGTCATTTCCAGCCAGGTGTCCGGATACTTTTGCTCACATAGTGTATATCTTCTTCACCAGGCGGAATGGATTTCTCATGGTTGGCTCTCCCAAAGATCTCTGATTCTGAGGGAATGTCGTCTAATGCAGACACATTGTTACCGCTTAGGTCTTTACATATTCTGTCAAATTCATCTCTCATTGGCACATCTCCCATCTCAATTTCTCTTACTTCCTCATCTCTTTCTGTTATATAGTCTTGAAGTTTTTTCCCCTGATATGAATCCTCTATATATTTTCCCACCTTTCGGCTTTTCCTTCTTTTCTTCATTCTGGCTTGCCATCTGAGCTCTTGATACTCATTCGGCTATTTATCTTTCCCAAAAAGCCTGTTTAATTTTCCCATAAGCAGCATCTACGTTTCCCTTAGATATGCATGCTTCTAGAGCCATACATATGTTCTCTGCCATTCTTCTTAGCCGTATTCCATTTTCTGTGTTTCATGTTTTAGACATCTGTATTCTCTCTCGCCTACTTTATTTGCTACATTTTTATGTTTTTCCTTTCGTCGATTAAATACGATATCTCCTGTAGTATTCACAGAATTCTACAAGACGTTGATCTTTTTACCAATGTTATCTTCTTCTGCCTTCCCTATTTCACCAACTAAAACTACCCATTCGTCGTTTATCGTATTCCCTTCCCCTTTCACGGTCCAACAGTGCCTAATGCTACTTGCGAAACTCTCAATAACCTATAGTTCTTTCAATTTATCCGGAACCAATCTCCTTAATTTCCTACGTTTTTGCAATTTCTTCAGTTTTATCTGCTGTTTATAACCAATGACTTATGGTCAAAGTCCACACCTGCACCGAGAAATATTTTGCAGTTTAACATATGATTACGAAATCTGTCTTACGATTATATAATCAATTATCGTCTCCCTTAACTATCTGCATAATTTCTTTCATCTCATGGTACATTCTTTCAATCTCTTCACCATCTGGAGAGGTAGTTTGCTTTAAACTTTTACTGCTGTGGCTTTGTGTCTGTCTTAGCTATGATAAAGCATCAAGTACTTTTTTTTATAGCAGCTGACCTGATTTCCTATTTTCTTATTCAATGTTAAGCCTAGTCTTCCTTTATCCCTATTTGATTTTGTGTTAATAACCCTGTATTGACGTGATCTCACTAATTACCCTCTTCTGCTTCTCTAGCCTACTTCCCCGATTAACAGATCTAACATGCCACGCACCAGTTCATAGAGTGCCTGATGATAACATTCTCCTGAGTAGTCCCTGCCCAGAGATCTGAAAGAGGGAGTATTTTAGCACTGGAATATTTTACCCAAGAGAACGTCGTCATCATTCAGTCATACAGTAGAGCAGTATGGCCTCAAGGAAACAAATAACTCTAATAAAGCAACAAATTTACTTTTGCCAGTTCTGTTCATTTATATCCACAACGCATTTCAAAAGTTTAAACCCCCACCATCAGGTGGATTTATGAGTGCTAATATGACAGGTGTGTTGTGTTACAACTTTTGCGTAACCTGTGGCACTGTCTAGCAGAGAAAAGAAACACTATTTCAGGACATGTCTCTGTGGAGGTCTTTAACTAAAAATTAAATGTAAATGAGAATGTCAAAATAAAACATTTAAAACAGAATACCTCCAGTGGGCACAAGCTCCTTTCCCTGTCATAGTACCTCACATATAAACTGTCACTGTCACATGGGATCTTGAAACTATTAGATGCAAAGAATATATAGCAAAACCAGGAACATTTTGTGGGACAAAGAACATGTAGCAAAGGAACACAAGAATATTCAGATTAAAAAAATTAGTAAGTGCTGTAGTTCCCCCTTGCTTTCTGCATTTCAGCCATTTGCAGTACCAGCAGAAAGAGACACGTTGGCTACTGTTACATAGCCAGATCACTCAATTATTCAGACTGTTGTCCCTGCAACTACTGAATATACTATGGCTGCTCTTTAAGAACCACTAGTTAGTATAGCTCCACAACACATACCCCTTCATTGTGGTTGCACTTACGGCACAACTCTCTGTATCATTAAGGCACACACGCCAATCCACCTTTGTAAAGTCCACGCTTCACTGAGGACAGCTCTATTAACCCAAACAGTCCTCCAAAAATCCAGATAGGTGACAATCTACATAGTTTCCCTCTACAAATGTCAGCAGCTTTCTCTTTGTAAAATGCAGCCCTCTATTGAGAGCTAATATGTTAGCAATGTGTTTGAACACTGCTAATCATTGAAGAATGCAAACACTGACGCGATTTTGATCAGGGTGGTATAGCTAGTAACACAGCTGCCACTTCTGCTAGCTGATTCCATTAGCTGGTTCTAATGACTTATACATGTCATTATCAAAAATAATTTTCTCTTTATACCTGGAAATTACGAGAAACACATTTTGCCATAGCCATTGGCCGGTTAGTTATGAAAATGTCACACCGAGACAACCTACAAAGGAAAAGTTGGTAAATCTTTTGATCTAAATCAATTTTCTAATTGATTTAACACAAGAAAGTCATAATCAGCATATCGTGCTTTATTTCCCAAAATACTGACATAATTAAACTTCATCGGGCACAGATTGCAGTAAGACCAGCGATGAATGTTGGTTTGTTCCATCCGCTTTTTGCGGATAGCTTGCAGAACACTGATCTCTGTGCCCTTCACATGCAAGAGTTTTCATGTTGACTGTTGCTAATGCATGTCTGGACCTTTCAGCTTATTATTCACTGCCAAATCACAGCAAAAGTAATAATGAGTTATTGTGCATGAACTAGAGGATCCAAAACCGTGTTTTTATATCCTAAAAGATGTTCTCTTGATTCTGGGCACAAATCAATTATCATACAGTAACTGCCTCCATGTTCGAAAACAGAACAGATGCAGTATGATAGTCAAGAATTTGTGACTTTAGAGGAGTTAAAAATATTGGTATCAGTAAGTAAACACAAAATTCAGACCAAATCCTTTGCATTCAATCTTATTTCATGTAGGTCTTCATTTTAAATAAAAAATTTGTAACTCAAGTCAAATGTTTAAACTAATCAATGACATTTATCCAAAATGAAAAAAATTGATATTTCATGGTAGACTACAGGTTCTTTTAATTTATAGTATGCCCCATACATGATTAATACAACTTAATTTAGTTGTTTAAACACATCTGAGTAAACTGCAACTCAAAATTTTTGAAGACTCATTTTATAATTATATCCACACATTATAAAATCACTTGAAGTTGAACAGATTACCTGTACTACACATCTCTTCTACAAAACCATATAAATGATAACATGAAAACATTAATTCAGTCAAAAGTATGACAATGTCAGCCAGCATCAGTTCTGTTTCTGTGAAGAAATCCCATTAAACTGCTAAATTTCACCTTGTTACACCCAACAGATTAAATATTTACACACGTAATTATTTCTGTCTTATTATTACTAATATTAAAATTAGTTCTTGGACAATGAGTGCTGTTCAAATATGTTAATATTTGAAAACATTTTACAGTATTTAGACTTAATGCTACACACTACCTCCATGATATACTCACTGCCCATTCATTTTTGTTATACACAGCAAACAATTTACACATTATTGAAATCTTTTGTTTTTGTAGGATCATAGTTCGTCTTGCAACTCATTTGAACTAAATTTGCACCTCATACTTTAATCATGAAGAAATTTTAATATTTATTCTCTTCCTAGCCATGTAACTAAAAATTAATCCCAGCTCAAAAAGCTGAAACAAAACACACATGATTTTAAAACATGGAAATGTGTCTGTTCTTATAACTCTCACGTTGCTTATCTGTAAAACTTTGCATGTGTACAATATATTTTCGAAGATTAACAATTCTAAGAAGTCGAGAGGCTGTACCATGTAACCACCATTTATGACTATAAAACACACAACACTAGTAAATAAGATATTCTTTAGCAAAAAGCTAAATATTTGGTGAAACAACATATGTCAACACATACAACAGTCACAGAGTCATAAATATCGAAACAGAAGTTGATGTTTTGTCATATGTTCTTCCTTTATCCATCATCCAAGTGCAAATGTAGAGTTTCAATGAAGTGATTAAAACAGAGTGGATTTCAACAGCTAACAGCAACGATGTGTGTAAAAAGATCACTGTGACTTTTGATGTGAAACTGCTACACTGGAAACACGCCAAAAATAATGTGGCATATCCATATGTAGCCCTTGTCAGATGGGCATACAGGTACATTTTGGTTGCGAGTTCACATACAGTTTTCAGTGAAGAGAATCCCTCACGAAAGTCTGAATCACTTAGAAAATCTGAATCACTTACAAGGGAACATCCCCATCGCACCCCCGTCAGATTTAGTTATAAGTTGGCACAGTGGATAGGCCTTGAAAAACTGAACACAGATCAATCAAGAAAACAGGAAGAAGTTGTGTGGAACTATGAAAAAAAAAAAAATATACAAACTGAGTAGTCCATGTGCAACATAACCAATACAAGGACAATGTTAGATCAAGAGTGCTGTGGTCCCGTGGTTAGCGTGAACAGCTGCGGCATGAGAGGTCCTTGGTTCAAGTCTTCCCTCGAGTGAAAATTTTACTTTCTTTATTTTCGCAAAGTTATGATCTGTCTGTTCGTTCACTGACGTCTCTGTTCACTGTAATGAGTTTAGTGTCTGTGTTTTGCGACCACACCACAAAACCGTGCGATTAGTAGACGAAAGGACGTGCCTCTCCATTGGGAATCGAAAACATTTGATCGCAAGGTCATAGGTCAACCAATTCCTCAACAGGAAAACACGTCTGATATATTCTATACGACACTGGTGACGGCATGTGTGTCACATGACAGGAATATGTTGTTGACCCACCTAACTTGTACACTTGGTGAATGGGTAAAAAGATTCTTCTACTTTGCCCGATTTAGGTTTTCTTGTCGATGTGATAATCACTCCCAAAAAAGTGATCGCATCGGACGGACAGATAATAATTGTCTGAAAATAAAAAATTAAAACTTTTCACTCAAGGGAAGACTTGAACCAAGGACCTTTCGTTTCGGAGCTGCTCACGCTAACCACGGGACCACGGCGCTCCTGAGCTCACATTATCCTTGATGTTGCCTATCTTCTCATGGACTACTCAGTTTGTACATTTTGCTTATTTTTTTCATAGTTCCAGAAAACTTCTTCCTGTTTTCTCGATTGATCTGTGTTCAGTTTTTCAAGGCCTATCCACTGTGCCAACTTTTAACTAAACAGGGGGGGAGGGGGGGGGGGGTGATGGGGAGGTCCCCTTGTTAGAAAAGTTAACATCAATTTTTGTCGGAGCATGTAGCTACACATTTAAGTCTATCAGAGAACCTATTTCGAGTTTTTGACTGATTACAATGATAAATCAGAGATGGTCCAACTAAGAATGCACATGAAATTAATATGCTCTTATTAAATTGGCATAATTACCAGTGTCTAGTAACATAATGAGTTTCATAATCTAATAAGGGGTTATATTTTTGGAACTATCTGTCTGTCAGTGAGAAAATAGTGTTTGTTAGAGTAAAGCTATTGTATCTGCATCTGGTTCTTTATTGGCAGTTACTATGTCCAATGTGAGGATCTAAGCATGCAATGGTGCCGACTGATTTCCATGTGTCAATATTTAACTATCAATATTCAACAATTCTATTGTTATCAATTTTATTTAATAATGCTCCAAATGAAACAACAAATTTACTGTTACCAGTCACTATTTATTTTTAATATTTAAACTTCTATAATTACATGGATTTATATAGATAAATGTAGCAGACATGTATGTGTTTTGGACTAACCTGAGGCACTGTCTCCATTGATCCCAAGACCCTTTCCTTGTCATGTTACATCATGTACACTATCACACTCTCAAATGAGTGTTAACTGTTAAGTTATTTTATTCGATGTCAGTAACAGCCATGGTAAATCCTAACCAGAAATGTTTAAATGCAGTGATATTAATTATCCAATTTTTAATTCACTCTATTAATGTTGTTTCTGTATTTTAGTTATGATTAAGCCCACCAACAACAGGACTTTCCTGAATGACATTAAATTTCCACAATGGATGTCATAACATGGATTAAAATTTCCTGTTATTTTGTATTCCTATCTACTGCACCACTCTGGTTATATAGCCATTTTCAAGTGTAAAGTATAGATGTTTATCAAAAATTGTGAAAATACATGGGACAGCTGGATTAATTATAAAATAGATGATATCCTATTGATGACATACTTCCCGACACAAGACACCTTTATTCTATGTATAATTTATTCCTTGTTCCTTTTTCTGCTGTGTGTGTTTTCACTTGTTTTAGAGGGAAACAAAAGTAACTGTTTCGAAGGGACATTCAAAAAATTAAATTTTTCATTAACACACTGTCTGAATCTCTTTGAAGTGTTTGGTTCCCCTATCCACCTGAGTCCCGAAGATAAAATAAGTGAGGAAAATTGTTTTCAGTGTTATTTTTATTAGTCTTACACATGATTACATTCAGGATTACATTATTTTTATTTTTTGCACAGTCCAAAATATTTTAGGTACACATACGTGGACTTAAGGTCTTAACTTGTAAATAAATAATACATTGAGAAACAGATTAAAGTTTTTGTTGATGGAATTTTACAAAACAATTGTTTTTACTCACACATAAATAAACATTACACTTCTTGCACAAGGTTCTTGGGCAGGGTTTTCAAACTTCAAAATTACATTTAGAAGCATTCTTTGCTTCTACATAAGCCGGCCGGAGTGGCCGTGTGGTTCTAGGCGCTACAGTCTGGAACCGAGCGATCGCTATGGTTGCAGGTTCGAATCCTGCCTCGGGCATGGATGTGTGTGATGTCCTTAAGTTAGTTAGGTTTAATTAGTTCTAAGTTCTAGGCAACTGATGACCTCAGAAGTTAAGTCGCAGAGTGCTCAGAGCCATTTTGCCTCTATGTATTGGGGAAGATGATCAATCCAGTCATATTGAGTTGGCTTCCTTGGCATGGAAACAACTTTTCCCCTTTTGGGTTTATTGTCTTCATCTTCTCCTGAGCTGTCAGTGATCTCCTGTTCATCGAAGTTTATTTCTTTGGAGAATTGTGAGGACCCTCTGACATGAGAACCCTAATCAGTACATTGGCCACATTCAGTCTGAAGTTTATCAGGGATAGTCTGTTACACTTTGGTACTACTTCTTTTGCACAGGTTCTTTTGTGCATAATCCAGCAATTAATAATAGCTAAATCAATAAAATTGTTAAATAGTCTGATTGCCCATTTTCTTGTTCTGGTATTTGACCTGTAGCAGGCCATGAATCTGTCACATAGGTCAATACCACCCATGTTACAATTGTAACTCTTCACAATAGCTGGTTGTGGTACATCAATACTTCTGTATTGTGCCTTTGACCATCGCTTACAAGTAACGTGGCTCACTCCCAACACAAGATGATACCAAAATGGCAGCCTTGTTGTCTTTCCATGTAAGTGCACACACTTTTTTGTCTTCCCTCACATATTCATCCCATTCATCTATGTTTAGATCACAATCAGTTCTGAGCTTTGAAGCCACATCAGAAATTCTGTTTTTCATTACAGTACCTGTTTGATATATGTTGTTGCTTAAGAGAAGCTCAATTGACTTAATGCCTGTAAAAAAACTCTGTCACTATATATCACATGCTGCCCATTGTTCGGAACTGTCACAGTCAACAGCTTAATTACACTTGCATCTAAACCTATTTCTTTTAATTCAGTGTCGGGCACTGTTCCTTTGCCAGTACATATTATGAAGTCAAGAACTAAAGCATCTGAAGATGCCAAAATAAAGTTTTTCAACCCAAGAGGATTGGATTTCGATGGTACATAAGTTCTCATTGCACATCTACCAGAGAATGGAATCATCTGCTCATCAATTGATGAGTGCTTAGATCGTGGCAAAGTGAGACACTTATTCCTGAAAACATTAATCACAGGTCTCACTTTCCAAAGTTTGTCACTCCTATCTTGGTCATGTAAATTATTTACAAATGATTGCGTAACTTGAAGTATCTATCCCGAGACAGAGTATCACTGATGAGAGGCAGATCAAGTAGCCTACTCCAGTACATCTTGGCTTGTGGTAGCTTGAGCGTACCCATTAGAATTTCAGTCCCAACAAAGCAAAGAATTTCGTTCACATTTGTGTTCAAATTCTTACTATTACTTTGTTCATGATATAGATTTGTCTGTTCTGCAACAACATTCCAAAAATTCTTATCATAATACTCGAAAAAGTATTCAGCAGGATCCCTTAACACGCCATCCACCATATCTTCGAAATTATCTTCACCTGGTTCCTCGTTTTCCATTTTTGAGCACTTCCATTTTAACTTACGTGTACATCCACTGTCCTGCGACGAACCAGGCGAAGGGTCTTCTATTTCGATGTCTGCTTGTTCAGTAGTGACTGTAGATTCAGGGACAGCCTCCTCATCCGACAACTGTTGACTCTCATCGTCTGAAAGTGAACTGAAGTCACTCTCCTCCAGCATCCGAAGTAAGTCTTCATTGTTGATTACTGAAAATAATGCCATAAATTAACTTTTGATGTTTAAATAATCGAGACCGTAAACATTATATAAAATTTTACCACAACAATTGGATAATTATGAGGATTTCTTCACATAATACCATAACAACTAAAACTTCACAATGAATAAGGTAAGCAGGAAAACTTTGAGGTTGAGACTGAAGTACAAACACGTGTAATTCGACTTTCGATGTCCACTGTATTCACAATAAGAGATGATTTGGAAAAAAAAACATATAAATCACATCTGTGACTATTTTTACATATGTAAAGCAAAAAATAAAGTAAAGTGAGCGTACAGAATAAGGTATTATTTTGAATTACCTTCAGAGCGTGTGTCGTGTGTAGCCATTTAGCCGACCTGTATCTTCAAAACATCACAGAGGGCACTGCAAGCAGATTGTGGTGCAATCTGGTGGCATGGACTGAAACTACAAAGCTTCCACAAACGTGTACCAGAGGTATTTAGTCAATAGAAACTGTTCATATGCTTTACGAAATAAAACCGCAAAGTCCACAATTGCTGAACCCCAGTTAAATCTGCACTGGAAACCTAGTTTCTAGATAAAATCTAAGGTATTTCAAGCTGGATACATGTAAATTACTGGCAGAGTTAGCTTATGTGTTTTCAGATCCATTTTTGTGGCACAGCATTCAAGTACTCTTTCAAGAAAATATCCAGTAACATTAATAATTGTACATACAGGCATTTCCCTTTCCTTTTGCTAGTTCTACAATTGGATGATAATACTTGCATCAATCTACTAACATCTATTGAATTCACTGCTTCCCAAGCCCTACCTGAGAATTTTAACACAGCCACTCATACTGTACTTGGCCTTTCAATTCATTGTTACAGGAAAATTCAGTATTTTGTTTTGTTAATAGTTGTTTGAATTACACTTAAATTGACGCTGCAGAGTACTATGTTTTGAAGATTTTACGCTAAACAAAATCATAGTAAAAACATTGGAAATAACTGAAATGGGATGGATGACTCTTTGGTGAGACCGAGCGAGGTGGCGCAGTTGTTAGACACTGGACTCGCATTCGGGAGGACGATGGTTCAATCCCGCGTCCGGCCATCCTGATTTAGGTTTTCCATGATTTCCCTGAATCGCTCCAGGCAAATGCTGGGATGGTTCCTTTGAAAGGGCATGGCCGACTTCCTTCCACATCCTTCCCTAATCCGATGAGGCCGATGACCTCACTGTCTTGTCTCCTTCCCCAAAACAACCCAACCCCAATCTTTGGTGAGACTGGGTAGTACTGACATTTAGCTGTGCAGGTATTATTTTTGTGAACATTCAGATGTAGACCACACAGTCCATTGAGATGTTTTAACTTACGGATGATAATTCCCCTCCACATCCCCTTCTGTCCATGCATTGCATATGTTCAACACACAATTTCATCTAAGATTAATCACATCTCTCTAAGAATTATACACTCTTCACAGGAGTGTGCGAATCATTCTGAATTTTATGTCTGATGTCCTCTGTTACATGATACAGCTTGTATTACAAAACTTTCACCTGCATCCTGAATTACAATTACATGGTTATCTGAAACTAGTTCCCCAAAGAACCTAAACAACCAGTGATATCACTGGTCGCTGCCCTTGTCTTAAAAATGCTATTGATCTGGTAATCAACATCTACAGAGTTCCTATCAGTTCTTAAATTGTCCTCCTATGTTTAATGCCTACCAACAGATTTTCTTTATCTTCTTAAACTTTCCTTTTGAAGCCTTATATTCTTTTTATGCTTTATATTCATTTGTTTTGTATTCTCTTCATTTCAATGCAGTACCTTTTCACCAGCTATCCAATCTCTTATCTAATCAAACATTCTTCTGAAGTACCACTTTTAAAAGCCCCTTCTTGTTTGAACTGCCTCTCACTCATATTACAGTTCTGCATTACAAGGCTACATTCTAGACAAATATCTTCAAAATAGATTTCTTAACACTCAAATTTATTTTCAATGTTAACAAATTTCTCTTTTTCAAAAACAATTTCCTTGGTGTTCCTCAGTTACAAAATGGAAAATGTCACTTTGAACTAACAATAGTACAAATCAATATCGCTTTGTTTTACTATCCTTTTGGCAAATAACAAGTTCCTTAGCAATGGCTATCTTCATCCACTCCAGTATTATTAAAAGTTAAGCTCATTTCACATTCATGCTAATGCAACCTTTTCTGCACTCCATTCGCACATTAATTTAACAGGTTATCACTGTTCACAGAACTCATTTTGTATAAGTTCAAATATCAATATGTCCTGCCAACTGAAGATACTGACCGACAACCACAATTGTGTTCCTTCCACATATTTCATAAATAGTTCACAAACACAGCGAATTGTAAATCACTTTCACCTAACGAACCAGCGTCATATTTTCTGTCACAACTAAATCTTTAACTCACTTATCAGACAACGTATGTGCAATGCAGCTGCTTGCAACCACTTCTTGTGGAACCCCAACAATGACACCTTGCTCATGAAAGTGAGTGACCAGATGTGCTTGGGCAATGGGGATCCTAAATAGCAACACAATGTATCCACCAGAGAAAAAAAATGTGCATAGCTTCAAAAGATTCAGAAACCAGTAACGCATAAGGAGTACAATATACTATGTCAGAACATTAAAGATAGCCCCATATTTCTGAGAAAATAAGACCACTCACCATATAACAGAAGCAATAAGTCGTCAACGGCCACATAGAAAAATGAAACACACACACACACACACACACACACACACACACACACACACACACACACACACACACCTATGCAGCTGCATTGTTCATTGTTCTGGCTGGACACACAGTGCCAAGATTGGTATTTAGCAGGTGGGCTGGGGTGGGGTGAGGAGTGCACTGGGTGGGATTGGTAGAGATAGAAAGAGATGGGAAGCAGGAGGATGAGTAGAAGAGACTGGGTAGCTTGCAGCCCGGAGTGAGGCTGCAAGCATGCAGGATAGGAATACAGCAAGGGATTGGGAGTGGCATAGCAATAGACTGGAAAGTTGTGTAGGTTGAGTGTGTGAAACAATATCACTTTAAAAAGGGGTGGAAAGGATCATGGACGAGATATCCCTCACTTCTGGGTATGATGACAGATAATTAAAGCCGTGGGAAAGGATATGGTTCAGTTGCTCCAGTCCAGAGTGACAATGGGGACACTTCTGTGCAGTTGATTCTTGGGAGAGAAAAAAATGAAAGAATGATAGACTAATGTCCTGTCAACAATGAGGTCATTAGAGATGAAGCACAAACTTAGCTTGGAAGGGATTCAGTTTTGCCTTTGTTACAAGCACCATTCCAGCATTTCACTTAGGCGATTTGAGGAAATAACGGGACAAGGGAATTCTCAATACTGCAGAGGCGCCATTCACAGGTGGCTAGGTTATATAGGAGTGATCATTTGGTGTGGAATGTGTGACAGCTGTCAAAATGCAAGTACGTTGGAGTTAGTGTGCTTAATGTGGACACGTGTGGATAGCATCAGCAGAGACATGGAGGCCAACATCCAGGAAAGTGGTACATTGGGTTAATGAGGACCAGATGGAACAGGTGTGAGAAAGTGTTCAGACTGTGAAGGAATAAGCACAGGGAATGTTAGCCCTGGGTCAAGGTCATGAAAATATCATAAATGAACATGGGGTTTGGGGTTTCAGGAAGCAATGAAGATTATCTTTAGATGGCCTATAAACCGGTTGGTATAGGAGGATGCCATGGAGTTGCCCATGGCTGTGTCTTCGATTTGTTTATATACCTTCCTCTCACAGGAGAAGTAGTTGTGTGGCAGGATATAATTGGTAAGGTGGTGCATAGGGAATGAGATACTGGGTCTTTAGTCAAAAGGACTTTGGAAGGGGTAGTGTTTGACAGTTGCAATGCCATGGGCATGATGGACATTTGTCTACATGGAGGTGGCATCAACCGTGATGAGTCAAGATCCAGGGGATAATAGGGCAGAGATGGTTGAGAGTAGGTGAAGCAGGTGGATTGTGTCTTTGGTATATGAGACTAGACTATGGGCAATTGGCTGGGGCACCCATTATTGATGGGTTTGTGGATGTTGGTTAGCATCTAGGGGGTGAATATGTGGGGAATCTGACTGAGGAAGGTGATGGACTCAGGGGACAGATGCTGGGAAGGGCCTACAGATTTCAGATGGTATTGGAGGTGACTTCTGGGATGGGATCACTTTGGCAGCACTTGTAGATGGAGGAGACAGACAGTTGGCAGAAACCTTGTGTTCGGCAGTCTGATATTCATTGCAACAGTGGTGGATCTTTTCTCTGCAGGAAGTATGATTAAATCAGGGTCTGTTTTGAGGTTGTGAACAGCTATCCTTTTTCTGTTGAGAGATTATGAAGAGACTTCTGGGGAAGAATGGTGAGGCCATATTGAAGGTAAGGAATTCCATGGAAGGGGCAAGGGGTGGTTAGGTGGGACAGAGGGAGGGGTAGAACTGGATGGTGGTATGAACTGGGAGAGGCAATGATGAGGCAGGGTACACTCCTGGGCAGCGATGAATAAGGAGTCCAATACAAGGTTTGTAATTTAAAACTGCAAGTAGACACAGGTACGGCTTACAAACTTTGTTTACATCAAATCATGTCAAATACATAAACCTTATTATGTTCATTTAATGTGCCTTTCAGATACTGGTATATAAGTTTCATTCAATTCTACTTCCCACGAGTTGGTGTTTCCATAGCTAAAGCTACTTTATTCACTGCAGAATTTACGTCTTAATGAGCTGCGATTGAAAGATACACAAGACATAGAACTGTTTTCACTATAGGAGTCAGAGAAGGAAACTTTCATTGTGATCATTCTCTTCGTATTGAATGGGAGCCGAATTCACATTGGAGCCTGCCATCCAGAATCTTTCCGATAGTTATTTTGTGTACTTTTCTTGACTTATCACAACTGGATGGATGGATTGATGGGGTTAAAGGACCAAATTACAAGGTCATCAGTCCCTTAATCCTTTGTGTATCAAACCAGGAATAGTTCTTGGACATGAAGGACACAAAAGGCAAATCCAAATGGACTCAATTGTGCACAAGAATAAAGAAAATCAAGAGACAGAAGCAAGTAGAAGTGAGAGAGGGGTAAAAGGGTGAAGGTGGGAGGGTTGATCCACCCAGAAAACATCTGGAAGCCCCCAGGCCAAGTTATACAAACAGCCCCCCCCCCCCTACCACACACACAGCCTCTGCATCCAACCAATGCTTCTACACTTCCCATTACCACAAGCAAACCAGTTACACGGACAAGATAAAATCTCAGGAAAGAGAGCAACAACAACATGTCTGTCAACCAATGATGGATGTGGAAGAATAAGATGAATTAAAAAGGTAGAAAAGACAGAATTCAAGCCAGACCACCAAGCAAGGGCAGCCATGGGCCCCTTGGGTCAGAGCAGGTAATTGGGCATCCTCAAGAAGCCAAAAAGGCTAATGTGCCTATGTAACAGAGAGGAGTAAAAGCTACTTTCACAGCTAAAATTTAAAACAAAATCTGCCACTTGGCCATTATCCGCTGGCATGTCAGAAAGTTTAAGGTTTGTTGTAAGGGAGACAAATTGGGGCAGTCCATACAATGTGACCAATGTAAGATGGGCACCACATCGACAGTGAGGTGAAATCTCACGTCAGAGGATGTGGCCGTGGGTTAGACAAGTGTGGCCACTGTGAAGCTGACTGAGAACACAAGATTCCCCGAGAGAAGCATGAAGAAAAGTTTGCCAAATTATTGTTGACTTCTTTATGGTTCACAGATTATTTGGAGAAACCACAGCACACTAACCCGCTTTCTGAGTCTCCAGCAATTTTCGCTGTAGAGTCGACCAAAGATCCAGTTCCAGCACCCTCATCTCTGGTAGCCAATTTGGCCAACCAGTCAGTATGTTCATTCCCTGGAAACCCATACGAAGATGACCGATCATCCAGTATAGTGGACATTATAGAGGAGATCATGGATAGTCACAACCAATGTATATCAAGGGTAGCACTGGTCGACAGCCTGAAGACTTCTCAAGTAGTCCCTGCCAATTAAGAACGGCTTGCCACTGCAAGAACGAAGGTGGCTGAGGGCTCGAGCAATGGCCACCAATTCTCCAGTGAATACGTTGCGTTCATTTGGCACCTTGCCCCTTTATATGTGAATGTAAAGCAGGTTCGTCCATAGACCATAGAGACATCACTGTATGACACATCTGAGCACAGAAAAGCGTAATGGACGTCCAGGAAAAGGCGGCGAAAATCCATTGGGTTTGTTGAGTCTTTCGGTCCAAAGGAGAGGTTGAGGCACATCCAAGGAAGGGGTACACATAATAAGGCTGCACACGATTTCTCCCTGACATTCTCTCTGACAAGGGGTGACTGTGAGGATAGATGGAACTCAGAGCATACATTACATGAAGTGCGATCATGCACCACCTCCCGCAACAGAGGCCAAGGTCTGGACTTACAATTGCACTTCACATAGAGTATCTGCTCTGCACTTCATCTGTCCCCACTGTCGCCTCTTGTTAGGGTGAAAGTCAGAAAAAAAAGACACTGTAGTTTAGATGCTCATAGGAGTTATGAATGCATATTGCATAGCTGAGCAGCTGTTGTTGGCGCATGATCTGTAGGGGAGGGACAGCAGCCTCCACAAGCAAGCTGTTAACAGGGCTGGTCTTAAAGACACTTGTCATAAGTCAGACCCCACAATGGTGTATTGGGTCCAGTATCCACAATGCTGAGCCATATACCAGGCTCCCATAACCAAGATGCGACAAGATCACAGCTTTGAAGAGCTGCAGAAGTGTAGAAAGGTCTGTAGCCCAGCTGGTGTTACTCAGACAGCAAACAGTATTAAGGTGTGAGCAACATGTTCACTTCAGTTGGGGACGATGAGGAAAACCCATCAACAAAGCATCGAAGATCAATCTGAAAAAAATGATGACTCCATCACACTGAGCATTTGGTCATTGGGAAAAAGTTCTGGTTGGGAACGGACAGCGTGACACTGACAGAAGCCCATGTCATGTCTTGGCAGAAGAAAACCAGAAGCTATGGGTGCACCTTTCGTATGGCCTTCAGCAGCACCAACTGTTGAGGAGCAATAGTAGATGCAAAAGTCGTCAGGATACAGGGAGGGTGACACTGTAGACCCACAGCTTTAGCTACACCACTAGTAATCGCTAGAAAAGGGACACACTCGATATAGAGCCTTGTTGGCCCCTATTCTCTTTTATACAGGGAGTACTGTGGGAAGTGCCAACTTGAACCTGGATAAAATGGCGAGACAAGAAGTTCAGCGAAAAATCTGGAATTAGCCCTAGAGAGCCCAGTCATTGATGATAATCAGGATACAGCAACGCCTAAGGTTAAGCAAAAGCAGACAAATAGCAGACTCCAGGCAGACCAAATTGTCAGCAGCAGATTGGCCTTGGCAAAAAAGCCTTGGTATGGAGCCAAAAGACTCAGAGACTCAAGGTACCAACACAGCCATTGGCTCATCATACATTCGAGCAACTTGTAGAGAACTTAGTGATGCTAACTGAATGATAGCTGTCCATCTGAAAGGGGTGTTTTTCGGTTTCAGTACTGGGACGACCTCATTTTCTCACCACTGAGACGGAAACTCACACTCGCTCCAGACAATTGAAAATGGCAAGGATATGATGTCAATCAAATGATAAGTGTTTGAGCATGTGCCTGTGGAAGTGGTCTGGCACTGGAGCCATGTCAGGGCAAATGGCTAGAGTAGTGAAGAATTCCCACTCACAGAATGCAGCATTATAATGTTCAAGGTGATGTCTCATAAATGGTAAAGGGAGTTGCTCTAGCCACTGTTTGAGGACACGAAATGCATGCTTATAATTCTCAGATGCAGAGGCTCAAGCAAAGTCTGGATCTGTATCAATGTTGCCATCACCATTCATGAAGATACCAGGTAAACCTGAGGGGTACTTGTGTCCACAGAAGTGTCGAATCTTCACCCAAAGCTGTGTGTGAGTATGTTGTCCAATGGTAGCAACATACCGCTCCCAGCATTCTCACTTCTCTTATTATATTAGGTGGCAGACCTGGGCAGAGCCGTTTAAAAGCAATGAGGTGTTCCATCGACTGATGTTGCTTATGGCACTGGAGAGTCTACCTGCAGTCTCTAATGGCCATGGCAATTTCAGGGCTAAATCACACTACTGCCTTCTGATGAGGGTGATTCCAAGGAAGAGGGCATCACTGAATCAGCCGCTGACAGAATGGCTGCAGTTGTGCTCTGGACAACTGAATTCATACCTCCATGTGACAGGCTGTGGAGGGCAATGGCAATGTTGAAAACATCCAAATCAGCTTTGGAGAGACCCAATCTGGGTTTGTGCCCAGATGAGTGACGCTGAGGGAGAGTCACACAGATCATCAAGAACCCTCCAATGGATGGACAGAAGAAGACCTGGGCTGCAAACGGAAAGGTCAATGATCGAATAAGACCTGTATTCCAGAATGAAGAGTGTGGGAACACCTGCATTCACAAGAGGAAAAGATCGAGCTTGGCGAGCAAGCTTTCCCATGATCATATGTTGTAGTTACACACTTCAAAGTGTTGTTAGACATTGAAGTCACTCAATATTAGGACGGGTGAAGGGAGCTGAGAAAACAGTACATCATCAGGAGGGAGACACACATTACAGATCGTAAGTTCCCGAGGTGTCTTCAGATAAACAGCAACAGCCTCAAAAATTGTATCTAGTGGTACATGTTTGCTGTAGTTGGAGTCCATAATGTATGTGCAAACACTATCTGATTCTCTTTCACTGTCAATGGGATTCTAAAAATAGCTGCGGTGGCCATAGAGGGTATGGATCACCACCTATACACATTTGTTCCGAATCAGGTTGCGTAAGGGGGGTCCAGAACGATAGGGGCCACCAGAAAAGCTGCTTGGGACGCAGAGGCGGAACATGTGGGGTCATCTTGACGGCTGGACGTGCCTCGATTCCCACTGCCCGGTCAGCCGCTCGAGCCGCACCCAGGCTCACAGGGCCGAGGGGGTGCCCCGCCAGAACTTGAGTCCGTCGGGGCGCCCGTCATTCGGACTATCCAGATGCATATACATCATGAAATGTAGTGTCAAGCATTGGCTCGGCTGTTCGTCGAGTCGTGCGCCCGCCAGGCGAGTACGAAACGAAATCTCTGTAGCCCTTTCGCAAGCAGTTTTTTTTTACTTCGTGCAGTATTTACCGACACAGTATTTCACCTCCGGTGTTCTATTAAAACAAGTGATGGCTGTCACATCAGCAACAACATGGTTACTTAAATATCCATTGTCGTTTGCAATTCTTAAATCAACTTGTCATTATGTGCATGCGAAAAGCGTCTGCACCTCACGACACAGAGGAAACAGTTAATTTTATTAATGGTCATGCTAATATTTAGTGATTTTTTTGTAATACTAACATATGTATTTCAAAGTTTTTAATTGACTAACACGGAAGTCAGATGGTTATATCGTAGCAGAACTATTTTCGTATTGTATGACTTTTACTTTTCTCTCTCACCAACTACACATTTCCCTTGGTAATGCCTGGCTTCCGACTGTAGCTTAACTCACAGAAATTTTGTTAAAAATCGAGACGTGAAATTTATTACTTCACAGACCAAACAGAAACTTGTGTAATGTGCAAGACTGTATCGAAACGTTCATTAAAAGCCTTGGAGTTTGGGAAATATGTCTAAATTTCAATCAAGTTGAGTGTTTCGATACCATTAACACACATCCACGCCCGAGGCAGGATTCCAACCTGCGACCGTAGCGGTCGCTCGGCTCCTGATTGTAGCGCCTAGAACCGCATGGCAACGCCAACCGGCCTGTAGGAAGAAGTAGTAGAAATTCATTTTACTTTGGACGAAAATGTCAAGAATAATAAATTAAGAAACATTTGAAGGTATTTGGAAATATTTCAAACACTCTTTCCCTGCTCTACCTAGTAATAACAGCTGGATTCGCAATCGCTTGAAAAAGGCAATTTTGGAACTCACGAGATATGTAAATTGAAACGAGCAGCTACTCGAAACTTCCAGTGACTTACATTTCAGAAAATATATCTCCGCTAAGTTTCTGGTTAACCTTAAAGACGGAGTTTCCAATGCTATCAAATAAAGCGGAAACAAGTTGACTACCCGTTTCGTCCACATTTCAGAGCGAAAAGGCTTTTCATTCTTACATGTATATAAAAAATAAATCCAGGAACAAACTTCACAGTGAAAGTAATTTGAAATTGTCTTTACTTTCTGCGGTTACTTTTCAAGGTTGTGTCACATGCAAAGCAGGCAGATCCTCCTCAACAAATTCCGAGGAAGCGTGGAGCCAGTTAATTCCATACTGAAAAGCTTTAGATCAACAAAGATGTAAAATATTTTAATATAGCATACTCAACCTACCCACCGTGGAAAAGCTTCATCAGCCCTTTTGATGTGGTTCTTAAGTTCTTTTCTTGTGATACATCCATCATTTTACATTACGCGTCATTTTTCTTTGTAAAGGAACAAGAACGCCCTGTCCCCAGCATACCAAACCTTCACGATTCTCAAAGGAATGCAGACGACTTAGAACGCAATTCCCCCACATGTGTGGCCAGTCAGTCCCGCCTTCCCAGCGCTGGCTGCTTCCCTGTTGCACCGAGCCCTGTTGATTCCCGAGCTCGGCCGGTTACCCGAACGAGCCGCGGGCCTCGACGGCGCATCGCGGCTCGCGCCTCCGTTGACGGCACTCTTGGGCTCGATTAAGCGCGATGCGGGCAACAGGACGGAGGGGGCGGGCCAAGGCGGGTAAATGTGGCGCGACGCGCGGCTCTGCTTGTACGCCCCAGATTCTAGGACACAAGATGAATGCAGCGACCTACGACCTGGGACCTGTGGCTCCTTCAGCCACTGGCTGGCATCCGGTTACAGGTCATCAGAGTCCTGAGCAGGGGCATAAAATGTAGAACGGCACTGGAAAGAAAAGCGTTTCTGAAGAACAGTAATTTTTTGACATCGAATACAGACTTAATTGTTCGGAGAAAATCAAATTAAACACCTTTCAGCCGTCAAATTTCCAACCTTAGTTTATCTGGCAACCAGTTTCAGCGTTTTACTACGCCATCTTCAGGCCTCTGACCGACGTGTAGGAAGAATCTACTTCGGTTGTCATCAAAATAGGGGCCAGTAATAGTGACATTAGTAGATACTTGCTACAGTGATCGCTTCAACGATCACCTGCTGTAAAGGTAGGTTTGCTTTTACTTAACCTATCTTCTAAGACGAGTCGCAAATCAGTACTGCCTCGCGTGTGCCACACTTTCTCCAGAACCCACATTGATCTTCCCCAAGGTCGGCCTCTATCAGGTTTCCCACTGTTCTGTAAATAATACATGTCAGGTGATAGTTGAAGCGATCACTGTGGTAAGTACGAGGGCAGTTCAATAAGTAATGCAACACATTTTTTTTCTCGGCCAATTTTGGTTGAAAAAACCGGAAATTTCTTGTGGAATATTGTCAAACATTCCCGCTTCGTCTCGTCTAGTTTGATTGACTTCCGACAGGTGGCAGCGCTGTACGGAGCTGTTAAAATGGCGTCTGTAACGGATGTGCGTTGCAAACAACGGGCAGTGATCGAATTTCTTTTGGCGGAAAACCAGGGCATCTCAGATATTCATAGGCGCTTGCAGAATGTCTACGGTGATCTGGCAGTGGACAAAAGCACGGTGAGTCGTTGAGCAAAGCGTGTGTCATCATCGCCGCAAGGTCAAGCAAGACTGTCTGATCTCCCGCGTGCGGGCCGGCCGTGCAGAGCTGGTACCGTGCAGGCATACAGGCCCTTATTTCAAGGTGGCGTAAGGCCGTAGCATTGAATGGAGATTACGTTGAAACATAGTGTTGTGTAGCTAAAAGATTGGGGAATAACCTGGCGTATTTCAATGCTGAATAAAACAACCCCTGTTTCAGAAAAAAAATGTGTTGCATTACTTATTGAACTGCCCTCGTATCTACTAATACCAGTATTGCTGGCACCTGTTTTGATCACAACCGAGGTTGATTCTTCCTACACGTCAGTCAGGGACCTGAAGATGACTTAGGAAAACGCTGAATCTTGTTGCCAAATAAAATAAGGTTGGAAATTTGACGGCTGAAAGGTGTTTAATTTGACATCCTCCGAACACTTAAGTCTGTATTCGATATCAAAAAAATTCTCTTCTTCAGAAAGGCTTTCTTTAGCACTGCCATTCTACATTTCATATCCTCTCTACTTTGGCTACCTGAAGTTACTTTACTGCCCGAACAGGAAAACTCATGTACTACTTTTAGTGTCTCATTTTCTAATATAATTCTCTAAGCATCACCTGACTGAATTCGACTACATTCCATTACCCTTGTTTTGCTATAGTTAATGTGCATCTTGTATTCTCCTTTCAAGACACAGTCCCTTCATTCAACTGCACTTCCAAGTCCTTTGCTGTCTCTGACAGAATTAATGTCATCAGCAAGCCACATAGTTTTCATTTTTGTCCCTGAAATTTAATTCCTTTTCCAAATTCGTCCTTGCTTCCGTGTACAGATTGAACAACACTGGGGATAGGCTACAATTACGTCTCACTCCCTTCTCAGCCACTGCTTCCCTTTCAAGCCTTTCAACTCTTAACTGTCATCTAATTTCTGTACATGTTGCAAATAACCTTTCACTCTTTGTATTTGAAAGATAGTATTCCAGTCAACATTGTCAAAACTTTCTCCAAATCTACAAATACTGTAAAGGTGGGTTTGCTTTTACTTAACCTCTCTTCTAAGATTAGACGTAGATCAGTACTGCCTCGCGTGTGCCACTCTTTCTCCAGAACCGGAACGGATATTTCCTAAGGGCGGCCTCTATCAGTTTTCCCACTGTTCTGTAAACAATACATGTCAGCATTTTGCAACCATGACTTATTAAACTGATACTTCGGTAATATTCACACTTGTCGGTATCTGCTCTCTTTGGAATTGGAATTATTATATTCTTCTTTCAAGTCTAAGGGTATTTCTTCTGTCTCATACCTTCCACACCAGGTGTAACAGTTTGGTCATGGCTGGCTTTCCCAAGGACTTCAGTAGTTCGGAGGGAATGTCACTACTCCACGGACATTGTTTTGGCTTAGGTCTTTCAGCGCTCTGTCAAATTCTCAACTTCATCTACTTCCTCTTCCCTTTCTATAACACAACATTCAAATTCATTTCCCTTGTATAACTCCTCTATGTATTCCTTCTGTCTTCTAGATTTCCCTTCTTTGCTTAGTACTGCTTGATATTCATACACCTGCTTCTCTTTTCTTCAAAGCCCTCTTTAATTTTCGTCTAGACGGTATCTTTCTCCTACTTGTAACTACCTTGTCCTCTGGCCACTCCTGCTTAGACATTTTGCCTTTCACATCAGTCTCATTTTTTATGCATTTGTATTCCCTTTCACCTACTTCATTTGCTTAATTTTTATATTTTCTTTAACTATATGACCTTCTGCCGCCTTCAATATTTCATCTCTGAAAGCTACCCATTCATGTTCTATCGTTCCTTTACCCTTGAGACGTGGCAGTATTATGTCTGTCCACTGTCCACGATCATTGTATTCCTCGTCTAGCATTGGAGAAATTAAAATAATGAAAGAAAAAAGCTGAGCAAGTCCTAGAATATCTACCTGAATAAGGATTTTGGTAGAGTAATTGTGGAGAAAAAAGTAACATGATCCGAGGAGAGAAGCACGAGATATTCAAGTTTTAATTCAGCTGATCGATCTCAGTTCACGAGTAACAGATGCGAGTGGGCTCCACCACTGACGCAGAGTGGACTGGTGTTCGGCGAGGAAACGCAAGTCATCGGGACATGGGTGGAGCCACAGCGTCTGGGAAGTTCGAAAGACGGCAGATAGACACGAACCGGGTCCTAAGCAAGAATACTGATTGTGGTTAATGTTACAAGGCCAGATCGGTCAGTCGTCCAGACTGTTGCCCCTGCAACTACTGGAAAGGCTCCTGCCCCTCTTCAGGAACCACACGTTTGTCTAGCCTCTGAACAGATACATCTCTCTTGTGACTGTACCTGTGGCACGAGTATCTGTATCGCTGAGGCACGCAAACCACCCCACCTCGGTAACATCTGCGGTTCAGTGGCAGATTTTATTTGGTTCAAATGGCTCTGAGCACTATGGGACTCAACTGCTGAGGTCATTAGTCCCCTAGAACTTAGAACTAGTTAAACCTAACTAACCTAAGGACATCACAAACATCCATGCCCGAGGCAGGATTCGAACCTGCGACCGTAGCGGTCTTGCGGTTCCAGACTGCAGCGCCTTTAACCGCACGGCCACTTCGGCCGGCGCAGATTTTATTTCTGCAAACTATATTTCATTTTACGTTTTATTGTTGGACACATAATTTGCCATGCAAAATAATTTTAACTAATGGTTACGTACATTTGAACTACTCGATTTATGATGCTGATCACTTACGTACCTCAGCACTAGACCCATCTACCCGTTATAGTTACATTTGTATCAGTGTAGGACGCCCCCAGGGCATCACCAGCACTTGTTATGAACCTATACTTCGTTTGGTGCCAGTGGAGTTGTACGTGTCTGTCACCTTCCGTATGTAACTTATCTATTCCATTAAAGGATGCACAGCATTTTATTTGGGGAAACTTCAAAGACCCTCGGGTGGTAGAGGTACAGTAGCTTTTGCAGAGAGTCGTATCAATTTGATCCTGCGCTCCTGGCAGAATTGCTAAGCTACGCAAATTTTATAATTTTTAAGTAGTTTTAATAAAAGTTAAGCATTATAGAAAAATATAACTAAAATAATATGTGCTGATGAAAGCTATTGCATACAACAAATTCAATCCGTCATTATAGTAAATAAATTACAAATTGTATAAACTTTGTAAAGAAAGCGAAAACAAAATAAAATCTATATCTTATAGTTTGTGACAACTACTGTACCTTGGTTATAGCACGGTGTATAAAAAGGAAAAGGATTTAACCTGGTGCACATAAATTATGAATTAGACGTAAAAGAGATGGGTTGTAACTGAGAGTTGAGACAACATCCCTTTCCTGGTATGGTTCTGTTACAACCTTACTTTCCATTTCTCGCTTTGATAGAAAAAAACTCATTGATTATGTAATTGAAGTAACACTGTCGACAAGATAGCTAAATCTAACAGTCACCTTTCACTCATACTTTTTCCACCTTTAATTTGCTGAAAGTGTATTCACAAGACGATAGTCACTGGCAGTATCGTAAATATCCTCAAACCTGTTCCACGGTTTCATCAGCGGATCTCAACCCGTACTTTGGAAAAAAGCCTTGAAAATAGCCAGATGGGGAGTTGTGCCAATGATCTTCATCGGCTCCTTCATTGAGAACTTGAAAACAATTGTTTCGTTAACTAGCTCCGCTGTATCAACTCCAGCCATCCCTTTCACCTTATTACCCTTTGACAACAAATATGCTCTGTATACATGCGAATCGCAAACATCTTTGGCTTTGGTTATGTAGTCTTCAAGCAGCTGTTCAACATATCTATTTTTATGTATTTGCTCCTTTGCGCTCCCGTTGTTGCTGCGCCCTTGGCGCGGGCCTATTTGGCCACCCCAACATGGCCATGATTCTGCACACAAATCCTTTAAGTGCCCTGCACTTACGAAGCGGGTACTCAAACAGAGAATGTGTATTTTCTTTGGGATGCAGAAGATACTCTATATGGCCTATGAAAAATGTGTACTGCATGAGTAGAGATAGGCAGCTCATTTGGAACATTCGTCCCTCCAAATCTGAGGTAGAAAATGTTAATATGGTGTTCCACGGCCAAGAGAGACAAGAATTTGATCGAGCGCACTATTAGTCCGGCGGTGATCAACGTAAAAATTATTGCCACCATAACATTTGGTATAAAGTTTTTTTCCAGACGATCGTTAGAAATAAAAGAATACATATTTTGGCGGGTGCCACTTTGACACACTTGAGCATAAGTTTTGTCTTATTAAATAATATATGGTGTGGTCAGTTTCACTGAAGATATTGAATTAGCTCGAAAGACTCACAGTAAGAAAGAGAATGACGCGAAAAATATCCCCCCACCCCTCCTCCATTAGGAGTCGAGTGGGTTGGGTAAGTTTGAAATCTTAAATTACACCTTTTATTTTTTCCAGAGTGAGATTTTTGCTCTGCGATGGGGAGTGCGCTGATATGATACTTCCTGGAAGATTAAAACTGTGTGGCAGACCGAGACTCAAACTCGAGCTCTTGCCTTTCGTAGGCGAGTGCTCTGTCGACTGAGCTACCCAAGCACGACTCACGACCCGTCCTTATAGTTTTACTTCTGCCAGTATTTTTTGTTCCACATTCAGATTCCCAGGAAAAATATATAAAATTGACATATGATTGATGTTACCTTTTTTTTACGTATGTGTGTTCTCAACATGTTGTCACACATAGCATGGCCAGAAGCAGTTAGAGGTTGACTTATGGCAGCCACACACAGCTCTCCTTCGTGCTTGCTTCACTACTGATCTTTTTAATATGGATGAACTTCAGAAAACGCTGGAGAAAATTGGAGATAATACTACCGGTAGGTAATGGGTATATGTTCTTATTTATCCCGTGATCATCCATCTCTTTGCACGATCGCAAAGAGGGCGAAATTGCTTCTTAGAAATGCATTGCTTAAAACGTATGCTTCCATACTTATCTGCAGCTGCCCACTGGAATCATGCAAGGTATGTGACAACTCACGTACTATAAATGGAAAATACATTGCCAGAAGATATGAAAATTTCGTTAGTTACGACATAGACGTGTTTGTCTTAATACTGAACTTTTATTGGGAATAGAAACTTCCTGTGGTTTTTTACTTTGGAGAGATTTACTGGGCAGACGGATGACATTAAAGCAATTGCTAATAATATGGGTGACACGTGTAAGAATATAATTGCAGTACATGATTTAACACGATGTTATTATGTAATTACGTAATTTTTCCGGCATCATTCTTGTTGATGCTCTTCATGGGTATGCCGCTGGATTTCATCGTCCCGACGACGCTCGAGCTGGCTGCCATCTTCAGGTGAGACTGGAGGTGCACGATTACGTCAGAACTGAGGTAACATCACATTCGGCGGCTTCTTTATACTAGGGGCGTTTGAAACGTCCGTGCGAAGTCCGAGAGATGGCACCACCGGCGCGTATCGCGGTCATTTTTAGTTAGTAGCATCTTTGGAAAGAACGCACACCAAGTTTCAGCCATATTTGTCTATTTCTTTGTGTTTGGCATTCGTGTGAATCAAGAAAGTCGAGTGATTGTCAAAAAATGGACGAAAAAGAATTTTGTGGGGTGATTAAACATTACTTTATGAAGGGCAAAACGCCTCAGGAGACTAAAGAGAAGCTTGATAACATTACGGTGACTCTACACCTTCGATTAGAACAGTTTATAAGTAGTTTCAAAATTTTCGGAGTGGTCATATGGGCACAAATGATGCTGAACGTTCTGGACGCCCTGTGGAGGGTACGACTCCAGAAATCATTGATAAAATCCATGATAGAGTGATGGATGACAGAAGAGTTAAGGTGTGTGAGATTGCTAGTGCTGTGGGCATCTCGAATGAACGGGTACATTAATAATTTGCATAAACATTTGGACATGAGAAAGCTATTCGCAAGATGGGTACCGCGATTGCTCACGCTTGACCAGAAACGGAATCGTGTGAAGTGTTGCCAGAATGGTTTGCATCTGTTCAGGAAGAATCCGCAGGACTTTAAGCGTCGTTTCGTCACTGTGGATGAAACATGGATACATTACTATACTCCTGACACCAAACAACAATCTAAACAATGGGTTACCAGGGGAGTATCTGCACCAAAAAAGGCTAAGACCATTCCTTCGGCCGGAAAAGTAATGGCGACTGGCTTTTGTGATTCGCAAGAGATAATCCTCATCGACTATCTGGAAAAGGGTGAAACTATAACAGGTGCATATTTATTCATCGTTCTTGTACCGTTTGAAAACCGAGCTGCAAGAAAAACGCCGGCGATCTGACCGCAAAAAAGTGCTTTTCCATCACGGCAATGCACCAGCACACACCTCAGCAGTTGTGGTCGCAAAATTAACGGAAACAGGATTCCAACTCGTTTCACATCCCCCCTATTCTCCAGACTACTATTTGTTGCACAATTTGAAGAAATGGCTCGTGGGACAAAGATTTTATTCAAACGAGGAGGTGACTGCAGCAATTCGTAGCTATTTTGCAGACTTGGACAATTCCTATTATTCGAAAGGGACCAACAAATTAGAACAGCGTTGGACGAAGAGTAGAAGTCTAAAAGGAGACTATGTCGAAAAATAAAAAAGGTTTACCCCAGACACGTAAGTAGTTTTTATTTTTGCACGGACTTTTCAAACGCCCCTCTTATCACACCATGCCCAAAAGTGAAATGGAAGAGTAATATCTCGTCTCATCTTGTGACTGTACGTAACGAGTGCGTCTTTGCACTCTGTACGTTTCATCGGTCAACAAGACGCATCTGTCAGACAGTGTGTGTGTTAGGGCACTGACATAACTGCAGGTATGTTTAACTATACGTGCACTGTCTACAGAGCTTAATGTCGCTTCATCTGTTGTTTGGAGGGTTTGGAAACTTGGAAACGATTTCGTTAAACTAGTACATACAAAAGAAAGCCAGGGCAAGGAAAAAAACGGAGAACATTGGTCAGAGACGACCGATATGTGGTTAACTGTTCTCTATGCCGGCGCACTGCAACTGCTCGGGACCTACAAAATGATCTAACAAACAGCAACTGGTTGCAGTGCCAGTGACCAAACAATACGCAACCGACTCAGAGAGGCCGGTTTAAGACCAAGAAGACATCATCACGAACCTCGATTAACTGCTCGCCACATGAGAGATCGACTTCGATTTGCTGAGACTCTACGCACTGTAAGCTGCGTCACTGGCGAATGTGTTGCTTACAGACGAGTCCCAGCTTTTGTCTAACACGGCGGGACGAACGTATACGTGTGTATCGTTATCGTGGTGCAAGTTATAATAAAGCAGCAGTCCAGGAAACAGACAGGTTTGGCTGCGGGTCATTCGTCGTGTGGGTCGGCATCAAAATTGATGGGCGAGCGAACCTTCAGATTCTCAGAGGGCGACTTAATGCTCAGAGGTGCATCAGCGACATTGTACTGGGTCGTGTTATGTTCACTGCAGTTGTAATGGTTCCCCAGTTTACCCGGCAACAAGACAATGTGAGAGCGTATTCAGCAGCAGCTGCCACCATGGCAACGTTACAGGACCTCGCGATTAAGACATTGGTCTGGCCTGCTCTGAGTCCTGACCTCAATCCTATAGAGCATTTATGGGATATGCTGGACGGACAACTTCTGGCGCGTCTTCTAGCACCTCAAACTCTTGAACAACTTGCAGACGCCCTTACTGAGAAGTGGGAAAAAATTCCACAGGACTTGTCAAGAGCATGCCTCGAAGATGTGTGGCAGTAATACGAACACACAGAGGGCCTACCAAATACTGAAAGGTTTCTTTCTGTTCTTAAGTGAAGGAGTTTCTACTTTGGTTTATGACACTGTTGTATTTTTGGACATAACACCGATATGTGTGATGAGAAGAGAATATGATACGTACATTTCTATTTAATAAAGGTTTCATATTCCAGAACAGAGGTCTGTTTCACTACAAACATTCCTCAAAAAATAATACAGGTGTTTAAAATGTTGTTCCTCTAAATTTGTTTGAGCAGCGTAGGTATCTGCAAGACCATCGCCGGCAACATATTACAATTATTGTAACTTTTTTGTGGGATTCACAAAGATTGTACATTGTCTCGATCAAGACAGATTTGTATAACAAGCAGGGAAAGTACACAATACCATGCCTAAAACACGCTGTTAGCGTTTTGCTTCCAGATATAATCTATGTATGTGCTTTGAGAGGTTTTTAAGACATACTTTGATGTTAAAGTAAACTACTTCACATAACTGTACACAATATTATATTGCAACTTAGCTTACATTCAACTCTATCATATTATCTAAACTATTAAAAAAAATTATCAAAATTATTGAAGGAAATTCATTAATATACCTTTTGATTATTTCTCTTGAGTTTCAAGAGAATATTTCTAGGAGTTTTGGGCCAGCGTAAGATAGCTTTGCTTTGAATTTCGTAATGTATCTGGACTGATGGAAACAGTTCCGTTTTGTTGTATCGTGCTTGTGTCACATCCTGATACGCTAAGCATCAGGAACAAATGTGAATTATGCTCAGCGTATGAGTTTATAAACAAACGCATCAGATCAAGAGTGTACCGGATACATATTAGAAGAGATAAATAAGCGATGTGTTCACATTTCACCTTTACGATTGCTTGGACTCTGCTGGAGACACTTATAGTGACGTGTCTCGGTGTCTGTGGAGAAATGACAGCTCATTCTTTTTCAAAAGCCGACACCAGAAAAATTAGTGATGCTGGGGTCTGGAGTGAGGTAGATGTTTTGACTCGTCCCCAAGGTGTTCCATTGGGTTCAGGTCGCGGCTTTTGGTAGACCACTCCATTACAGGAAAAGGACGACGGTTCAGTCCCGCGTCCGGCCATCCTGATTTAGGTTTTCCGTTATTTCCCTAAATTGCCTCAGGCAAATGCCGGGATGGTTCCTCTGAAAGGGCATGGCCGACTTCCTTCTCCATCCTTCCCTAATCCGATGGGACCGATTACCTCGCTGTTCGGTTCCTTCCCCAAATCAATAACCATTTAGCGTTTCTCTTAAACGCATACAAGGGGCCACACCATAACCACGAGAAACATTCTCATTTCGTAACACCAACTCCTCTTTACTTCGCTGTTGGCACTATGCACTATACCATAGGATTGCCAGAATGGTGCAACAGTAGTTCAAGAAGCATGATAATGAACTGATGTGTATGGGATTCCCAACGAAACTCCTGCGGCGTAGTCGAAACAACCTTGACAATATGTTGTCGAGGTGGTTTCGACTACGCCGCAGGAGTTTCACTGGGAATCCTTTAAAGATCCTCCATATAGTTCTGATCTCTCCCAATGCTATATCCATATTTGTGGAGCCCTTAAGAAAGACATACGCAGTCGTCGATTTTCCTTGGAGAACGAGGTGCAAACCTTGGTACGGTCATGGTTCCGTAGGTAGCCGCAAACATTTTTCCCCAAAGGCTCAAATGGTTCAAATGGCACTATGGGACTTAACATCTGTGGTCATCAGTCCCCTAGAACTTAGAACTACTTAAACCTAACTAACCTAAGGACATCACACACATCCATGCCCGAGGCAGGATTCGAACCCGCGACCTTAGTAGTCGCGCGGTTCCGGACTGAGCGCCTGAACCGCTAGACCACCGCGGCTTCTCAAAGGCATTGACCATCTTGTCTGGCAATGCGATAAATGTATTAACAGTTACGACTATTACTTTCTAAATAATAAACAGTTTAGTCAATTATTTCCAACTGTCTCGCTTGCATTTGACTTCCCCTTATATTTACCTGTTCGGAGTGTATTTTGGGTGATCTGCCTTGGCTGTCTCATCGTCTGTGGGAATGACGTACTTTCGATGCTGACTACAAATTGTGGTTGAGTCTACAGTGAAGACGAAATGCCAGAAAATTGTAGCAAAGATCAGAAAAACATGCAAAGGATCGACGCTTGATTAAAGAACAACTGACACTCAACATAAACAAACGCATCTTACTGTCAATAAACGGGCAAAAATTCTATTATTACTCAATTACCTGATTTCCCAGCTATCACTGAAAACAATAACAGTTTTTCACAAATCGTAAGTCGACTTCGGAGCAGTTTCCAGCTGTGTCGAAAACTGTCGTGGCAAAGCAATGATTAATAATTCGACGTATCAATTAGTCTTTTAGCGTGCAGTTTTTTTTTATTGTTTCATCAGTCCTGATGTCTCCTGCACAAAGTATTCATTGAGTAAGATCTGAAAGTCTTGGTGCCCAATGGACGTTACTGCTGCCGCAGATCCTTCGCTGAGCTACTGGAGACGTAACTGACATTTCATTTGGGTCTCGGACGGGAAAAGAAGTCGTCATGGTGAAACTGAAAGATAAATCGTGTACCTAAAGGTATTAATTTCAGCAGTTTCTGAGCAGGCTTGTTTACGGTCAATAGTACGGCCGCACTTTATGCAGGCAGTTGCTGTAAATGATAAATGTAGGACGGTTCGCTATTTAAAATTTGATTTCATCGATCCTATCCTGTCATGCAATTGATAACTGTGGCGGCAAGGGGGGGGGGGGGGGGGTGGAGGGGAAGGGAGGGGGGTGTTGACATATAGAGGGTGTTCCGAACTTCCTGTTACAAACTTCTAGGATTTGTAGAGGGACCTGAACAGAAAATATTTTGAATTTGAATCCATGTACAGAAAGGCACCGTTCTCTTGCTACAACCATTTCAGAACATGTTCGTAATGCGACCACTTTGACAAGTAATAGATTAGGCGTGAACGAGTACATCATTTATTCCACAATTCCATTCATTAATAGCCACAGAAATAGCCCGTGTTTCCGTTGACGGGTTCTCTTCAAAGTGATGCAGTACGGCCTCTTCCAATTAGAGTGTGTGGCGTCTCCTTTGAGCACCACAGTCACGCCAGCTGATAGTTATGGTACGCTTTCCCGAAGCTGAAGCGTTACGTTAAAGGAATTACCGGCTCATAGCTCTTGGGAGACGATTAGTACTTCATGTGACTAGTACAAAGGCATTTTATACACACTTAGCAGCAGAGTAAGAAAGGAAAATTCGAAATGTTTGCAGTTAACAGAAGTATGGGAATTTTGACAGCAGCCAAAACTTATAAATGTTCTCTCTCGGCTCGAGTAGCAGTAACTATGCAATTCGAATCTAATTTTTAACAACCGAACACGTCCTTAAACTGTTACGACTGTTCCATGGGCGTTAATACACCGATCATAAGCAAGTGTCTTGAAATACACTCCTGGAAATGGAAAAAAGAACACATTGACACCGGTGTGTCAGACCCACCATACTTACTCCGGACACTGCGAGAGGGCTGTACAAGCAATGATCACACGCACGGCACAGCGGACACACCAGGAACCGCGGTGTTGGCCGTCGAATGGCGCTAGCTGCGCAGCATTTGTGCACCGCCGCCGTCAGTGTCAGCCAGTTTGCCGTGGCATACGGAGCTCCATCGCAGTCTTCAACACTGGTAGCATGCCGCGACAGCGTGGACGTGAACCGTATGTGCAGTTGACGGACTTTGAGCGAGGGCGTATAGTGGGCATGCGGGAGGCCGGGTGGACGTACCGCCGAATTGCTCAACACGTGGGGCGTGAGGTCTCCACAGTACATCGATGTTGTCGCCAGTGGTCGGCGGAAGGTGCACGTGCCCGTCGACCTGGGACCGGACCGCAGCGACGCACGGATGCACGCCAAGACCGTAGGATCCTACGCAGCGCCGTAGGGGACCGCACCGCCACTTCCCAGCAAATTAGGGACACTGTTGCTCCTGGGGTATCGGCGAGGACCATTCGCAACCGTCTCCATGAAGCTGGGCTACGGTCCCGCACACCGTTAGGCCGTCTTCCGCTCACGCCCCAACATCGTGCAGCCCGCCTCCAATGGTGTCGCGACAGGCGTGAATGGAGGGACGAATGGAGACGTGTCGTCTTCAGCGATGAGAGTCGCTTCTGCCTTGGTGCCAATGATGGTCGTATGCGTGTTTGGCGCCGTGCAGGTGAGCGCCACAATCAGGACTGCATACGACCGAGGCACAAGGGGCCAACATCCGGCATCATGGTGTGGGGAGCGATCTCCTACACTGGCCGTACACCACTGGTGATCGTCGAGGGGACACTGAATAGTGCACGGTACATCCAAACCGTCATCGAACCCATCGTTCTACCATTCCTAGACCGGCAAGGGAACTTGCTGTTCCAACAGGACAATGCACGTCCGCATGTATCCCGTGCCACCCAACGTGCTCTAGAAGGTGTAAGTCAACTACCCTGGCCAGCAAGATCTCCGGATCTGTCCCCCATTGAGCATGTTTGGGACTGGATGAAGCGTCGTCTCAGGCGGTCTGCACGTCCAGCACAAACGCTGGTCCAACTGAGGCGCCAGGTGGAAATGGCATGGCAAGCCGTTCCACAGGACTACATCCAGCATCTCTACGATCGTCTCCATGGGAGAATAGCAGCCTGCATTGCTGCGAAAGGTGGATATACACTGTACTAGTGCCGACATTGTGCATGCTCTGTTGCCTGTGTCTATGTGCCTGTGGTTCTGTCAGTGTGATCATGTGATGTATCTGACCCCAGGAATGTGTCAATAAAGTTTCCCCTTCCTGGGACAATGAATTCACGGTGTTCTTATTTCAATTTCCAGGAGTGTATACAACCTCATCACATTAGTTCATGCGAGTCGGTGGCTTAGAGGTTGCGTTGTTTTTGCAATACAGAAGATCACATGTTCGGACCCACATCAAATCTCTGAATTTTTTCCGTTTCTTACTATCTTCTCCGCTTTATTAGTTGTAAAAATAGTTATAACAACATTACCATGCTATTCCGTTCTATACCATACCACTGAAACCGTATCATACTCTCCGTTTTCCGAGCATCCTGGACCATTGTTGGGCAAAATTCTGCGTGCAACAATCCTACGCGACGTGAATTACATTGTTTCCTTTCGTTTACTTTACAGAAATCTGAGTATTCAGCTGTGTCTACTGAGGACGATGACGACGAGATTCAGCGAGCTCCTCTCACGTTCCGTGAAAGGGTAAACCCACTCTTGGAGTTACATAACTAGTCATCTAAGCTGAGGTATCGTTTGGAGAAAGGTACTGAACTAAGGCTTAGAGACTTTCTGATGAAATCAACCTAAAGAGACCAGCCACTTACTGAAATGTGCATGTTGCGGTTAACCTTAAGATGTTACGCTACAGGAACCTTCCAAATAGTGGTTGGTGATTTGTTTAATGTAGATATAGCAACAGCTTGCAGAGCTGCCCATAAGGTATTGGCCTGCATTACTTCATTGACAAATGAATTTATCAAAATGCCAATGGATGAAAATGAAGTTGGGAACACCCAGCGTGATTTTTATCAAATAGTGCATTTTCCTGGTGTTTTAGGTGCTATTGACTGCACTCATATCCCCATCAAATCGCCTGGTGGCGACAATTTTGAGGTATTTGGAAATCGTCACGGGTGGTTTTCTTTCAACGCATTTGTGATCTGAGACACTAAGCCGCGATGTTTAACTATCGTAGCTGGACGACCAGGATCTGCCCATGAAAGCAATATTTTCGGAAACTCATGTGTACATGCTCGGTTGGAAACTGGAGAAATTTCAGAAGGCATACTTTCAGAACAAGAGGGTAGCAATAAAACAAGATCAGCAGTTGATATAACGTTTTGGGTGAGTTTAGGACTCAAGAGTGAAAGTAAATCGTGCAGGAGTTATAACAGTTTCACCATTTGTCTTGGACAATATGGCGGTAAGTGCATCAGAACAGCAGCCAGAAACTGATGACAACGTATTTACTGGGAGAAGAGTGTACGCAGAAATCCAAGTACCTCTAGAACATGTAGCCAACAGGAGTCATAATGCAGTGAGGATGGTGGTTACTAACAATGGATTTATGCAAGACGTTAAAAAAATGGAATAAATGTACAAAGTGTCAGTTTGAAAGCAGATTTTCTTTTCCTTTCTTTTAGTTGTAGTTACTTCTCTGTCTCTTGGATATTGAATTCTTTATCGGAACAAGAACACCACAAATAATATTATAAATACCTTTTAAGCAACAAATTCGTCTCAAAACATTAATCAGAACGTATTAAAATGTATGCAGAACACCAAATAAAACTTCGGGATGACAATCAGTCCACGAAGAAATTGCAGTAGGCTACTTCTCTTTCCAAGCATGTATCCCGACTGGCGGGATCTGCTGTTATGGTTAACCCTGATTTGGCGTGTCAATTTTAAGTGGTGGCCGGATGACCTTCATGTCGCCACCCTGTACACCCCGGGACGGAATGTGAGTACACCAACTGTCTGCGTCTAGTGTCATCCATGGAATAGTGCGAACGTGCTTCAAATATCTGCGAGTCATGTAACTGAGACGGAACCTGGGGACCAGCCCGGTATTCTCACCTAGCGGGATGTGGAAAACCGCGCAGTAGGTTACTTACCAACAGAAAACTAAGGTAAAGCAGTCACAATGCAATGAGTGCGAAATTTATTAACAAGTTATTTATACACGTTACAAGATACGAAAAATTTACAAAGGTTCCAATTCTTTGAATTCTTTATCTATTTTGACAGTTTCCATTATTCTATTATGTCCTGCATGCAAGCACTGTACTTTGATTTTATGTTCACGCTCGAGGCATTCTAATCTCCTCTTGTAAAACAGGTATTCTGACACTATAACAACAGAATCCTGTAATTAGAGGTTATTTTCGTGCGAAATACGTGTTGTTGCGCTGCCACAGTAAAGTTATTACATTATTGTAGTGCAATACGCTTCCTATCAGCTTAATGTAAACATTGCCTCGTTCGTTTTCATTTTCATCAACAAGAGCAATATTTTAGTTTGAAGTTACTGCTGTTTCCTCGTTTATTGATGTTACGAATGAACTGCAACCTGTGTTATCTTAATCTGTATCAGAACAAGAACGATGCGGATAATATTATAAACTACCTTTTATGAAGTAAACTTGCTTAAAAAAATATCCGATCGTATCAAAATGTTTACAAATCACTAACGTTAACTTCAGGATGAAAATCTGCATCGTCATCGTAGGGATTGAAAATAGGAAAAAGTTGTGGCGTCAGGGCTGCAATTAGCTTTTGTCCACTTTCTGTAACAGCAGGCCTTACGAAATTAGCGCCTCCAGTTTTATGCATTTCAACTTTGAATAGTTTTGAGACTGTTTTTGCTCCAGTTTAAGTGCCACATACATAAAAAATGAAATGCAATAATCAGAAAGTACGTCTTGAAATTTTACGTTGTCATGCGCAATTGCCTTCTTGGTCCTGTTCTTAACAATTTCATAACACATTTTCAAACTCTTCCAATTACGATCTGTCCCAATGGCTCGAGAGTTAGTCATCAGCAACTTCTCTCCATGCCTTTACCTTGTTTGCCGCAGTGACTATCTGCTTTTTCTTTTTTTTTCCACTCAATTGTATCTTTGTACTGGCCCAACTCAATTTCCAGCAGCAAACCTTTCTCGTAGTGAGAAAAGTTTGAGGATCGCTCCTTTTTTTGTTTACTTGCTTCCAAGGTTATACTAGAAATCTTCGATAATAAATACTGTGTATCTATGATGTACGATAAATATCTGCGCTCGAAGCGCAATAAACGTGTCGATAGCCGATTTCAGCAGTGTTGGCAAGCATGTTACGTGCTACCTTAGATCAAGTCTGAAACTGCTTCGGTGGGTCCAAGTTGAGCGCTGTACAATAGAGCTGAGTTCTGAACGTAGTTCAGTTTCTGATCAAATGTCAAATTTGATCTATAGTCAGTGATGTTTATACAATCAGCCCTCAGTGACCTTTTCTCTACATCTTCGAAATGAACATCCTTTGACACTCCCGTCTTCCAAGATTGCAACAGCCACATTGACTGGGGTGCATGCATACGTTCTTGGTTTCACGAACACTCCAGCACAGTCTCGTACCGCTGATCTTCTACATCACCCGTGCTAAATTTCAAGGGCTGTTTGGAACAGCGGTGAACCGTATTAACCAACATCCCGCAATTTAGTTGCTCCACACCCTACTGGATTTAGTCACCAGTGAGTGGTTTCAGCTGGATGTTGCATACCTGAAGTTGGTCAATGTTCCATAGCTCATCTGAACGATTCTATTATCGAAATCATGAGGAACGAGTCAATTTACAGGATATGTATACGTGGTTTGAAGTCCTACTCATGCAGTTACGCTTAAAAACAAGGCTGTGGGCTGTATTTTCGGTTAATTGAGGCTAGGGTAGGCTAAGGGTAGTGCTAAACGGTACTAGCGTGATGTGCGCGGGGAGGTGGAGCACGTCGGCTAACTTTTTGTCTGGTGTGGCCATAAACTGTGACACAGATATCGTACCTGAAGCCAAGCATGTTATATTGAAACATCTTCCATATGTACGTGTCTGCACCATCGCCTGAACGAAATTATACATCTTACGCTGAAGTGGGCGGATTGGTGTGATGGGGCGTAATGGGGTAGCATAGACAGAGAGAACGGCACAAGGAATAAATCGCCAGCAGATACTCGAAGGTGGTGCCGAGCGCACAAAAGCCAACAACCTCCAACAGAGCGACCATACTGTCGCGCAGCGGTTTCCTTTGAAAACTGCTGGAAGCTACCAGACTTAGTGCGGCAATAATGTTAACAGACGGCGACAAGAGACTACGCAGTACCTTTGCTGTCTTTGTGTGCGAAATGTGAGTCGGTGGATCTGTAGGGCAGACTCATACTACAACTCCGATTCTATGCACCTTTTTTCCTGTTACTCATCGCTTCTTTCAACTTTGCCAGTGACTTGTTAGTGTGAATAGTTGCACCGTGGTATAAAGTTCATATTAATTAAACCCGATTTTAATGACCTGGGTAGCCAAAACTCACAATCAATTGCCAGCCAACTTGTGGGATCAAAATTACTGCGGAGACCTCGCAATGGAAAAGGAATTTTCAGTTGCTAACTGTCGAGTGCACGTACTGAAGTCGGCAAAATATGGAAACCATCGGAATTGGAAACACGTCGTGAGCCGATGGACTGTAGAGAGCGCCTCCACGAGAGAGACAGGAAGTCTTTTTTGGTCTGGTGGGAAGAAATCAGTTTCGAAACTGTAGTCCGTTGGCCCCTCTGTTCTATTCTATCCAACTAAATGGTGAAATAACCTCGTCACTTTCTTGAAGGCGGCCCAAAAATTGTTTACAAGCGCTAGGAGATGACAGAGTCTACACCATTTGCCACGAGCTATTAACACTATTTCATCAAAAATATTCGAACAAAACCATGTAATGTGGAAGTGACAACTAGATGTCACGAGAGGCGGACCCGCCAGAGAAACGGAGGCGGAGGGTATAGTGTTGTCAATAGAGAAGCAGTGACAGCAGAATGGGTCCCTCAGGAAGCTCAGTGAAAAAGGTAATGGGTAACTCTGAATTTTTAATATTGCTAGGAAACATTTCTTGAATATGAAAGACACGTGTTTACCGAAGTAGACAAAATTCTTAGCTCGGTTTTCAGGACCTAAATATCTGATGGAAGTAAAATGATTTAACTTCCAATTGATAAACTGATAACGAGCAAGGATGGAGGGGGGGGGGGGGGGGGCGAGGGGAGAAGCAGCCAAGTCTTTTTGAAAGAAGCTGTCCAGGAATTCACCTTAACTAACAACACATATATGAACTCTGTTCTTTCTAAATGAAACCAATGTGCCACTGCCCTACTTTCTTAGTACTAAACATACGAGTATAAATACAATGGACATCACTGCAAGATACTGACATGGACCATATATTCAGAGTTTTTATTATACATGGTTTTCTGTTGCACGGTAAATTGCTCCAGCTGTGCGTTCTACCCTTTTGATTTAATTTTTTTTATTGCCGTGTGACAACCATGGAGACTACAAGATAATTATCTCCATCTAATAACTTACGTTTACATTTTCATAACAGTCACAAGCTGCAATGGGCATTGTTGCTTGTTGAATAAAATCTCAGCAAGGATTAAGGCTAAAGCAGTTACAATTTATTGATTAAATCTCACTTTGGCAGTTATTAAATCATGTTTTTTGGGTGTACTGAGGCCAAATCCAGATTCGAAGCGATTGTATGTGATATCAAACTGTCTCAAATCTCAGAGAAACACGTCTTCGCATCAGTTAATACAGAGGAGACCAATGATCATACAGGAAAGCGACAAAGAAACCGGTATAGGCAAGCGTATTCAAATACAGAGATATGTAAACAGGCAGAAGACTGCACTGAGGCCGGCAACGCCTATGTAAGACAACACGTATCTGGTGCAGTTAAGATCGGCTACTGCTGCTACAATGGGAGGTTATTAAGATTTAAGTGAGTTTGAACGTGGTGTTGTCGGCGCACGAGCGATGGGACACAGCATTTCCGAGGTAGCGATGAAGTAGGAATTGTCCCGTACGGCCATTTCACGAGTGTACGATGAATATCAATAATCCAGTGAAACATCTAATCTCGACGTGGCTGCGGCTGGGAAAAGATCCTGCAAATGTGGCAGAAGTGCAACCCTTCCACAAATTTCTGCAGATTTCAATGCTGGACCATCAACAAATGTCACCGTGCGAACCATTCAACGAAACATAATCGATATGGGCTTTCGGAGCTCAAGGCCAACTCGTGTACCATTGATGACAACACGAAACGAAGCTTTACGCCTCGCCTGGGCCCATCAACTCCGGCATTGGACTGTTGATGACTGGAAAAATGTTGCCTGGTCGGACGAGTCTCGTTTCAAATTGAATCGAGCGGATGGACGTGTACGGGTATGGAGACAACCTCAAGAATCCATGGACCCTGCATGTCAGCAGAGGGCTGTTCAAGCTGGTGGATGCTCTGTAATGGTGTGGGGTGGGTGCAGCTGGAGTGATATGGGACTCCTGATATGTCTACAGGGTGGTCCATTGATAATGTCCGGGCCAAATATCTCACGAAATAAGCGTCAAACGACAAAACTACAAAGAACAAAACTCGTCTAGCTTGAAGGGGGAAACCAGATGGCGCTATGGTTGGCCCGCTAGATGGCGCTGCCACAGGTCGAACGGATACCAACTGCGTTTTTTTTTTGTTTTTTTTAATAGGAACCCCCATTTTATTACATATTTGTTTAGTACGTAAAGAAATATGAATGTTTTAGTTGGACCACTTTTTTCGCTTTGTGATAGATGGCGCTGTAATAGGCACAAACGTATAAGTACGTGGTATCATGTAACATTCCGCCAGTGCGGACGGTATTTGCTTCGTGATACATTACCCATGTTAAAATGGACCATTTACCAATTGCGGAAAAGGTCGATATCGTATTGATGTATGGCTATTGTGATCAAACTGCCCAACGGGCGTGTGCTATGTATGCTGCTCGGTATCCTGGATGACATCATCCAAGTGTCGGGATCGTTCGCCGGATGGTTACGTTATTTAAGGAAACAGGAAGTGTGCAGCCACATGTGAAACGTCAACCACAACCTGCAACAAATGATGGTGCCCAAGTAGGTGTTTTAGCTGCTGTCGCGGGTAATCCGCACATCAGTAGCAGACAAACTGCGCGAGAATCGGGAATCTCAAAAATGTCGGTGTTGAGAATGCTACATCAACATCGATTGCACCCGTACCATATTTCTATGCACCAGGAATTGCATGGCGACGACTTTGAACTTCGTGTACAGTTCTGCCACTGGGCACAAGAGAAATTACGGGACGATGACAGACTTTTTGCACGCGTTCTATTTAGCGACGAAGCGTCATTCACCCACAGCGGTAACGTAAACTGGCATAATATGCACTATCGGGCAACGGAAAAACCACGATGGCTGCGACAAGTGGAACATCAGCGACCTTGGCGGGTTAATGTATGTTGCGGCATTATCGGAGGAAGGATAATTGGCCCCCATTTTATTGATGGCAATCTAAATGGTGCAATGTATGCTGATTGCCTACGTAATGTTCTATTGATGTTACTACAAGATGTTTCACTGCATGACAGAATGGCGAGGTACTACCAACATGATGGACGTCCGGCACATAGTTCGCTTGCGGTAGAAGCGGTATTGAATAGCATATTTATTGACAGGTGGATTGGTCGTCTAAGCACCGTACCATGGCCCGCACGTTCACTGGATCTGACGTCCCGGATTTCTTTCTGTGGGGAAAGTTGAAGGATATTTTCTATCGTGATCCACCGACAACGCCTGACAATATGCGTCAGCGCATCGTCAATGTATGTGCGAACATTACGGAAGGCGAACTACTCGCTGTTGAGAGGAATGTCGTTACACGTATTGCCAAATACATTAAGGTTCACGGACATCATTTTGAGCACTTATTGCATTGATGTGGTATCTACAGGTAATCACGCTGTAACAGCAGGCGTTCTCAGAAATGATAAATTCACAAAGGTACAGGTATCACATTGAAACAACCGAAATAAAATGATCAAACGTACCCACGTTCTGTATTTTAATTTAAAAAAAAGGACTGTTCGCCTAAAATTGTGAGTCATATGTTTGTAACTATCATAGCGCCATCTATCTCAAAGCGAAAAAAGTGGTCCAGCTAAAACATTCATATTTCTTTACGTACTGCATGCATATGTAATGCGAATGGGGGTTCCTATCTAAAAAAAAGGCCACAATTGATATCCGTTTGACCTATGGCAGCGCCATCAAGCGGGCCAACCATAGCGCTATCTAGTTTCCCCCTTCAAGCTAGACAAGTTTCGTTCTTTGTAGTTTTTTCGTTTGACGCTTATTTCGTGAGATATTTGGCCCGGTCACGGTCAATTGACCACTCTTTATATACGACTCCGACAGGTGACACGTACGTAAGCATTCTGTCTGATCACCTGCATCCATTCATGTCCAGTGTGCATTTCGACAGACTTGGGGAATTCCAGCAGGGCAATGCGACACCCCCCACGTCCAGAATTGCTACAGAGTGGCTCCAGGAACACACTTCTAACTTTAAACATTTCTTCTGGGCACCGAACTCCTCACACACGAACATTATTGAACATATCTGGGACGCCTTGGAATGTGCTGTTCAGAAGAGATCTAAATCCCCTTGTATTCTTACGGATTTGTGGAGAGCCCTGCAGGATTCATGGTCTGAATTCTCTCCAGCACTACTTCAGACATTAGTCGAGTCCATGTCACGTGATGTTGCGGCACTTCTGAGTCCTCGCGGGGGCCCTACACGATATTAGGCAGGTGTACCAGTTTCTTTGGCTCTTCAGTGTAAAACTGTTGCAGCATGAATGACTACAGGTGTTACAAGGAATATTAAGGACGGTGGAAAAACATTTTTTTCTCAGAAAGACACGAAAATTGCTGAGAATCTGAGTAACTGCCGGACGGTGTGGCCGAGCGGTTCTAGGCGCTTCAGCCAGAGCCGCGCGACCGCTACGGTCGCAGGTTCGAATCCTGCCTCGGGCGTGGATGTGTGTGATGTCCTTAGGTTAGTTACGTTTAAGTAGTTCTAAGTTCTAGGGGACTGATGACTTCAGATGTCAAGTCCCATAGTGGTCGGAACCATTTGAAACCCACGCAGGTCATTTGCGTTTTCGAGAAGGGTCGGTGATAGGTGCACACTATGATACAACACTCTAGCTGGCGTGGGGAATTAGTAGGATTATGAACCATACTTTGCACTCACGCACTGTAACGTTTTTTCGAGAACGCAAATCTCCTCTACAACAATCGACGTTGTTTCTGCAAACGCGGCTCTTGCGAAACTTAGCTCACTCGTACGTCCACGAGAGCCAGAGATCTGCAGACAGCGGCGCCCTGTTTGATGACGTGTTCCTTGGCCTCCGGACGCATTCAGTACAGTTCCGCACTGTTTTTCAGCAACGAAAACTTAAGTTACCTAATATCCGATACAGATTTGCGACTGGATTCAGGGCGTCTTAGCAGACAGACTCAGCATCTTGTTCTAAACGGGACGAAATACACAAATAAAGGATAACGTCGTAATCTTCTTGAAGATGTTAGGAGACAACACTCGTCTACGGGAAGGTTGCAACGGCAGAAGACCGTAGCAAAATGCACGAAGATCTGCGAAGGATCGATGATTAGTGCAGGGACCGGCAGTCTGGCCAAAACGTAAGTAAATGTACCGTCTTACACATAAATAGGAGAAGAGATCCATTAGGTACAACTCAGTTATACTGTGGTTGTTGCCGTCTTTTCTGAAGACTGGTTTGGTGCAGCTCTCCACGTCAATCTATTCTGTGCTACGCTCTTCATCTCTGTGTAACTACCGTAACCTATATCAATTTGAACGTGCGTATCATAATGAAGTGTGTGTCTAACTCCATAATTTTTACCCCCTACACTTCTTTCCATTACCAAACTGACGATTCCTTGACGCCCAGGAAGCGTCCTATCAACCGATCCCTTCTTTTCGTCAAGTTGTGCCATGAATTTCTTTTTTCCTCGATTCTACTCAGTACTTCCTCATTTGTTATTCTCTCTCCCCATTTGATTTCAGGATTCATCTATAGCACTAGCTATTCTCTTTTTGTCTGAACAGCTTGTCGTCAACATTTCAGTTCCATAAAGGCTACACCCAAGACAAATACCTTCAGAAAATACTTCGTGACACTTAATTTGTATTACATGTTAAACTCCTCTTCTTCAGTTATGCTTTTCTTACCATTGCCAATCTGGATTTTACGTCTTCCCTATTCGGCCATCATTAACTATGTTGTTGCCCAAATAACAAAACTCATCTCCTACTTTTAGTCTCTCACTGCCAAATCTAATGTCCTCAGCATCGCCCGATTTAATTCGAATACAATTCATTAACCTTGTTTTACTTTTATTGCTGTTCATTTTCTAATCTCTTTTCAAGATACTATCTATTCGCTCAAGGAGCAAGCGTCTGCTGCGATCTGAGTAGAATGACTACATAAAACATGTTGTAGGTTCAAATGGCTCTGAGCACTATGGGACTTAACTTCTGAGGTCATCAGTCCCCTAGAACTTAGAACTACTTAAACCTAACTAACCTAAGGACATCACACACATCCATGCCCGAGGCAGGATTCGAACCTGCGACCTGCGACCGTAGCGGTCGCGCGGTTCCAGACTGTAGCGCCTAGAACCGCTCGGCCACCCCGACCGGCCATGTTGTAGGAAACGTAAACACCAGGCTGAAATTTAATGGTAGAATACTACGGAAATGTAACGCATCCATTAAGACATTAAGAAGTGGGTGGCGAAACACCTGTTCAATCGATTCGTGATTAGTGTTCATTAGTCTTTGACCCTACCCATGTTGTATTAATAAGTGAGAGACAGAGAGAGGGAGGGAGGGAGGGAGGGAGGGAGGAGAGCCAACGAAGAGCGGGTCGTTTAGTAAACGCCAGAACAGTACGAAGATGCTCAACAAATTTTAAGTGGCAGACTTCAAATGAGAGGCGTTGTGCATCACGGAGAGGTTTACTGTTGACGCTCCAAGAATGTACGTTGCGGGAAAAGTCGCGCTACGTGTAATTCATCCCACATACGTCTATCGAAACGATTACGAGAAAAATCAGAGAAATTAAGCCAATGCAGACGTTTACGGACTGCCGTTGTTCCCACGCACCATTCGAAAATGGAGCACAAAGCAGGCAAGCGACAGTGGTACATCTGGTACCACACACCGTAAGGCAGCCTGCAGTGTACACAGGTGTAACCGAGAGATTACGTTCCCAAGTACAGTGGAGTAGGCCAGATCGGACAGGCGGTCCTCATGGATCCAGGGCACAATGCCTTCGAAATAAATATAGTATTTTTAATCCTGTCCATTATATCATCAGTCATGAAGAATATCTTTCATGACTCTTTAATAACGAGGGGGTTAATGAGGGAAGAAGACAATTCATTCGGAAAAACTGTCGGAATAAAAGAAATGACCATTGATGTCCTAAGGTTACAGAAATGGAACAGATAATCCTAATTCAGTTCACGGTAGTCCTAAGCTGTTGACAGGGTCAAACCTATCGCAGTAAGTGCCGCCCAGAAAATTGTAACAAGTATTCGAGCATACACAGGGCAATACTGGGAACACATTTTATTCAAGAAATGGAAATTTGAAAAGTATTGTGCACGCCACAAGTGAACAGTGTCAAAAACTGAGTCACTACAGTTGTTGATGCTGCCAAAAGGGTGAACATTTCTGGTCTTCCGAAGTTTACTGAACAAAATATCCTTTATAAACAAAATCAGCCAATCACCTTTTAAATGATGTACCAAATGAACACTCTTCACTGAAAAAGAGCCGTGCCACGGAAAAAGATAAATTCCCTAACATATGCATGGCCAGTATCTGCCTACCAGTTCTTCGTTCCAAAGTGGCAATAGTTCTTTTACACCTTGCGGAAGGTTCCTGAACAACAGGTGCGGCAGTGCAAACACTTCAACGTTACACTGACGCTCATAGCCCTTTTATGTCACGCTGTTCTCATTATCGTCAACTTGGCGTAATTCCTATGGGTGTGCTAATCTACATTAAATCTCTACAGGCCATTGTGAAGTGCTTCGGAGAAGGTACTCCCCACTCTACCAAATATTAGGGTTTCTTCCTACTCTATTTGTTCACGTACGTAACACAGTAAGAATGACTTCTTAAATGCCTCTGTGCGTACTGTAATTAGTGTAATCTTGTCTTAGGGGCCCGTACGGGAGCGATACGTAGGGACTGAAGTACTGCATATTCCTAGCTTCACCTCTTAGTACTGGTTCTTGATATTTTATAAGTAAGCTTTTGTTGGATGACTGGCGTCTATCTTCAAGTGTCTGTCAATTCACGTTCTCCAGCGTTTCCGTGACGCTCCTCCGCGAGTCAAACAAACAAGCAAACACATCACGATTTATCGTGCGAATGATCCATGTAACATGAAACTAATTAACTGCGACCTTTATTGCTGTTCGTGCACGTTCGAGATCCCCTGTCAGTCTTATTTCAATTGTGTCCCAAGATTGATTATAAGCAAACACCTTTGCAGACTGATTGTGTATTTTCCAGGATCCTACCAATGAAGCGAAGTTTGCTACCTACTGACCTACAACTGAACCTAAGTAATCATTACATTTCATGTCCACATAAATTTTACACCCAAGCATTCGTATGAGTTGACTGATTCTAATTGAGAATCATTCATATTGTATTCATACGACACTATGTGCTGCGTTTCGTGAAGCGCCCAGTTTTAAATTTCTGAACGTTTAAAGCAAGCTATCAATCATTGCGCCACTTTGAAACATTGTGAGAATCAAAATGGATACTTTTGCACCTTTTTTCAGATAATACTTCATTACAGAGTACCGCATCATCTGTGAAAGAGTCCTTACATACTTCCGTGTGGAACATCTGAAGTTACTTCTACATTTGTTGATGATTAGCCAAGCAAGACAACATGCTGCGTCCTCCCTATCAAGAAATTCTGAATCCATAGGAAATTTTGTTCGATACTACGTATGACTACTTACGTAAATATGCATTGGTGTAGCACTGAGTCAAATGATTTCTGAAAGTCAGGAAATAATGCATCCACATATTTTCCGTGATACCTGGTTTTCATGGTAGGTGTGAAAAGCGTAAGTTGGATTTCGCATAATCGATATTTTCGGAATCCCAGCTGTTGACATGAAGGAGGTAATTGTGGTCGAGAGAGCCTAGCCTAGCTCATTACGTCTGAGCTCAAAACCTGTTCTAAGATTCTACGACAGGTGGATGCCAACGATATTGGATATTGATTCTGTGGATCATATCTGTTGTCCTCCTCAGACAGGTGTGACCTGCGTATTCTTCCAACCGCTAGTCTAAATTTTTCTTCCTAAGGTTCTACAGTGTATTACGGTTGCGAGAAGGACTAACATAACTGCATATTCTGTACAAGAACTCCGTCATTCCTGGGGATTTGTTCCGATTTTAGCGACTTCATTTGTTTCTCCGGTCCACTGACCCCGTTGTTGTTTGTTGTTGTGGTCTTCAGTCCTGAGACTGGTTTGATGCAGCTCTCCATGCTACTCTATCCTGTGCAAGCTTTTTCATCTCCCAGTACCTACTGCAACCTACATCCTTCTGAATCTGCTTAGTGTATTCATCTCTTGGTCTCCCTCTACGATTTTTACCCTCCACGCTGCCCTCCAATACTAAATTGGTGATCCCTTGATGCCTCAGAACATGTCCTACCAACCGATCCCTTCTTCTGGTCAAGTTGTGCCACAAACTTCTCTTCTCCCCAATCCTATTCAATACTTCCTCATTAGTTATGTGATCTACCCATCTAATCTTCAGCATTCTTCTGTAGCACCACATTTCGAAAGCTTCTATTCTCTTCTTGTCCAAACTATTTATCGTCCATGTTTCACTTCCATACATGGCTACACTCCATACGAATACTTTCAGAAATGACTTCCTGACACTTAAATCAATACTGGATGTTAACAAATTTCTCTTCTTCAGAAACGCTTTCCTTGCCATTGCCAGCCTACATTTTATATCCTCTCTACTTCGACCATCATCAGTTATTTTGCTCCCCAAATAACAAAACTCCTTTACTACTTTAAGTGCCTCATTTCCTAATCTAATTCCCTCAGCATCACCCGACTTAATTAGACTACATTCCATTATCCTTGTTTTGCTTTTGTTGATGTTCATCTTATATCCTCCTTTCAAGACACTGTCCATTCCATTCAACTGCTCTTGCAAGTCCTTTGCTGTCTCTGACAGAATTACAATGTCATCGGCGAACCTCAAAGTTTTTATTTCTTCTCCATGAATTTTAATACCTACTCCGAATTTTTCTTTTGTTTCCTTTACTGCTTGCTCAATATACAGATTGAACAACATCGGGGAGAGGCTACAACCCTGTCTTACTCCCTTCCCAACCACTGCTTCCCTTTCATGTCCCTCGACTCTTATAACTGCCATCTGGTTTCTGTACAAATTGTAAATAGCCTTTCGCTCCCTGTATTTTACCCCTGACACCTTTAGAATTTGAAAGAGTATTCCAGTCAACACTGTCAAAAGCTTTCTCTAAGTCTACAAATGCTAGAAACGTAGGTTTGCCTTTCCTTAATCTTTCTTCTAAGATAAGTCGTAAGGTCAGTATTGCCTCACGTGTTCCAGTGTTTCTACGGAATCCAAACTGATCTTCCCCGAGGTTGGCTTCTACTAGTTTTTCCATTCGTCTGTAAAGAATTCGTGTTAGTATTTTGCAGCTGTGACTTATTAAGCTGATAGTTCGGTAATTTTCACATCCGTCAACACCTGCTTTCTTTGGGATTGGAATTATTATATTCTTCTTTAAGTCTGAGGGTATTTCGCCTGTTTCATACATCTTGCTCACCAGATGGTAGAGTTTTGTCAGGACTGGCTCTCCCACGGCCGTCAGTAGTTCCAATGGAATATTGTCTACTCCGGGGGCCTTGTTTCGACTCAGGTCTTTCAGTGCTCTGTCAAACTCTTCACGCAGTATCATATCTCCCATTTCATCTTCATCTACATCCTCTTCCATTTCCATAATATTGTCCTCAAGTACATCGCCCTTGTATAGACCCTCTATATACTCCTTCCACCTTTCTGCTTTCCCTTCTTTGCTTAGAACTGGGTTTCCATCTGAGCTCTTGATATTCATACAAGTTGTTCTCTTATCTCCAAAGGTCTCTTTAATTTTCCTGTAGGCGGTATCTATCTTACCCCTAGTGAGATAAGCCTCTACATCCTTACATTTGTCCTCTAGCCATCCCTGCTTAGCCATTTTGCACTTCCTGTCGATCTCATTTTTGAGACGTTTGTATTCCTTTTTGCCTGTTTCACTTACTGCATTTTTATATTTTCTCCTTTCATCAATTAAATTCAATATTTCTTCTGTTACCCAAGGATTTCTACTAGCCCTCGTCTTTTTACCTACTTGATCCTCTGCTGCCTTCACTACTACATCCCTCAAAGCTACCCATTCTTCTTCTACTGTATTTATTTCCCCCATTCCTGTCGATTGCTCCCTTATGCTCTCCCTGAATCTCTGTACAACCTCTGGTTCTTTTAGTTTATCCAGGTCCCATCTCCTTGAATTCCCACCTTTTTGCAGTTTCTTCAGTTTTAATCTACAGGTCATAACCAATAGATTGTGGTCAGAGTCCACATCTGCCCCTGGAAATGTCTTACAATTTAAAACCTGGTTCCTAAATCTCTGTCTTACCATTATATAATCTATCTGAAACCTTTTAGTATCTCCAGGGTTCTTCCATGTATACAACCATCTTTCATGATTCTTAAACCAAGTGTTAATTATGATTATGTTGTGCTCTGTGCAAAATTCGACCAGGCGGCTTCCTCTTTCATTTCTGTCCCCCAATCCATATTCACCTACTATGTTTCCTTCCCTCCCTTTTCCTACACTCGAATTCCAGCCACCCATGACTATTAAATTTTCGTCTCCCTTCACAATCTGAATAATTTCTTTTATTTCATCATACATTTCTTCAATTTCTTCGTCATCTGCAGAGCTAGTTGGCATATAAACTTGTACTACTGTAGTAGGCGTGGGCTTCGTATCTATCTTGGCCACAATAATGCGTTCACTATGCTGTTTGTAGTAGCTTACCCGCATTCCTATTTTCCTATTCATTATTAAACCTACTCCTGCATTACCCCTATTTGATTTTGTGTTTATAACCCTGTAGTCACCTGACCAGAAGTCTTGTTCCTCCTGCCACCGAACTTCACTAATTCCCACTATATCTAATTTCAACCTATCCATTTCCCTTTTTAAATTTTCTAACCTACCTGCCCGATTAAGGGATCTGACATTCCACGCTCCGATCCGTAGAACGCCAGTTTTCTTTCTCCTGATAACGACATCCTCTTGTGTAGTCCCCGCCCGGAGATCCGAATGGGGGACTATTTTACCTCCGGAATATTTTACCCAAGAGGACGCCATCATCATGTAATCATACAGTAAAGCTGCATGCCCTCGGGAAAAATTACGGCTGTAGTTTCCCCTTGCTTTCAGCCGTTCGCAGTGCCAGCACAGCAAGGCCGTTTTGGTTATTGTTACAAGGCCAGATCAGTCAATCATCCAGACTGTTGCCCTTGCAACTACTGAAAAGGCTGCTGCCCCTCTTCAGGAACCACACGTTTGTCTGGCCTCTCAACAGATACCCCTCCGTTGTGGTTGCACCTACGGTACGGCTATCTGTATCGCTGAGGCACGCAAGCCTCCCCACCAACGGCAAGGTCCATGGTTCATGGGGGGCCACTGACCCCAGTATCAATATTATTCAACTTTGCAGAGGTTAAACTGTGACAGTAGTCATATCTTCCATGGTACCAGAAGTCGACGCACAGGTCATGCATTTCCCGTAAACCATGGGACAGTGGTTTGTAGTCGTGGCGCGGTGTTCTAGATGTGACCCCATCAGGTTCATAACAGACGAGTTTGGTGGCTAAGACATCAACGTGACTTCATTATCATTCTCCTTTAACCACTGTAGCATGATTCTGCATTGTGTTACGACTGTTATCCTACTGAATTTTCCCACGCCATTGGGGGGGGGGGGGCAGACATCAAGCATAAGAGGATGAAGGTGGCCTGCAATAATGTCCATACAATCCATAACTGTCCTGGTGCCTTGGATTACTGCCACAGGTGCCACGTAAGCCCCATAGCATGACGCTGGCCCCACTTGCCTGCACCCGTGGCACAATGCATGTTTCTTGCAGCCGTTGTCTATCCAGACAACCACTGATCTGGTGTAACAAGGAACCTGATCCATCCCGTCCAGGCGACACATTTCCACTGATCCATGGTCCAATCTCTCTAAGATCCAGCGACTGCTGGGTTAACATGGGAACACATAGGCATCGTCTGCTGAGTAGCCCCCTGTTCAATAATGTGCACTGTACGGTGCGCTCCGAAACAGTTGTGCCTTTACCAGTTTTATACTCTGTCCGCAGATCTGGCACAGATTGCCGCGTATCCTGCTTCACAGATTGGGCAAACCTTGGCCTCAGCGTTCTGCGATGAGGTGTGAACGTGCAACACCTTGTTGCCCATTCGTGGGTAGCTATCCTTCAACCTCTTTTCATAGATACCTCGTCGTTTCCAATATATTCGTTCCTAGGCGCCAGGAAATAACAATTTGCCCTTTTCAAACTCACCTACGTTAATGAATTTACCTATTTGTGGGCTATATGGTCGATGAATGATTCCCTCGTTCGTAGGCGCATTTTCTCCTGTGTTTCGGCAGATATTTGCAGTTTCTTTTTTTTTGAAACTCGTTGCTGGAGTCAGCCCAAACAAATACTGCTCATCACGACTTTCTCGCAACGCCCAGCGTCGGTGAAAAGCGTAGGTTTCTTTCTTGTTACAAACAAAATGGTTTTAAGTGTGGAATTTTGTGGGCCCATTCAACAGATCGGTCCCAAAATAGCCTAGTGCGATATTCGTTTTATCGTTATGTATGAACAGGGACAGTAAAACATGAAGAATGAACACCAATCCAGGAGCGACAGCCACCGCATTGGCTTGGGCTAACTGCTACCGCCAACACACAACCGCTGCTACGCCGCTGCTACTGTTCATTATTCGTGTTTTACTGTCCCTGTTAATACGCATCGATAAAACGAATAACGCACTACACAAATTTGGGACCGTTCTATTGAATGGATACATAAGATTCCGATTTTCATTTTGTTTGTAAAGGGAAACAGACCGACGCTTTCCGCAGACGATGGCGTCACATGAAAGACGTGATGACCAGGATTTGTTTGGGCTGACTCCAGCTACACGCTGCAAAAGCGAAATTGCAAATATCTGCCGAAAAACCGGAGAAAATGCGTTTGACGCCCCTTAGGACTCACACACGTTATACATACTTCTCGTTACCACGTCACGTGCCTGCAGCGCAACCACGCAGCATTCAGTATCTTGGTGGACAATAGTCAAATTTATAACCATTAATTTTTATAACTTTCATCCTTCTGTAATGCCACTGCAATTTTAATACAAATCCCAGAAAACAGCTTTCATTACGGCACGACCGGAAAACACTACGCATAAATTTGTAGACTGAATTATGATCAACTAGTCAATTTATAAATTCTTATGACCCGTGTAGGTTAGAAGTTGTTAAATAAAATTTTCGTCAGTATAATAGAAGTTGTAAAGGAGATAGATTTTTGCCCTCAAAACATAACCTAGTTGCCACATATTTGCCATTGTTACATGGGCGATAATTCCTTTTGTTGGAGCATAATTAAACCTATTTGGAGAAATATTCGACTTTAAAAATACGCCACAGAGGTCCTTTTTCTTCTGACGTCCTAATTATAGATATTAATTACTTGTCCCTTTGAATTATAATGGAGTATTTTTAACAGATTTCACTAACGAATGCATGTATTTTGGAACTGTTCTTAAAATGCCTAGTTCTGTAACAAAATGTTTACAGTCATGTTAATGGATGAGCAACAGCTATTAACCACTCGGCACATTTTTAAATAATTAAAACTTTATCCTCTGAATGTACACCAATACATAATATTATTACATAGACAATCCTTGAATAAAAGTTGTCAAAATAAGTTAACTGACTTTTCTCTCAATGTTTGAAACTTGAAATGAGACAACGTCCAATCAATGTTAAATTTAGTTTTTAGTAAACTCCAAAATGTGTGTGTTCCAGTCCGATTCTCATGTGTGTGCACAGGTAAAATTTTAGTAGGCACTGCTGAAGTTATTAAATCCTAACCATTTCTAGAAATGAATATACTTTTTTATGATGCAGTGAAAAACCACCACTTTACTGACAGTTTGCTCTGTTGCTATATTTCTTCCCGGACTGATTGTAGTGTAATTCGCTACAAATATATCTTTTGACTGTTACTGCTCTTAGGAGAGCACTCACACACATGGTGAACAGTATAGGCCATACGATTAAATGTCGATAAATACTGTTAATTCTTCTTAGCCTCCCTTCTCCACTCAACAAATACATTGTTTTTACCATTAGCAGAACCATTAAGCATAACTGCCAACATTCATTAAGTGTTCCCTGTATTCACCGTTCACTAATGCATTTACTAACCTTGTATTCTTATGAAGGGACACTATTCAAGTCGACATTATCTTTGTTGTACACTCTATGAATGTCAGCAAGGAAACAGGAACTTTTGATATCTTTTGTAATAACTTTCTGGTAGAGATGTTACAAGATGGTATTTTTCAATATCTCTCAAGAACTACCCCAGAAGACAGCATTTAATATTAGGGGAGAGCACATATGATTCCAATAACTACACAGATCTTTACACAGGTGGGTCTGTATTTATCTAGATATACTAGTGACAGTAACATGTTATAATATGTCCAGCAGCATTGAAAGAAATGTATACAATAAATTGTGTGTTAATATGCAGTGTCATTTGTCTTGGCGAATCTATGAAGCTCTATTCGCTCTCACGAAAGGACCATTATGTACACAGATGTAGGGGTTCTAATGAATATGAGAGAGAGAAGAGGTTGCTCTGCAAGGATATAATATTACAGAGAACAGAGAGCTGCTCCGTAATAATGTAAGATTTGTAGGCGGTGTCGCCAGCAGGATCTCTAAACTTTATCACCAATGAGTTTAAGGTGAATGACAGCTGAACTTATTCCATTGAAGAACTGCAAAATAACCACAAAACAAGAGATTTGCAGCTGGCGCTGGTGTCATTCGCTCTCATGAATGTAGTCATTATTCTCATATTTCTATTGGAATGACCACATTCCTTCAGCACAGCTTCACTGTAAGTTTCCATTTTTCCATTACGCATTTCAGAAGTCTATAAGAACCATGAACCATGGACCTTGCCGTTAGTGGGGAGGCTTGCGTACCTCAACGATACAGATAGCCGTACCGTAGGTGCAACCACAACGGAGGGGTATCTGTTGAGAGGCCAGACAACCGTGTGGTTCCTGAGGAGGGGCAGCAGTCTTTTCAGTAGTTGCAGGGGCAACAGTCTGGATGATGACTGATCTGGCCTTGTAACACTAACCAAAACGGCCTTGCTGTTCTGGTACTGCGAACGGCTGAAAGCAAGGGGAAACTACAGCCGTAATTTTTTCCGAGGGCATGCAGCTTTACTGTATGGTTAATGATGATGGCGTCCTCTTGGGTAAAATATTCCGGAGGTGAAATAGTCCCCCCATTCCGATCTCCGGGCGGGGGTTACTCAAGAGGACGTCGTTATCAGGAGAAATAATACTGGTGTTCTACGTTTAAATAGTTTAGACGAGAATAGAATAGAAGCTTCCGAAATGTGGTGCTACAGAAGAATGCTGAAGGTTAGATGGGTAGAACACATAACTAATGAGGAGGTATTGAATAGAATTGGGGAAAGAGGAGCTTGTGGCACAACTTGACTAGAAGAAGAGATCGGTTGGTAGGACATGTTCTGAGACATCGAGGGATCACCTATTTAGTATTGGAGGGCAGCGTGGAGGGTCAAAATCGTAGAGGGAGACCAAGAGATGAATACACTAAGCAGATTCAGAAGGATGTAGCTTGCAGTAGGTACTGGGAGATGAAGAAGCTTGCACAGGATAGAGTAGCATGGAGAGTTGCATCAAACCAGTCTCAGGACTGAAGACCACAACAACAACAACAACAACAACAACAACAACAATAAGAAATTGTTTACTATAAAAAAATTTACCCAATTTCATCATTTTATCAGTATATTGATCATCCATTTACAAATAATCAGGACTTCCACAATTCATAGTTCTGTTTTCCATTTGTTTTTACTCTGAGGGGCTATTATTTCCATAAACAGCTACAGAAATTAACATAACATAGTTTTAGTAATAATGGATAAAGTCAAATGTTTGTTGTATTTAAGGTCCAGTCCAAAGAAAATAAAAAGGGCTACATCGTACTTAGGACTAAACAGGACTTTCATGGGTAGAGTAAGCACTAAAAAGGCCTTTTGCAGAAAATCACACAGTTTTTAAATACATTTTCTGAATTAATATGAAGGAAAGTCGATAATGTTAATTTGCACATTTTAAGAAAAGACAGAAGAAATAAATAGATACACTGAAGTGAAACAAAAAATGTGTATGATGCAGTGTTGCTTATCTTTATGACTCATAACGTGTCAGCCAGTGTTGCAATTACATAAAATTTAAAGTCCCTAGGCGGTGTTAGAAATCCCGCTAGATGTGTAAAATAACGTTCAATAAATATCTACTACATGACGCTAAACTTTCTTAAGGGCAAAAAAAAATTGTTGGAGGCGACAATTATATTTATTTTCAGCTTTTAGTTAATGCTAGACAATAATGTACAACAAGACATTTTAATGGCCCTATTTTGCTTTTATTCTAGCAATTTTCCAACCTTGATATGAAAGATTAAAAATGTCATCAATATATTGATATACAGTAATGAAATTGGGTTGTTATTTATGACAACAAAATTAGTTCTAATATATCCATAGTTACAAAAATCTGAAAAAAATTAAATTCTTGAACAATGCCCCTAAACGCTCCACTCAATTGTAATTGCAAATTATTCGTGTCTCAGGCTTTCAATCTGGAAAGACAAAATAAAACGTATAATTTCAGATATTAAAGTTTTCTAATTGTAATTACTGAGAAAATAAAATATATACACTACAACATTTTAAATGTGTTACATTGAATGCCCAGATAATGCACTCATAACTCCCAACTTTTATTACGAAACCAACTATTAAATCGATAAAAAATATTAAAAAATCAGCTGTTCCATCTATAAAGCTCATTGCCATACAAAAAATGTACGTAACAGTTAATTTTTTGCGGTTTCACGGATCATCCAATAGTGAAAGTAGTTCGCAATGACGAGTTCACTGATTAGACTTTTGATGTAACATGTCACACTATGTTTGCATAAAAGAATATGTAATTATTAGCGAAATGCGTATACCTAATTGTCACAATCATATAAGAAGTCACCAGGATCATCAACTGTGTTAGCTGAAGAAGTTGAAACCTCTCCGGTTTCTGTTGCTCTTCTTTTACTGACTTGGCTAATATCATCACCTGTGAGATCAGAAGTCGAGCAACTCGTTTTTTCATCTTGAGTTTGTTTCTAATGAGAAGAAGAGAATTTGCAGTTTGTTCAAAGAGTATGTTCCAGAGCTTATTTTTCACAGTATTCACGGAGCTAAACATCCTTTCTACTCGTACTTGGGCGTTAGGTTGCTTTGAGGATAGAACAGTAAAATAGCTTAAATCCTGGAAGGTGTGTATTCCGATCACATTTTTTTTATTCAGATAGTTTAGCCTGAAAGCTAATAGTGTCGCCATTTAGTGGATTCCAATTAACGAAGTGAATTGTTTGCCACTACTGCGAGATTGTCATTTTTTTCGTCAGAGTATCCCAGTTTCTTCACAAGATCAACTAATGAAGTATCTTTTGACTGTTTCAAACTTACCTCCTCAATCAAGAGTGTCATTTTTTTCAAAAGCTTTGTAAATGTCTTGAGGTCGTTTTTGAATTTCTTCTGACTTCATTTTAAAATCAATAAAACCTTTTTCTTAATCCTGGAGTACTGTCATTATGATGTAATCGAAGTTTTTGCACATGTGACTCAAATATACCCGACGTAGGGAGGGTTGAGATAGTCCCCAATTGAATGAACGTAGCCAACGTCTTCACAGAACTTAACAGTTTTACAGGGTTTGCGTTTTTACTCTCAAAGATTTTGATTGTCTGTTGTACGTCAGCAAGAACAGTTTTCAAAAAGTAAGTACAGAGTCGATACTGTTCATCTGAGTACATACTACAAAGCAACTCCGCTGTGTATCATCGATCTTTAGTAGTCATAAAATGCAGTTTTAATTCGTCTGACGGTGATGTACATAGCCATTGTATGCCGCACGCCTTCAATATTTTTAAAAGCGCACCACAGCAATCAATTAGCTCAAAAACATTTTTATACTCAGTTTGGCTCTTTGACAGTGTGAGAATCAGACGTAGGTTTCATGGACCAGAAACTATGTTTCGCGGCAAAGTGATTTCTGATGTGTGTGTTACTTTCAACTGTAATGAGTTTCAGACACAAGGTATCAAAATCATATGTGGAAGATTATGTTGCGTTTTCAGTATTGTATACATGCTGTGCCAGTTGCATTATCGGTTCTATTGTAATTAAATGTTGTCGTTTGGGGTCATTAACTTTTAAACACTGTATCAGTGCTGGTGCCATTCCACAGGATCAGAACTCAGTAGCGACTGCAAATCTAGTAACGCAGACGGTCCTTTTTTATTTTAAAGTAAAATATCTTACAGCGATTCCGAGATATTTTCTGGTGCTTGCATCTGTTGATTCATCTAATATACATCTGTTGATTCATCTAATAATAAACTATATGTTTTATCATTTTGTCACTACATAGTCCCTTTTTGAAATGTGTTAGAATATACTTTATTAGCTCTGTGTATTTGGTTCTATGTTATTTCATATCAGTTGTCGAATCCTTAACGCCTTTTTTACACACATCAGTCAAGTAATCGATGTCAGAAACTGAGATGTGTTCAGCAATGTAAAAAGCTAAAATACTCTCGGGTCTTGCACAGAAATTACTTGTTTCCACTTGTACTGGAGAAAATGTCAGTTGCTTATTTTAAGAAATTAGATCATGTTTTGCTCTGTGTGTTTTCGTTTCCAAATGCTTCTTCAAATCGGTTATATTTGCATACAACTGGCAACAGCTACAACAGGCTTTGTTGAGTTTAGTGGCACAGGCTTCACCAATTAAGTCCACATAGTTTTCTCACTCTTTTCTGTAACTCTGAATGCAGATCTTTCTTTAGGCGCGACTTTCATGATTTTTTTTATAACTGCATCAATTCCAAACAATAACTAACGTTACACAATCAAAATTGGTAATTTGTAAACAAATGAAAGAACTAACGACACCGCAACACATCGACACAATAAAAATGAATATAACATTCCAAACAGTCCAGTTCCATTATATTATGCTTGTTCTCTCTCACTGATGCATTGAGTCACGAAGCTCCCACAGTTTTTCTGCAGACTCGCTACCACAATGCTGCCAAGCGAGTGGCCTGTATAAACACTGAGAAACGATTGTGTTGTGTAAATGAAGTGTAGCAGCACGATCAAAATAAAAATGTGATCGTATTTACGACTTTTGACACTATAAATTGCAGCAGCTGTCAAAAATATCACTTTTCGATTTCCAAACAATTTTAGGTGTAATAATTATTACACGAATTAAAATACTCATTTTAGCATATTTACACTTTAGGCTTGCGAGAAAATGTTTAAGGTTTCTATTCACTCTTACTATTATCAGAACTCTGACTCTTAATGCGACTGGCAAAATCTTTAACAGCTTCTCATTATGTTACTACTGTGTAAATGGCTTACCGTTTCTCGGATGCTAATAAGCATGTCAGGCGACAATTTTCTCGGTCCGTATGTACCAAAATACTACTATTTGGTTTCGTACTTAACTGTCATTACAAAATAAAAATACACACACCTGTGTATTTTTTATTATACGAACTAGACTGAGTAAGGGAATCTGTAGATCTGTTTTTACATAATTAAAATAGCCGTCTGTAATTTGCGAAGAAATCGTTAAAAATCAGCAGATCGTATGAAATTTATGAAGGCATGGAAGCGTTTTGGATCGCATTAGACTACATTTTGCGAGCATAAACCAAGAATTAATTAAGGTCTCTAGCGGATATCAGTGGTGTAAAAGTGTTTTACGGCACAATATACATGCGTTAAGTTTTTCGATATAGAGTAACCTTTTATTTCTTCTCCCCAGAATGGGAATTATAGAAGTTGCGGACTGTTGATATTTATTTGGAAAAGAAAACTAACACAACACTGGGGACATGGCGGTGGCTTATAGCCGCAATTGCGTTCTTTGCTACTTGTAAGGTAACTGTTGCTAGGTGTAATTTAAGAACTGGGCATGGGCTATATAAAAAGTAAGCATCACAGATGGGCATGCGAAAGGGCTAAATGTCACAGATGGAAAACACCATGTTCAAGATACCTCGGAAGTGGAATAGATAAAGATGATTGGTTCACGTACGGCACAGAAACAAGAACAAAAAACAGACGGCCTTTGGAAGAAGTAGTAACGGCTAGTCTCCATGAAAGTAAAAGTTGTGTCTAGGTGTGAATATTAAAATGAGTCTAACATCAGCAAAGAAACTCGCGAAACAAAATACAACCGGCGCAATGCATGAAGAAATACGTGCCAAGCATGCGCGTACACTCATAATCAGTTACTTTCAAACTTAAAGTGAGGTTACAATTAGTTTCTCGTCTAGGGGCATTTTCGATGATAGGATTACGCCTCTGCTACTGTGAACCACACATGTTGTACTGCTCTGAGATTGTTTTAATTGTGTGTTGAAATAATAGGAAACGGGATACAAATTTAAATACATTTTTCAATTAGTGCCAACGATGATGTTTCAAAGTAGTCCCAAACTGTTTCTCAGCGTATCTGACGCCATTCACGTGTCACTACAGTTCAGAAACTTGGAGCGCTACACGCTAGCATCGCTGCACCTGTCAAAAAGTTGTATTATTTTGCACTATTTTTATGTTTCGTAACAGTTTGACAGAATGTTCCTGCTTCTGTGGATTTCCGTTTTATCTGATTCGATGTGGAAGTCACCAGGATCGACCAGAAGTTGGAAATCGGATAAGTGTATGATCGTAATAATTTTATTTATTTAATTATGTCTGGTTAGTCGCCCATTATTAATTTTTAAACTAAGAATCATTGCGTCTGTTTCACCCTCTAAAAAGTCGCCAGAGGTCTCTAAATTTTTTTCTCCTTCTAAATCCAGAATTTTGTCCACTATAACGATAGCCCAGGTGCCAGCACGCTGCTGCATCGGTGACACTAGTCACAAATTTTCCTCTTTGGGATGGTGTAAGAACTATAGACCACACTGAAATCAACATTTGTCGCTTTGAGAATCTGAGCATACGCCTCTGCGCTAGGACGAACCCAGCCAGCCTTTACTTAAACGCCGTCCGACAATAGGGAGGTATATTAAAGGAACAAACGGGTGACATTTGAGTCTATTTATTTTTGTAGTTACGAAGTGAAGTTGGGTAGTGTGTTGACTCGCATTGAGTACTGCACTGTGAGGATACTTCTGTCATGCCTAAATCGTCGAAAGTTGGTCTTTTCCGGTGGTGGATTGGAGAAAACTCCAATATTTCACAACTGACAGCCGAGCAATTTTTGCCAAGCCTGTCAAAAGTCACTGGAAGCAATGTCAGGGCGTAGGGTGGCTGCGGTAGTGTTGCCGAAACTTTGGCGGCGGCGGCGGCAGCTAGCGATGTGTGAGAGGACGCATGTGAAGAACCCAATCGTCTTTATTCTCCAGGCGGACGCGACGGACTGGATCCCTCAAACGGCGGAGCACTCCAGCGTAAAACTGACCTGTGACAGTCTGCCTGGCAGGAACAAATGCATATTCACCAAATTTTCACCAGTTCAGCTTATTGGAGGTCTGCCAGCACGGTCATAGTCATCAACGTCCTCGCGGCGGCCATCTTTGAACCTCTTGTGCTATATGAAAACCATTTCATGTGACATGTCTGTATCTTTATATGCATCTTTCATCATACCAAAAGCTTCTGTAGCGGTTTTCGTTCAGTTTAGCACAGAGCTTTATCGAATAACGATGCCCCAAATGATGCTGCATTTTCAACTCTTCGAGTTTTCCATGGGAGTCACCAACACGCACTCGCAATACTAGCAATCTACTCACTCCAGCGTCTTGGAGGAAACTGCCACAGGTGCAGTCCAGTACCTGACAACCCCCTTACTCAGGAAAAAAATTAGTCTAGAGCTCTGTGAATACACACTGCAGCTACAAATTTCCGCCTCCCTCCTGAACCCATATTTCACGTTGGTGCACGTGGTTCTTGGCAGATTTACATTGTGCAGAACACCACAACTAAGTCAAAGAAATCGTAGACACATCCAACTCTAGTGAATCGGCTTTTACTGAAAAAGCCAAAACAGCCCTTTAGAATAATAAGTATGGTGCATCATCCACATTTTTAAGAGTTCACTTCCAGCCCTGTCGCTATTCAACACCTCGAGTCTGCATCTCTACCACTGAAAGAAGCTGTAGATGTGCTTCCAAGGTGCAGATGTATCTGGAGGAAATACCTGGGTGAAGGGTACAACATGCATCAATAAATGAAGGAATATTTTTTACACGAATCCAGGATATGAAGAAATGAAAATGTCTGCAAACAAAAACGTACTGAAAGACATTAGAAAAAGTTTCACTTTACAGAACTTAGAAATGTGCATAGCTTTGTAATGAAATAATAGCAAAACGTAACATAAAATTTCTTGTTAGTTGTACCATTGGACCACTGACTGTGGTCATACATAGGTACCCACCTCAAACGTGAGGTTTTTGTGTGAATGACAAGCGAAAAGAATTTTTCGGTAAAACATCACAATTGTAGCATGGCTAAAGATCTCAATTGTTTATATTTTTTTCGAATGCTAATATAAGTAATAGAATTTTGTTTATTCCTGAGAAGGAAATGGCACAGCTATGTCAAAATTATAAGAAAATTTTCCACATTTAAAATAATTGTTCATTGTATTTCTCGTTTAAAGACTCCGAAAAGGCTAAAATAGTTTACATAAGCCTAGAACGGGCCATTCCAAGAAAACAGAGGACTAAATCAATTTCACAAAAACCTAAACATACAGGCCCTGGTTATAGCGCACCCTACTTTATGAACTTCATATAATGCAACAACTTAATTGTTATGTCAGCTACATGAAAAATTAACAAACAGTTAATGTAATAAATGGCAGTTCGATGTTATGAATTCAATTTAAACAAGAAATTTAATGTTACATACAACTATTTTAATGTCACACTGTTCATGTGTGTCGAGGTTTGAGGTTCTTTATTGTCTTTCCTTACAAATCATTATGACAATAGCAACATGTTGTCTCGTGTTTGTAATCTATAGCGTTTTTTAAATACTTTGGTACATTCAAGTGTCCTTTCATTACTGATTTACATCAATAACACAGTGGGCACATCAATTTACGTGTACCATTATATGTTTCATCTCTATGTGTAGTTTCTTAAGTTGGTGTACAATGGTCAGAGTACTGCACATCCAGTTCCACAGAAAGTAAAAGCATACTTTACTATTAAAAATAAAGAGAAGACTCTTTATGTACTCTCATATATCTTTAATTAATACATTGCAGTCATGATTATTATATGTGAACCATATGTGTGGCAGGAATGTATTCTTAAATATCATATGCAAAACTGATTCTTTAGTCTTTTCATACAGTATTTGGTGCAAAAATTATCAATTTTTACACAGAAGCTGCAAACTTCCTTTGTGTAACATTCAAAAATGGCACTACAAAAAAAGAAAATCTTGTTAGCAAAGGATGTGGAGAAACATTCCAAATTTCAAAATGATAATATAAATTTGACAACTATTTTGAATTACATCACAAGCCTTAAAATCATAACCACACTTAAGCAAATGAAGATGCAACAATGGTTGACCAATAAGAGTATCCTGCTTCACTTGTAAAGGCTAGAACTACTAGATTTTATCAGGAACATGTTATTTAATAATGTATTATCCTGGAAAATGAGTTTTGCTATTTGGTGAAACATGGACGATAAATAGTTTAGACAAGAAGAGAATAGAAGCTTTCGAAATGTGGTGCTACAGAAGAATGCTGAAGATTAGATGGGTAGATCCCGTAACTAATGAGGAGGTATTGAATAGGATTGGAGAGAAGAGAAGTTTGTGGCAAAACTTGACCAGAAGAAGGGACTGGTTGGTAGGACATGTTCCGAGGCATCAAGGGATCACCAATTTAGTACTGGAGGGAAGAGTAGAGGGTAAAAATCGTAGAGGGAGACCAAGAGATGAATACACTAACAGATTCAGAAGGATGTAGGTTGCAGCAGGTACTGGGAGATGAAGAAGCTTGCACAGGATAGAGTAGCATGGAGAGCTGCATCAAACCAGTCTCAGGACTAAAGACCACAACAACAAAGAACCCTGGAAACATAATAATACTATTTTATATTTTTCTGTGGACAAAGATGCCATTCTTTGTCTTTAATTTCAAATCACCTCAGAAAACTTCAAGTAGGTTACCAGTATTGCACAAAATATTTCTTCTCCATGTGTGAGTCATTCAATCGTCCATCAAAGGCACCATTATTCCATTGATTTTTCCAATAACAAGCTGTGTCACCAAACTTCAAATCAGTTTATAATATATCAGAAAACAATGTTGCTCTCTTCTTTGATTCATTTAGTCATGCACCTTACACTGCTCTTTTTATGTGTTTGCGTGCTGTCCCTTTTCTGCCAGCTTCCTTGGTTATACTGCATAGTGTAGATTTTGTGGTTTTCCTTTGTTTCTGTTATTGTAGAAAATGTCTTTTCTGTAGTGCAAGAATGCTTTGCATCAAGGGCAGATATGTAAAATCTACTTGTATTATTAGTTAATAACAATTTTCTGTTATGTGTGTTTACAAGCTACAGAAATTACGAATGTATTTGGTGAACATTAAATAAATGGTTCCATCCATATCCTTCAAATCTTCTTAGTGTTATGTACCTAATTGTATGTCGGAAAATATATTCTTGATATATACTGCTAAATATAAGATCCATTCTGAATTACAACAGCAACATCCCTCCCTGATCTCTTATCAGTAGTTGGTGTTTGCTTCTGACATTACTGTCAATCTCTTATTAGACAGCTCTTCAAATTTAGAATTAGCCTAAATTGCTAGTAGATTCAAATGTAAACTGCGTAATAATCTTATTAAAATCAACAAAGTGATCAAAACTCGACCATATATGATCATTAATGGAATTGTGTAGAATTAAGCAGCACTGGTCCATCATTAACCTCAACAGCACAATCGGCAGAAAGCACCACATTGCAAAGCCACATGATAAGGGGTGGCACTTACCACCATGTGCACATGCTGATGAGTACAAACCAGTGCTTTGCTTTCTGCCAGTTGAGCTGTTTAGGTAAATGATGGACTGGTACAGCTTGATTTTACATAATCCCAGAGGTGACCATATGCAGTTTCTGGCCTCTTTTTCAGTATATTGGACCCATCAGTTCACCAGATACTGGTACTCTTTCTATCATGGGAGAGTTCTATTTCATGACTGTCGTCCACTACTTAGTGTAAAGTTGATTACTATGAATGCTGGGTGATCCCAATTTGTTTTCTCAATTGGACCATGCTTTGACTTTATCACACCTGATGATGCAGATAAAATGCTGAGAAACTCGTCGTGCTTATAAATACACACAGCTGAAGCAGTCTTATCTTTAAAAAATATTTTACTTTCACGAAACCATGTAACACAACAGCTTCCTACAAAAAGGTGAGAGGTGTGATCCAAAAGTAATGGGAACTTTTAGTTTTCTTAAAGATCTTTATTTATTCATGAACATCAGCTTTGTCCCCTTCAATGTAATTCCCCTCAGATATAAGACATCCACTTTACATTATGGTGTTCAGCTCATTCAGAGATTTTTGTTTTTATCTCATCGGTGATGGCGAAACGACGTCCTATCATGGTTCTCTTCAGCGTCAGGAACAAAGGGTAGCAAACTGACAAACGTTCATGGTTGTCTTCAGATTCGGGAATAGAAAGAAGTTGAAGAGGCCATGTCCGGTGAATATGGTGGACAAGACAACATAATGGTTTTTCTTCCTTCGCAAAAAATCATGAACAAGCGTTGAGGTGTGAGCAGAAACCTTATCGTCATGCAGTTTCCACTAATGGTTTTGCCACAACTCTGGCCGTTTTCTTCAGATTGCTCCCAGCCAACAGAGCGTAACTTCTAGGTAATATTCCTTACTGACCATAAAACCATAAGGTAGGAACTCATAATGCACTATTCCACTGTAATCTAAGAAAATTGTGGGAAGAGCCTACACAAGTGATCGAAGCATGTCTAATTTTTTACGGTCTTAGCTCTTCAGGTAGTTTCCATTGGGATGACTGGGCACTGGTTTCGACGTCACACCCGTATACTCATGTCTTGTCACCTGTTATAACCTTTCGTTGTCGGGATCGTTGGCGACCTCAGGGTGATGTCTACGCAATGTTCTAAACGTTTCCTGTCCAACATATCTGAAAAAATTACTTCGCATGAGCTGAAGGATATGCCGACATCATCAGCAACCTCTCTGATAGTGATGGAAATTTTCCAGAACAATTTTCTTTACATTTTCCACATTGTCGTCAGTAATTGATGTGCTAGGGTGTACATGGCGGTCTGTCTTCAACGTCTTCTCGATGCTCTTTGTAACGTTTATACCACTCGTGAACTCTTCAAACAATGGAAAATCCAGTATGGAATGTAACAATACGAGAGAAGGAAAGTTGCCACTCACCATATAGAGATTCATACAATTATAGCTTTCGGCCATTAAGGCCTTTGTCAGCAATGTACACACACACACACACACACACACACACACACACACACACACACGTCTGCTGTCTCAGTGTGGTTTCATTTCTCTTAGACTGCTGAGTATGTGTGCAAATTGCGTTTGCATGAGAGATAATTGTGTGAATCTTTTTGTTGTGCCTATCTTGACTCGTGAAATCTTGTCAAGTAGATTCGCCCAAAGCCACAGATAAAATTTCGAAGTCGGTGCTGCACTTTATTCCATTTTCCAAGCAAAAGTTTTTCGGTCCACGTTTTTCGAAAGCACAAATTTGCAGAGCACTCGAAAACACGTATAACTTCGACAACTGTAAACAACAGACTAAATATTACCCGGACACTAAATCGTGGCAGTCGGCAGCGGGTGTAAACAAACGAGACGACCATAGAGAGGTGCGGAGGGACATGCCCCGCTTCCCTCTCGCGCAGCAGCCAGCCTATACCCGTGTTCGCGCTTCAGTGAAAACAGATCTGCAGCATGATACAAGTGAATGCCGAAATCAATGAAGACATCTATCGCTACGAAGTGCGTAAGTTATCAGAAATGACACAAACTACAGCTAAACACAATTTATGATAGAAAACCCATTAATTCAATATCTACATCTACATATATACTCCGCTAGCTACCAAGCGGTGTGTGGGGGAGGGCACAATTCGCGCCAAAGTCATATCCCCCCCTTCCCTCTGTTCCACTCACGGATCGCGCGAGGGAAAAACGACAGCCTGAACGCCTCAGTACGAGCTCTAATTTCCATTATCTTTGAATGGTGACCATTGCGCGATTTGAAAGTTGGTTGTAATAATATATGCTCTACATCCTCGTATCTCGGAATTTAGTGAGCAATCCCTTCCGCTTAGTGCGCCGTCTATCTGCAAGTGTGTCCCACTTCAAACTTTCTATGAGATTTGTAACACACTCGCGATTTAAGTAGGCCTACTGCATGAAATAGTTTGGCGATTTATTTTAGTAACTTTTGGCCGTGTACGTGTACTTATCAGCTATGTCCGTGCGGGACGAGCTCTCATGTTCCGCTGTGTATGTATGAGTCCTCACTAGAGTCATTAGCACGTATTATAATGTCGTCAACTGCAATTTCCATTACGCCATACTCTTGCACATTTCTGCAGTACCCTTCCCAGTCGTTTGGAATGACAGAATTGAAGGCACCGTCTGTCAGTTTTTTGAGATTGGCTGCAGACATGTCGCCAGAGACGTCGTGATCCGTCAGTACCGTTTAATTTTCGCCCATGCAATTTCCTTTGCCTTCAAGTTTCAATTGTACGGCGGTAAGCGAACCACAGCGCGAGCTGCAGTCTTAACCAGTTCGTCTACTACGTACGTCTTTTCACTCGGTTTATTCGCCTGCACAGGAGCATACAGCTCAGCCTTTGTCATGCTGTCATTGCATTTAACTTTCCCTTTTCGCAGACATTCTATCATCTCCACCCTGGGATAGTAGGTGTTTTGTACACCTGCCGACAATACGACGCACTGTCCCTAACAATGATAGATTTTGGCCGAAGATTTTGGGAGCACCATCTCCGAAAACCACTTCTCTAATTCTCGGTTCTTTTGGCCGCGATAATCTTCTTGCGTCGATTTCGTCCAGAACTTTAGATCCGCTTGCTTCACAGACCCATTTTTCGAGCCAGCTCTTGGCATCCACCCCATAGTCCAGTCTTCAATATCTAAAAAGCTCACTTCAACAGAGACAATTTTTTTTCCTCCTCCACTCAACAATTAGATTGATGCTTCGCAATGCTATTTTAGCAACATAGTAACTTTATTACCTGTTTGCATTTATTTAAATATTTGTTTCTCTGTATCTCCATCAATAATATCTTTTGCTTCTCACATGTATCTCATTAAGTTTAAATTTTTTTTCTATTCACCTTATTTCACACACCATATACCGACCTCTTTGTGGAAAGAGCTCTCTTAATAACCAAATGAAAGAAAATCGATTCCGGGCCGGGTTGGAGATTTTCTCCGCTCGTGGACTAGTTGTTATGTTGTCCTCATCGTCAACTGACACCCAGTCATCCTCGTCACCGGCGCGGAAGTCGCCCACTGCGGCGTCGACTGAAATAAGACTTGCAGTTGGTGGCCGAACTTTCTGGAATGGGGCCTCCCGGGCAATTTGCCATACGCTCATTTTATTTCAAAGAAAAGCACTGTAAAATTTGTTTGTGTATGTGTAGTTTTACCGTTTTCATTTTTGTTCATTTTCTGTTGTAGACAGGATTACATATCCATTGTATCCTTATGTTCAAAGAGTAATCTATAAAACAACGGACTGTCCTGATTAAAAGGCATTCTATCTACATCCTTCTTTCCTCAGAGATGCGCTCTTTATTTTGCAAGGTACAACAGTAGTATCATGTCTTCCATCACAATACAGTGAACTGCAGTGATTTGAGATTGGGAACAAGAGAAATGAGCATCTAAAAGGTCTTTTTCCCCTTTCTTGTCTGATATTGAACTATAATCTGTGAGAACTGGAAACTGCAGGGCAAATTTTAAAAAAGAGTAGGAAGGTTTAAAAGATGCGAGGACTGACATGGAGGAACATAAATTAGGATGTAACATCTTCCTGACTACATATTTCTCATACGATAAAAATTGACACATTACAATCAATACACATGGGATACCAATGTTAAAATTGCTGAAACACCATAAATAGAGGGACTTAGCAATGAAAGCATTAAGAACAATAAAATGAGAAAACAAAGCTGGAGAGTAAACCACCAAGTAGTACAGTGTTTTCAGTTCATATTTTAAATATTATACAACACATGATTTTATCTTGCTACAGAAACAACATAATGACAATGACATCTGAAACATGATGTAGACACTGCAGAAAAACTGTGGCAAATTAGCAATCCAGAAAAGTAGATAGTGTGGAAGACTGAAATAAACTTCCACCACAGTACTGAAAACAACTTCTAAATATGAAATCACAAACTTCTGTTTTAAAATTCCTCTGAATGGTGATCTAATTTTCACCATTGACACATTTTCCACATAAGTACAGTACCTGACAGATAGGGCACCATGTACTAAGGTGCAGAATTAATTACTTTTCTAATTGCATGCATAAAGAGAAGATGCTGAGAAGAAGAAAAGTGGAAGTCCAACAAACACTTGATAATGGCCTTATATACAGAAAATCAACTTCACACACAGTACTAGTAACAAACAATACCTAAGTGGATCAGAACACAATTATTTTTTAGAAGAAGCTTCAGTTGTATGAATGGTTAATGAAATGGATTCTTTTGGTTAGAAGTCATTATGCTATATGGTGCATCATTATAGAAAACACACAACAAATATTAAGGACAAATAATATTAGTTCCTTTTTCATTTTCCTTAGCTCAAATCATACTGCTTTGAAGGGCTATTGATCAAATGTGAAATTATCTGAAGGGATGTAAATTCATTACTAGTGTAATGTCATCTGTTCACATCATAAACTGATTTTCAGTTACAGCATACATGTACACAAGGCTCCTCTTTTCTTAATGCATGATTTTTTTAAAAAAAAAAAAGGAAAGAGAAAAAACTCTGAAAATGTATTACATACTAACCCTCAATCAGATTTTGTGTGTGTGTATGTGTGTGTGTTTTACAAGTACATATAGTATTTCTGATTTATCATATGTTGTGCAAATACCTGCAGGCCAAAAAAGCTAATCTCCCGAATCTGCTCCCACATTTACGTACTATGTATTTGCTGTTCTACTTTAACATTATCTTGTGTAATATTGTGGTCACACCTAACCCACAGCCCATATAATATGGACAATGATATGCATAATGCATGTGGCACCTCCACTGGTAAAGACTTCTACTGAATGGCTTAGAGCAACTGAGCATAAAGTCAGTTGAATACAAGTTCAAAAAAGAAATAAATAGGACATCACCTTTTCATAAGTCATGAGATTTTGGTGATGACACAAAGTCTATAACTAGAATTAGTCTATTAGCATTTAACAGTTCTCTAGCATATGGGAAATATTTTAGATTAGGTTGTTCACATATCTACACAGTGAAACTGTGACATCACACTTCAAGAAAGTTTTTTGTGTGTCTTGTATTGGTACCTTACATGACAGGAAAAAGATGTATCTGCACAAACTTCAGAATTATATTCTACTCAGCATAGACGAAGTTACTTATAATGAGAAGAAAAAAGTTTATTGGATTTACATTCATGTAGTATGTAGTGGCTGAACGTCAATAAAAATTCATCAGATATTGGGATCAGTAGAATAAATAGTGCGAGTGTGGCACACACTATGAACACAATGAGAAACCAGCAGGCTCCAACTCACTAATATGTCACTAAAATATCAATTTAAGAATGACACACAAATTTAAACTGTGACTGGAAAACAAGACATCCCAATTACCTTATAGCTGATTCAAAAGTAGAAGTTTCAATTCAAATGAACTGGTTACTGTATGGGATGATGGAGAGGGTATCTTTATACATGCACTATATCAAAATATGTCTGACTATAAAAATACCATTATTTTGTGAACCTCATTGTCACTAAAGTAATCAGCCATAATTCAGTTTCTCCTGTTCTACACCTAGTTAGCAAACAAATATTTCAATATTCATTCACAAAAATGCATATATATAATAATGGCATAGGAAACCAGAAAATATGATGAGCTTGTGATTATCACATTCATACATGATAGGCAACAAATTTATGAGGAACTTTCCCAAACATTGTATCATTGGTGAATAAGTGTCAGACTACAAAAACACACACACACACACACACACACACACACACACACAACACACACACACACACACACACACACACACACACTCAGGGGGGGGGAGAGAGAGAGAGAGAGAGAGAGAGAGAGAGAGAGAGAGAGAGAGAGAGAGAGAGAATAATCCTTTCTATGTCACTGATGTAAATATGATGCATTTATTACAATAAAAGGTTAAGCTGTTCTTGACTCAAAGATCAATTTGAATATTGCAGTGCTACATTAGGTGTGGTCTTACCGGAGGTGACACTCCGTAAGTTGACACCAACTTCTGAAATCTCTCACCAAGCCATGTATGGGTGGGCCTGTAGTTTAACATAATATCCAAATAATGGTGTAACTTAGCATTTCTAACACACACAAATCATGGCCAGAAGTGAATGCAGCAGTAAGTTACAGCAAGAAATCATAGGACCAACTAGGAATTGAGTCCTGACTTTGCATTTGTGGTGTGACACATAGTCATTAGCTGTACTCAGTTCAGTACATTTTGGGTAGGCTACTTCAAACAGAGAATTCAAGGAGAGGTGAGAGATTAGCATCTTAAACCCTACATCTATACCTGAAAATATGTTGTCTACAGCATGAAATAGCTGCAAATTTCATTGTCTCAGTGATTAAATAAGTGATAGCAACAAAGTTAATGACTTCGTTTCTATTTTGCTTCAAACAATGATCTCCAAGTTTCTACTTTAAGAAGATTAACATTATGTAAATGATACCATAGCCTCAGCATGATTTGTTAATAACCCTTTAAAGGAAGTTCTTCAGTTAGTGTATTTTATGCGAGTGTGAGTACACTTTGGAAAAAAAAACTCATTTATATACACTAATGAAACTTCTGAATGCCACAGTTTATTAATGAATATTATTTCTATGGACTGATGACTGACTTGGTTAATATACCACAACAGTCATTCAAATTATGGCCAGCAGAAGGATATTTCATGTTCATTCCTGATGTCTACTTATGGCAAGTACCGATGAATTCAAAATCACAAAGTGTATTCTAGCTGATATCCATGAGTTACATTGTTGGGCCTAGTTTTCTAGTGGTAAAGCTTGCGGCTGGAAATTGATAGGATGCAAGATCAAATATTGGTCATACCACAGAAATTTTCTGTCTGCCTTTAATTTAGGTTTCACAGTGTAAGGAATCACAAGGAACAACACCTGGTTCAAATTAAACATTACTCCAAGGCCCCCTTTCCCTGGTTGTGTAACTGGGCTAAGTTAGGGACATGCAAGTCACCAAAAAGGCGGCCATTTGTTGCATGTGGCTATTGAGCCACACAAAATTGCATATTATGAGTGAGACAGCCAAACTATAGCTGGAAGAGTAAGGAGATTCAAATGTGGAGCTAACATTATGTTTATTAATAACTACAGCATTCTGGTGTTCAAATGAACCCTAGGTTGAGTTGATAAACTCATTTTAATTCTGCCCCTAACTGCTAATTATTGCAACTGTACAATACATGTATGTACTTTCATATCTAAGGGGGAAAATGAGAAATATACTAGCTAATATTTGTTTTGATAAAATAAACAACTTCTTACATACATATGTGTATTACTTATTTTTACATTGCCTGCATCATGCTGCAGGTATTTTTTTCACTGCCAAAATGCTTATGGTTATACAGACCAATAGCATGTAGGGTAAGCAATAAAACCACAAAGTAATTAGCTGTGGAATTCTGCATACATCTAACAACATTGCATTTAAATGCATCATATTAATTCATAGAATTCAGAGGAGCAACGCAGGAGGTGGACAAAACTATGCACCTGCCATGACTTTACCTATATTTTTCACAGGAATTTAAAGATTAATATACAAAATCTGATAGTCTTCTTTTAACAGTAACAAAAACTCAAAACTGTTTCACAAATTACTGATCATGTGAAAAAGTTGTCTGTGCCTACCTGAAACACATCTGTAATGCTTAGATCTTAAGGGAGAACGGTGTGGGCTGGAACTAAGAGGTCTCTAAAGGCTTTGCTCAGATCAAGATCTGTTGCTTACAAGGTTATAACATTACAGTATTCATGACATTTCTTACAGCTGGTCCAAGCCATCTCCATAAGGTATTCAACAGAGGATATACCCATCACAAAAACATTTCACCAAACATTAGTTATTTATACGACGACAATGACGATACCCCCACAGATCTATATTGGCTCCTCTGATATATTTCATTTTTTGGAAATGATTCAATATACAACAGTTAATCTAAGATGCAGGTTTTTTTTTTATTTTTACAAATAACACTTTCACTTAAGAAAATGAAGGTTAATTACACTAAAAACCCAATCACAACCAAAAAGTAAGAAGTGTAAATAGTATTTGGAAAAAACTGGTGGAACAAATACTTTGGAGGATGATGCACAGACAACATGTCTTACATAACATTTCTGGTATGCAATTAGTTATTTAACATTGGTCAAAAGTCAAAGAAGTGGAACCATCAAGAAAAAAAGAGATTTTAAGAATACTTAGTTTTACTTTTAGATGTACTGTGAAAACACCATTATGCGGTTGTTATTCAAATGTGAATAGTTATATGGTGTGCTATTCTGTGTGAATATAATTTGGACAAACAATCAAAAAACAAATATTTAAACTTCAAAATAAGCACTAAAGCCATTATAGGAGTTATTATGCACAAACAATTATGATAAATAACTTAGATCACTTAGTCATCCAGTATTATCCTACATGCCTATAAATAGTTTATGTTTTCTGTCTTCATATATGGAGTTTAGAAAATTAAGCTTCGGTTCATAATTATGAAAGTACAGATACCAATTATTTTCATGTGGAAGTGCACATCCATAACCAGGATCAGAAACAACCATTATCAGAAAAAGTTGCTGTATCAATCTAAAATAATCTTCAGAGAATTGCTGGAAAAGATAACTATGAAAATAAAAACTATTCATGTGAAGAAGAATTGCAAAAAAAAGCAATTTCTATAGCACTATGTTGTAAAACAATAATTCAGATTGATACAGGTCTGCTACTTTATTATAGAGTACATTTGCCATCTTCACTGTTTCTCTTATAATGTATGGCTGTATTTTTCTATATAATTCATGACTACACTACCCTGTTGAGTGTAACCTGTCAATGCATAAATTTGTTAGTGTCTATGTATTCATTCACCTTACAATACAGCACAAACTGCAGAAATGAGACTTGCAAAAAAAGAAAAAGGCATAGAAATGGACTGATTGAAACTTCTGCATATTTGTTTGTATGAAATAAGAATGGAATATAATTTCTCATGAAACTATATTTGTAAGCAGCTAATGCATTTCCCTCTATAGCTTACATTCCTGATAATTTATAAAATGACTCAAGGACATATGTATTACACAACTAATTGTACCACCAAAAACTCAATTGATACCATCACATCTTGGCTTCAAATCATTACCAATTGCTCAAGTGTACAGAAAATTATTATAACATACAGCATTACATATATTGTGTAGTTATACCAACTGGATAAGTTAATAAAATAATGATCATCCTTTCCATATGTAGTAGATTCAATAGCTAAGGCGTAAACTTATTTTCAACAATATAATTATGTGAGTGACACATCTGAATCTTGATCTGATATAATAAATAGAAGAAAATTCTATTTAACTTATGGTTTTCCCCTTTCTTGATTTTAATTACTAGTTACTATCAGTAATTAGTCATGATATCAACATTATTAACAGTCATTATTTGATGGAAGAGAAGTGTTTTAATATATTTAGGATTCCTAACTTACACATTATTGACATTGTTAAAAGCTTTTAATAAGTATTTTAAATTTAATCCTCTTGCCTATCTCACAAGGGCTTATTTTTTTCTTAAGCTTTTTGTATCAGGGAAACCAGCTGCAATATTATCAACTAAACAAATCAAATTCAGTCACAATATAGCATAATCACACAAGATATTATTGTTTAACTGTGGTAAATAACTAAGCTACTGAAACTAACCCAGTATTACAGCTGCAATAGTAATTTTGGTCATGTTCCATAGGGGTATTTAACAATATCAATCTATTTTATAACTTCACAAAGTATCAGATAAGTGGAAACTACACTGAGAACAGGTTTAAAATTCTTTCCTTGTAAATTATGAGAGAGAAATTCGAATTAAATTTGAATCACTCTTTCCCCCTTACGAGACTGTGTGCCAAGATAAGTAGAATAATATGACAAATTTTGAATTTATTATTATGTGTAAAATCAGTTTTATACTGTTCAACATTAACATTTTATGGATTGTGGTTTCTGAAAATAAATTACTTGACCTATTAACATATAAAAATTCAATTAATTCCTAGATTTAAAAAGAGAAAAAACTTCTAGACTTTAAGAAAATTATACTTTCTTTGATGTAAGTAGGTATTTTACATTATCTAAATATATGAACCAATTAACAATGTAAGTATGCACAAACTGTCAATACGTATGACCTTAGTTTAACCCTGCATGCATAACAGGGGTCTTTCAGAGCTGGTAACTTTCCATTTTATCAATAAACTGACATAAAATATGTTTATTTTGGTTTGCATTTTGCTTTATCTTTGGAAATACATTTGACCTGATCTAGGAGAAACATTATTTAATGGAAGTTAAATTAATTATTGTTCATCATTAATTCTGTAATCCTACTCGTCTAATGCATGGCATGGACATCTTACACCCCTTGTCGAACAATTCATATTTTTAATACGTTATTTATCTTCGATCTTAATGGCACATTATGTTGGCAAGATTACTACAAACAATTAGCTGTTGCCACATCTTAACTCACTGTTCAAAGTCATAAATACTGCAAATGGTACAGCTGAGTATCCTTTTGGAAGTATGTGTCTTTATGCCAAAATTGTTTCAGATGAGCGTAAGTTAAATTTCATGCACAACATAATTATGCAAGATACTTTTATTCTTTCCTTATAGCATGGATTCCATATTATCTCTTACAAGAAAAATAATGTCATCTGACTCAGTGCAAGTTATCAGAATTTTGAATCTACATTTCCTGAATGGTAAGAAGCTAAAACACTCTTCTTTTTTTTTCTTAATAATGAAAATGACAACTGATGACACTGATGGTCCCCAGGATAATCAGACCACATCATCTTTGATTCCCAATGAAGACAGCTTATAGAAATGTTGATTTCTTTATTGATCATGAGCAAACTCTGTGGAACAAAACACTACCACAATGCAGCAGAATTTGAGTACACAATATTGTGAACATTACACATCCAATAACAGGTAGTGTTATTGCAACTCTGAGAATATGGGGGACTATTTTATTTTGCAAAAGAATGTTACAGGAGAACAAGAACCATCTAATTCAGGAAAGGTACAGTGCTAGTATAAATGAAAAGTTGGCAGAATAACATATCTTAGAAAATGATACATTCTGATAAGACAAAGCAAACCAGCATTACTACTACACAGTAAAGACACTAACAAAGACAATGACAGGAATGTCAATAAATACTATAATGGATAATCTTTTTCAGAAGAGCTCAATTATTTGAAGAACTATTGCTGGAAAAGATTACAGCAATGGGAACTTTAAAATGGAATGATAAGCAAATTCCACCAGAAATGAAGGCTTTTCTCATAATTTGGGTTTAAGAGAATTTTGCTACTTCAATTTATGCAGATAATGATGATAATAGTAATAATAATAATAGTCCCACATATCAGTTCTCTGCACAACACTGCCACAGCAAGTGAAGGACGTAACGAAGCATACGTTGGTCGCATTCCAAAAATAAAACTAAATTTGTAGCCGAGAGTCTTTACCAGATGAAAATGCACAAACAACTGTAACAGAAATGCAAGCAGATAGGCTTTTGTCTTTTAACAAACATAATGGATGTAGCACCCACAAATGTTGTCTGTTTATTGTCACAGTAAAGCTGATCTAGTCCAAAGTCATATAAGACAGAAGAAGAATTTTTCTCAGGGAACTATGGCAAAAAGTGATTAATCCTCTTCTGGAAATAAGTCAAAAACCCACACCTAAAAATAAAATGTCCTGTAAGCCATGGCACATTGTGGAGTTACTAGCCAACAGCTAAAACTTGTGAAAACTAAGATCACACAAACGATGCTTCCTATGGTCACACCCATTAGACACAAAAAGTAAAGCCATTTTTTAAATTACTTTTTACTTTTTTTATGAGCACAGCTTCTGGGGTGAGGCTAGTAAAACTGGAAGTCTGTTGTTTTCATAATAAATACTGTTTTAACCATTCTGTGTCACCACATCCACCATAATTTGTTCTGAGGTGGGAGTCTCATAGCATCCCTATGAGACTCTTCTCATGCAATTATTTAGCCACTCACACAATCAAGGGTTAAGATGAATCATTACAAACAGAGATCTATTGATAGGTATCCAAATCTACTGGGCAATAAAATGAAGTATGTAGGCATCCAGAACATAAGTATTCTGCAAACAGCCAATGCAACTCCTTCATAAGAAACACAGCTACGTATGTAATTAATTCACAAGCTGAAACAGCATATCTGTTACTTCTTAAATACAAATATGGACTTTCTCGAATATTGTGGTATATTATTAACTCGGCTATTCTATTATCACAGAATATCACAATCATAAATATCCAAAATATCTATGAATTAACAGAAAAGCCTTCTAAACCGAGCGGAAAATAGAAACTGATTCATGCGACAACTTAGTAATTAAAAATAAATGTGTAATGCTATATAAGTTAAATGTAGTAAGGCCGTAAACATATCTCAAAGAGTGAGAAAACGGTAATGTTTTCTTCCGGTGTGTAACTAAGAATGTAGCATAATAGATCAGCTGATCGGGTGTAAACAAAAACAAATATCAATAGGATTTATTCTGCAGCCCATCGTCTTAGGATGTTTTAACCAATTACCGTGCGTCTTGAAGGAAACAACAACGTGCAACAACCAAGAACGCTGGTTTTACGTCAGAATATGCGTGTGAAATAGTTCTACTTGGTGAAACGCAGCACTGACTCAGACAACGCCGATTTCACTGCTACAGTGCTTTTGTTATGATAAAGAGCAAATTAACAAATTGCGTGTAACTAAACGTGATCAGCGTTAACCAATGTTTCTGCGCAAATCATAATAATGCAATGGATAACAGGTTAAAAACGTCATGAGTGAATAATGCACCAGGAAGCTTAATAAAAGAGGTTACGTATATTAACGATATACACTTACTTTGGTTTCCAAGCAGAATTCGATTTTGTGTATCAGGTTGTCATGGTTTCGTTCGTCTTCTTGATTTAACTGTACCAGTTTCGGATCATTCCACAAACACAGTCGACAAAACCGCCTATTGAACATAGCACGCTACTCACTCAAAAACTTTCCGCGCTGTTTTATGATCGATATATATATATGATCGATATTTATGAAAGGTTAACTTGAAGGTGTGCTCCAAAAGCAAAGTTTACGTTTTAAGACAATACTGACAATATAATCTGTTATGCTCACAAATCGCATACATTGCTTGCAACCTGTTCTTTATTTTACTGTAAAAGGTTACTAATGGTTCTCTTACTTTTTATATATTAAGTCCGTTCTATTTTTATTTTATTTTTTTAATTCCCCATGAAATACATTCAGACCTATCTACATGAGCCCTCTCCAAATCACTACAAAATACCAGACAGGATATAAGTTTTGCTGTGCTATTTAATGTGATTTCTTACTGTTCTACGGTGTGTGTGAAGATTGCGGTCTCTCTGGAAACAAAATGGAACAGATGAAAGATATTCGTAGATTCCAGCAGGAAAATCATTAACACGATATAGGTCTAGTGATCTTAATATATTACGCTGTTAAATTTTTGTCAATATTTGTGTCTCCAAAAATTGTCATCTTATATTTAGACCATTTGTAAAATAAAGGTTCCTTTTTCTTAAAGAATGTACATATTACTCGAAATGATGTGTCATTACTGGAGTTATGTGTTGATTTTGTATTTGTATTTTATTCGTCTCATAACACATATTTATGGATCATCCGATCATTCTGTACAGGAGATACATCAATTTTAGCCTTATGATATACGTACTTACATAATTCCCTAACACTACTTTTTACCAATACAGGTTGATATTGGACACAGTAATATTGTTAAATTGTTTTTCTTATGATGTAACAGTACATTATCTTTATATATGTACACAATATTATACACAATGCTATAATATTAAACAGTCACACTATTCAAATGATGATTTCATTGTTCATAAATTCCTCAATTCAATAGTAGCATTTTCCGACCAGGAGATCATGTAGTTTTTTCTTCAGTGAGCCTGTCCCCTTGCTCAGTACATCTCTACCCCTGAGTTTTTTGTAAATTTTCTTTCCCGTGTACTGGGATGTCTATTTGTAGAGTTGTAAGTGATGTTGTAGAAGCATGACATTTTCTTTGTATCTAATGTTCTACACATGTTTGAAATGGTTTTCTTCCATTAGCTCTGGGTTACTATGTGAAAAGATGATAATTTCAAATATGTACAATGCAAGGATAGGTAATATTTTTAGGTTCTTGAATAATGGGTGGCAGGATGTTATTGGAGGGGCAGCACTTTTTCTAACAATTCTCTTTTGAAGTAGCAGGATTCATAACATGTAGCTTGAATTTCCACACGGAATTGAACCATATCTAATTATGGATTCAATGTAACTGTGGCACATCACTTCTCTGCAGCTTATGTCTGCTATACCAGACAGTATATCCACTGCAAAGGCAAGGCTGTTTAATTTTGTAGTTAAATAATCTATATGTGCTTGCCAGCTTAGATTTTTGTCCAAGTTTAGACCAAAGAATTTAACGGACTGAGGTTCACCCATAACTTGATATTTATGTACAACACTGATGTCACTCATTTTTGTTTGTTTGGTTATAAATTGTGTAAACAGGGTCTTTGAAAAGTTAAATTTAAGGCCATTTTGTTGACACCATGTATGTAGGTTGTTTAGTGTATTTATAACACCATACAGATTTTCTCCCACGTTTTATTTTTCAAGCAGTACTGAAGTATCAACCTTGAGCAGTTAAACAGAGAACCAACTCGTGGCGATAACATATTGGACCTTCTGGTGACAAACAGACCCGAAATATTTGAAACAGTTAACGCATAACAGGGAATCAGCGATCATAAAGTGGTTACAGCATCGATGATTTCAGCCGTAAATAGAAATATTAAAAAAGGTAGGAAGATTTTTCTGTTTAGCAAAAGTGACAAAAAGCAGATTTCAGAGTACCTGACGGCTCAACACAAAAGTTTTGTCTCAAGTACTGATAGTGTTGAGGATCAGTTCAAAGTTCAAAACCATCGTACAATATGCGTTAGATGAGTATGTGCCAAGCAAGATCGTAAGAGAGGGAAAAGAGCCGCCGTGGTACAACAACCGAATTAGAAAACTGCTGCAGAAGCAAAGGGAACTTCACAGCAAACATAAACATAACCAAAGCCTTGGCGACAAACAAAAATTACCCGAAGTGAAATGTAGTGTGAGAAAGGCTATGCGAGAGGCGTTCAATGATTTCGAAAGTAAAGTTCTATGTACTGACTTGGCAGAAAATCCTAAGAAATTTTGGTCTTACGTCAAAGCGGTAGGTGGATCAAAACAAAATGTCCAGACACTCTGTGACCAAAATGGTACTGAAACAGAGGATGACAGATTAAAGGCCGAAACAGTAAATGTCTTTTTCCAAAGCTGTTTCACAGAGGAAAGCTGCACTGTAGTTCCTTCTTTAGATTGCCGCACAGATGACAAAATGGTAGATATCGAAATAGACGACAGAGAGATAGAGAAACAATTAAAATCGCTCAAAAGAGAAAAGGCCGCTGGACCTGATGGGATGCCAGTTCGATTTTACACAGAGTTCGCGAAGGAACTTGCCCCCCTCTTGCAGCGGTGTACCGTAGGTCTCTAGAAGAGCGTAGCGTTCCAAAGGATTGGAAAAGGGCACAAGTCATCCCCGTTTTCAAGAAGGGACGTCGAACAGATGTGCAGAACTATAGACCTACATCTCTAACGTAGATAGTTGTAGAATTTTGGAACATGTATTATGTTCGAGTATGATAGCTTTTCTGGAGACTAGAAATCTACTCTGTAGGAATCAGTGTGGGTTTCGAAAGAGACGGTCGTGTGAAACCCAGCTCGTGCTATTCGTCCACGAGACTCAGAGGGCCATAGAACGGGTTCACAGGTAGATGCCTTGTTTCTTGACTTCTGCAAGGCGTTCGATACAGTTCCCCACAGTCGTTTAATGAACAGAGGAAGAGCATATGGACTATCAGACCAATTGTGTGATTGGATTGAAGAGTTCCTAGCTAAGAGAACCCAGCATGTCATTCTCAATGGAGAGACGTCTTCCGAAGTAAGAGTGATTTCAGGTGCGCCGCAGGGAAGTGTCATAGGACCGTTGCTATTCACAATATACATAAATGACCTTGTGGATGACATTGGAAGTTCACTGAGGCTTTTTGCAGATGATGCTGTGGTGTGTCGAGAGGTTGTAACAATGGAAAATTGTACTGAAATGCAGGAGGATCTGCAGCGAATTGACGCATGATGCAGGAAATGGCAATTGAATCTCAATGTAGACAAGTGTAATGTGCTACGAATACATAGAAAGATAGATCCCTTATCATTTAGCTACAAAATAGCAGGTCAGCAAATGGAGGCAGTTAATTCCATAAATTATCTGGGAGTACGCATTAGGAGTGATTTAAAATGGAATGATCATATAGAGTTGATCGTCGGTAAAGCAGATGCCAGACTTAGATTCACTGGAAGATTCCTAAGGAAATGCAATCCGAAAACAAAGGAAGCAGGTTACAGTACGCTGGTTCGCCCACTGCTTGAATACTGCTCAGCAGTGTGGGATCCGTACCAGGTAGGGTTGATAGAAGACATAGAGAAGATCCAATGGAGAGCAGCGTGCTTCGTTACAGGATCATTTAGTAATCGCGAAAGCGTTACGGAGATGATAGATAAACTCCAGTGGAAGACTGTGCAGAAGAGACGCTCAGTAGCTCGGTACGGGCTTTTGTTAAAGTTTCGAGAACATACCTTCACTGAAGAGTCTAGCAGTATATTGCTCCCTCCTGTGTATATCTCGCGAAGAGACCATGAGGATAAAATCAGAGAGATTAGAGCCCACACAGAAGCATACCGACAATCTTTCTTTCCACGAGCAATATGAGACTGGAATAGAAGGCGGAACCGTTAGAGGTACTCAAAGTACCCTCTGCCACACACTGTCAGGTGGCTTGCGGAGTATGGATGTAGATTTAGATGTAGATGTAGACTGGCTGGGCACTGATATTAAGAGGTAAATCATTTATATAAAAGAGAAACAATATTGGCTCTAAGATTGTGCCCTTTGCTTGCTGATGGTCACATAAGACCTGAGTTACTGCAGAGCATTTTGTCTGATAGCATATCTGTCTAGTTTATGATACAGCATGGAGTGATTCACAGACTCGAATGCCTTTGTAAGGTCGCTACTTTGCTACTTTGTTGCTTTTGTCTAATGATGAACAGATTTTTTCAATGAATTTATTAATAGCACTCACGGTGCTTGTCCCTTTTTGGAACCCATATTGATTTTTAAGAATAACACCATGTTTCACAATAAAATTTGTTATCTGGACTGCAGCTATTTTTTCAAATACTTTGGATAGCACTGGATAGAGATGGGGCAGTAATTTGCCATATCCTCTCTTGATCCTTTTTTGCACAGTAGTTTGACATCTGCATACTTAAGCACATCAGGGACATTGGCTTGCTCAAATGACTGATTGATTATTAAGGACAGATGGTGTGCTATTTTATCATACACAAACTTAATTACTTTGGTGGGTATTTGATCCCACCTGCAGCATTTCTATTTTTGAAGGACAAAATAGCATTTTTTACATCTTTGGCTGAGACTTTACTAAATGTCACAAGTGGGTCATTATTCTGGCCCATGTCAAAGAAATTCGCGCTGTTTTGATAAGTAGTCACATTTACGTCAGATTGTCTTACATTTATGAGAAACTTATTGAAACATTGAGCTATTTGAGCAGAGTCTGAAATAGTATCATTGCCTTGTTTGATTTTTTAAATTTCCTGTTGGTTAACTGTTGTACCTAATTCTGATTTAGTAACAGACTATATTGCTTTCGACTTATTTTTATGTCCTAAAATGAACTTTATCATTTGACATTCTTTTGGCAGCTTTAACAGCACATTTAAACACAACTTTTAATGCCTCACATAGTTAACAAATTCAGGGTGTTTATTGTGTTTCATCTCTTTATGTAGTTCTCTTTTCGAACACTAAATACCATGGACGTTGCCGTTGGTGGGGAGGCTTGCTTGCCTCAGCAATACAGATAGCTGTACCATAGGTGCAACCACAACGGAGGGGTACCTGTTGAGAGACCAGGCAAATGTGTGGTTCCTGAAGAGGGGCAGCAGCCTTTTTAGTAGTTGCAGGGGCAACAGTCTGGATGATTGACTGATCTGGCCTTCTAACACTAACCAAAGCGGCCTTGCTGTGCTGGTACTGTGAAAGGCTGAAATCAAGGAGAAACTACAGCCATAATTTTTTCTAAGGGCATGCGGCTTTACTGTATGGTTAAATGATAATGCCATCCTCTTGGGTAAAATATTCCGGAGGTAAAATAGTCCCCCATTGGGATCTCCGGGCAGGGACTACTCAGGAGGACGTCGTTATCAGGAGAAAGAAAACTGGCGTTCTATAGATCGGAGCGTGAAAATTCAGATCCCTTAATCAAGCAGGTAGGTTAGAAAATTTTAAAAAGGAAATGGATAGGTTAAAATTAGATATAGTGGGAATTAGTGAAGTTCGGTGGCAGGATGAACAAGACTTCTGGTCTGGTGAATACAGAGTTATAAATACAAAGTCAAATAGGGGTAATGCGGGAGTAGGTTTAATAATGAATTAAAAATAGGAGTGTGTGTAAGCTACTACAAACAGCATAGAGTACACATTATTGTGGCCAAGATAGACACGAAACCCACGCCTACCACAGTAGTACAAGTTTACATGCCAACAAACTCCGCAGATGACGAAGAGATTGATGAAATGTATGGTGAGATAAAAGAAATAATTCGGATAGTGAAGGGAGACGAAAATTTAATAATCATGGGTGACTGGAATTCGATAGTAGGAAAAGGAAGAGAAGGAAACGTAGTAAGTGAATATGGAATGGGGGTAATGAATGAAAGAGGAAGCCACCTTCTAGAATTTTGCACAGAGCATAGCTTAATCATAGCTAACACTTGGTTCAAGAATAATAAAAGAAGGTTGTATATTTGGAAGAAGCCTGGAGATAATGTAAGGTGTCAGATAGATTGGATAATGGTAAGACAGAGATTTAGGAACCAGGTTTTAAATTGTAAAACACTTCCAGGGACAGATGTGGACATGTCCACAATCTATTGGTTATGAACTGTAGATTAAAACTGAAGAAACTCCACAAAGGTGGAAATTTAAGGGGATGGGACCTGGATAAACTGAAAGAACCAGAGGTTGTAGAGAGTTTCAGGGAGAGCATTAGGGAACGATTGACAAGAATGGGGGAAAGAAATACAGTAGAAGAAGAATGGGTAGGTTTGAGGGATGAAGTAGTGAAGGCAGCAGAGGATCAAGTAGGTAAAAGGACGAGGATAATAGAAATCCTTGGGTAATAGAAGAGATATTGAATGTAATTGATGAAAGGAGAAAATATAAAAATGCAGTCAATGAAGCAGGCAAAAAGGAATACAAACGTCTCAAAAATGAGATCGCAGGAAGTGCAAAATGGCTAAGCAGGGTTGGCTAGAGGACAAATGTAAGGATGTAGAAGCATGTATCACTAGGCGTAAGATAGATACTGCCTACAGGAAAATTAAAGAGACCTTTGGATAAAAAAAGAACCACTTGCATGAATATCAAGAGCTCAGATGGAAACCCAGTTCTAAGCAAAGAAGGTAAAGCAGAAAGGTGGAAGGAATATATAGAGGGTCTATACAAGGGCGATGTTCTTGAGGACAATATTATGGAAATGGAAGAGGAGGTAGAAGAAGATGAAATGGGAGATATGATACTGCGTGAAGAATTTGACAGAGCACTGAAAGAACTAAGTCGAAACAATGCCCCAGGAGTAGACAACATTCCATTAGAACTACTGACAGCCTTGGGAGAGCCAGTCCTGACAATACTCTACCATCTGGTGAGCAATATATATGAGACAGGCGAAATACCCTCAAGCTTCAAGAAGAATATAATAATTCCAATCCTAAAGAAAGCAGGTGCTGACAGATGTAAAAATTACCGAACTATCAGTTTAATAAGTCACAGCTGCAAAATACTAACGCGAATTCTTTACAGATAAATGGAAAAACTGGTAGAAGCTGAAGTTGCGGAAGATCAGTTTGGATTCTGTAGAAATGTTGGAACACGTGAGTCAATAATGACCCTATGACTTATCTTAGAGAATAGATTAAGGAAAGGCAAACGTCCTTTTCTAACATTTGTAGACTTAGAGAAAGATTTTGACAATGTTGATTGGAATACTCTCTTTCAAATCTGAAGGTGGCAGGGGTAAAATACAGGGAGCGAAAGGCTATTAATAATATGTACAGAAACCAGATGGCAGTTATAAGAGTCGAGGGGTATGAAAGGGAAGCAGTTGTTGGGAAGGGAGTGAGACAGGGTTGTAGCCTATCCCCAATGTTATTCAATCTGTATATTGAGCAAGCAGTAAAGGAAGTAAAAGAGAAATTCGGAGTAGGAATTAAAACCCATGGAGAAGAAATAAAAACTTTGAGGCTCATCAATGACATTGTAATTCTGTCAGAGACAGCAAAGGACCTGGAAGAGCAGCTGAACAGAATGGAAAATGTCTTGAAAGGAGGATATAAGATGAACATCAACAAAAGCAAAACGAGGATAATGGAATGCAGCCGAATTAAATCTGGTGATGCTGCGGGAATTAGATTAGGAAATGAGACGCTTAAAGTAGTAAATGAGTTTTGCTATTTGGGGAGCAAAATAACTGATGATGGTCGAAGTAGAGAGGATATAAAATATAGACAGCCAATGGCAAGGAAAGAGTTTCTGAAGAAGAGAAATTTGTTAGCATCAGGTATAGATTTAAGTGTCAGGAAGTCGTTTCTGAAAGTATTTGTATGAAGTGTAGCCATGTAAGGAAGTGAAACGTGGACGATAAATAGTTTAGACTATAAGAGAATAGAAGGTTTCGAAATGTGGTGCTACAGAAGAATGCTGAAGATTAGATGGGTAGATCACATTACTTATGAGGAGGTACTGTATAGAATTGGGGAGAAGAGGAGCTTGTGGCACAACTTGAGTAGAAAAAGGGATCAGTTGGTAGGACATAATCTGAGGCATCTAGGGATCACCAATTTAGTTTTGTAGGGCAGCGTGGAGGGTAAAAATCGTAGAGGGCGACCAAGAGATGAATATACTAAAAAGATTTAGAAGGATGTAGGTTGCAGTAGGTACTGGGAGATGAAGAAGCTTGCACAGTATAGAGTAGCATGGAGAGCTGCCTCAAACCAGTCTCTGGACTGAAGACCACAACAACCACAACAACAACAGATACTTTTAAGCCTGGAGTAAACCAGTTTAGTTTACTTTTAACTTTTTGGTGCCTGATACTTGGTGGCAATGATTTATTGAATAACTCTAGAAAACATCTTAGAAATTTATCAGAGTTCTCGGTACTTGATACACTAGTATTTATGGACTATTTCACTGCATTTATCCTGTCGTGGAATAGGTTCAAGTTCTTTTCACTAAAGACTCTTTTCATAAAACCTTTCTTAACACTTGATTTATTTTTTCTGGCAGCTGAATAAACAATGGAGAATGGTTAGAAATTCCTAAGCTGAAACAGGACATGTTTTCACTGTCTAACACATAATTTGCTAAGATTTGTCTATAAAAGTAGCTGAATTGTCATTTTCTCTAGCGAATTCACAAAAAATTATTTTAAAACCAGAGTTCTGAATTACGTCAACAAAATTTTTTGAGGCACTGTATTGACTTATCACATTTACATTAAAATCAGCTGCTATGGTGAAATTTTTCCTCCTTTCCTTCTTACGTTTATCATGAAGACACTGGAGTTTGGACAAGAAAGTTATAGTTACTGCACTTCTCGTAACTCTGTATACTGATATGACTATAGTGTTTATGTCTTTTAGTTCAACTAAACAACTTTCGAAGGAGCACTCCTCATTTAAACAATCACAATCTGTCTTTATTTCATATGTTATGCAGGTATCGAGAAGTATGCGTAAGCCCCCATGGGACAAAAGCTGCTTGCTGTATTTAAATGTTCCAGTTTATCTACAACTTTTATGGAGTCATAGTTAATCAATGCTCAATTAAATAGATATCTTGATATTTTTGCTTTGATTGAGAATAATTTGCAGTTCTTCAATTTTGATACTATCTGACTTCAGATTATTTATATTCGAATGCATCAAATAATGTTTTCACTTTTCTTTATCTGTCTAAGTACAGATTTTTGTAGATTTCTTACCACAGTGTTTTCTTCACATCAGTTACTCTTCTCTTGTTAAGTAGACAGGTGACTCCTGTTGCTTCTGCTCTTGTTGATGTAGCTTCCATTGTTGGTGTCGGCTTTTTCCTTCAGCTCACTTCATTAGACACTGCAACTGGTGCTGTTTCTTCCTCACTTATTTCCACAGGAGAAGCTGGAACTGCTGCTGCTGTTTTCAGGGTACTAGCATAACTTTCCGTGCCACATATTCTTTGTGCTGTATCTGCTCTTGACACCATATATGTACTGTCAATCTCCATGTGATCTTTTGATCCTGTTTCTGGCACAGAGATAAATGGTCAACTTCCAGCCTTGAGAGATGTCATTTCTGTTACCACACACTGCTGATTTATAGAACTAGACACAACAAACTTTTTGTTGAGAGGTATGCCTACTGAGATATCCTGCACAGGTAATAAAATGTATGCAGCATGGTAATATGGAAAGAGATAGTAAAAACTGTAAAAAACAGCAAACCCACAGAGAGTCCAGTTATTTATGACATGTGTTAAAAACCATAATTTGTGAAACTGTTCGTCCACTGACAGATGTAATAGATAAATGCCTCGACGCTGGGAAGTTTAGAGATTTCCGAAAAGTAGCATGCACATTACCAATTTAGAAAAAAAGAAATCTACATGAAGTGCCAAGCTACAAGCCGTTCTCTATATACCTGTAATATCTATGGTGATGGACTCGATGATGAAAGCTCAACTGTTAAGTTATTTTGATGGAAATAAACTCTTTTATGAGGGTCAGCATAGCAGGACACGTTACGACGTTCCCTGTATGTATGTTTTCAGAGCTGAGTTCGTTGAATAATGGTTATCAATTTCTGCACCGGAAATCACTTTTGTTATTACCATAGCAGGGCAGGTCGATTGTCCTTCGTAGATGTAGTCTTTGGTAATACTAGAAACTGAAATTCTTCAACATAAGAGAACTTTCATTAATAAACACAAAGAGCTTCTTCTGTAGCAGTTTCCCTACATTGTTCCATAAAATACAACAGTGTCTCCTAAGCACGATTTAACCATGTAGGGATCATCTTATACGACTCATATGTCAGTTTCATGAAATTTTATGTAAATGAATATTTTATGAACTTCTCCTATATCTGCATGGTTCTCCCACTGTACTGTCTTGCGGCTGGAATTTTTTCTGGGGTGATAATACATGGAGTATGCATAAACGTCCAAGTAGCTACTGCACTTCATCTTATGGAGTCACTGTTATTCCAGCACCACCTTGAATACGCATGGTATCTCTCTGTACTCTCGCTTTACATGCAAAAACGCATAACAAAACACCCAACAGTTTCATGCTTATAACCACTAAACCACTACATCGCTTAAAGGTAATCATCATTATTTGCTGGCCAGGTAGCCGCAGGCTTACACATCCCTATACCAGAGTAATATGTAACACCACATATTCCCTCACTAAGACGAATGATGTGGCAATAGTTAGCTAAGCTTATCCGTTTTGGTCATGGCGTCTTCGTATAAGGACACACTAAATAAATGCTTAGCATATTAAAATGCGTTTATTTTTACCATTTGTGATTGTTGTCCTCATATTGTAACAACCAGAGAGTTTATTTCAGAACAGTGTCCACAACTCCTGTCAATCTGTGGTACTACAAAACAAAATTGAATGTGCACTATCACATGAACACTTCCCAGTAATCTTTGTATCTCCCATCAGCCAGTTAATAGCTTCTGAGTTCTACATCTACATCTACATCCATACTCCGCAAGCCACCTGACAGTGTGTGGCAGAGGGTACTTTGAGTACCTCTAACGGTTCTGCCTTCTATTCCAGTCTCATATTGCTCGTGGAAAGAAAGATTGTCGGTATGCTTCTGTGTGGGCTCTAATCTCTCTGATTTTATCCTCATGGTCTCTTCGCGAGATATACACAGGAGGGAGCAATATACTGCTAGACTCTTCAGTGAAGGTATGTTCTCGAAACTTCAACAAAAGCCCATGCCGAGCTACTGAGCGTGTCTCCTGCAGAGTCTTCCACTGAGGTTTATCATCAGCGTAATGCTTTTGCGGTTACTAAATGATCCTGTAACGAAGCACGCTGCTCTCCATTGGATCTTCTCTATGTCTTCTATCAACCCTACCTGGTACGGATCCCACACTGCTGAGCAGTATTCAAGCAGTGGGCGAACCAGCGTACTGTACCCTGCTTCCTTTGTTTTCGGATTGCATTTCCTTAGGAATCTTCCAATGAATCTCAGTCTGGCATCTGCTTTACCGACGATCAACTTTATATGAGCATTCCATTTTAAATCACTCCTATTGCGTACTCCCAGATAATTTATGGAATTAACTGCTTCCAGTTGCTGACCTGCTATATTGTAGCTAAATGATAAGGCATCTTTCTTTCTATGTCCACATTGAGATTCAATTGCCATTTCCTGCATCATGCGTCAATTCGCTGCAGATCCTCCTGCATTTCAGTAAAATTTTCCATTGTTACAACATCTCGATGTACCACAGCATCATCCGCAAAAAGCCTCAGTGAACTTCCGATGTCATCCACAAGGTCATTTATGTATATTGTGAATAGCAACAGTCCTATGACACTCCCCTGCGGCACACCTGAAATCACTCTTACTTCGGAAGACGTCTCTCCATTGAGAATGACATGGTGTGTTCTGTTATCTAGAAACTCTTCAATCCAATCACACAATTGGTCTGATAGTCCATATGCTCTTCCTTTGTTCATTAAACGACTGTGGGGCACTGTATCGAACGCCTTGCAGAAGTCAAGAAACAAGGCATCTACCTGGGAACCCGTGTCTATGGCCCTCTGACTCTCGTAGACGAATAGCGCAAGCTGGGTTTCACACGACCGTCTTTTTCGAAACCCATGCTGATTCCTACAAAATAGATTTCTAGTCTCCAGAAAAGTCATTATACTCAAACATAATACATGTTCCAAAATTCTACAACTATCGACGTTAGAGACATAGGTCGATAGTTCTGCACATCTGTTCGACGTCTCTTCTTGAAAACGGGGATGACTTGTGCCCTTTTCCAATCCTTTGGAACGCTACGCTCTTCTAGAGACCTACGGTACACCGCTGCAAGAAGGGGGGCAAGTTCCTTCACGTACTCTATGTAAAATCGAACTGGTATCCCATCAGGTCCAGCGGCCTTTTCTCTTTTGAGCGATTTTAATTGTTTCTCTATCCCTCTGTCGTCTATTTCGGTATCTACCATTTTGTCATCTGTGCGACAGTCTAGAGAAGGAACTACAGTGCAGTCTTCCTCTGTGAAACAGCTTTGGAAAAAGACATTTAGTATTTCGGTCTATAGTCTGTCATCCTCTGTTTCAGTACCATTTTGGTCACAGAGTGTCTGGACATTTTGTTTTGATCCACCTACCGCTTTGACGTAAGACCAAAATTTCTTAGGATTTTCTGCCAAGTCAGTACATAGAACTTTACTTTCGAAATCATTGAACGCCTCTCGCATAGCCCTTCTCACACTACATTTCACTTCGGGTAATTTTTGTTTGTCGCCAAGGCTTTGATTATGTTTATGTTTGCTGTGAAGTTCCCTTTGCTTCTGCAGCAGTTTTCTAATTCGGTTGTTGTACCACAGCGGCTCTTTTCCCTCTCTTACGATCTTGCTTGGCACATACTCATCTAACGCATATTGTACGATGGTTTTGAACTTTGAACTGATCCTCAACACTATCAGTACTTGAGACAAAACTTTTGTGTTGAGCCGTCAGGTACTCTGAAATCTGCTTTTTGTCACTTTTGCTAAACAGAAAAATCTTCCTACCCTTTTTTAATATTTCTATTTACGGCTGAAATCATCGATGCAGTAACCGCTTTATGATCGCTGATTCCCTGTTCTGCGTTAACTGTTTCAAATAGTTCGGCTCTGTTTGTCACCAGACGGTCTAATATGTTATCACCACGAGTTGGTTCTCTGTTTAACTGCTCAAGGTAGTTTTCAGATAAAGCACTTAAAAAAATTTCACTGGGTTCCTTGTCCCTGCCACCCATTATGAACGTTTGAGTCTCCCAGTCTATATCTGGCAGATTAAAATCTCCACTCAGAACTATAACATGGTGGGGAAATCTACTCGAAATATTTTCCAAATTGTCCTTCAGGTGCTCAGCCACAACAGCTGTTGAGCCAGGGGGCCTATAGAGATATCCAATTACCATGTCTGAGCCTGCTTTAACCGTGACCTTCACCCAAATTATTTCACATTTCGGATCTGTCAATTTCCTTCGATACTATTGCACTTTTTATCGCTATAAACACGCCTCCCCCTTCACTGTCCAGCCTGTCTTTGCGGTATACATTCCAATATGAGTTTAGAATTTCATTACAGTTTAAATCTGGTTTCAGCCAACTTTCTGTCCCTAGTACTATGTGGGCATTGTGACCATTTGTTAATGAGAGCAGTTCTGGACCTTTCTATAGACGCTCCTGCAGTTTACTATTAGCGCATTATTTTTGTTATTCTCTGTTGCATTTTGCCTACTCCTACCTTGCCGCGTCTCAGGAGGTGTCTTGTCGGGCCTAGGTAGGGAATTCTCTAACCTAAAAAATCCACGTACTCCGCTACCCTTGTAGCCGCTTCCTGCGTGTAGTACACGCCTGACCTATTCAGGGGGACCCTACATTTCTCCACCCGACAGCGGAGGTCGAGAAATTTGCACCCCAGATCTCCGCAGAATCGTCTGAGCCTCTGGTTTAAGCCTTCCACTCGGCTCCAAACCAGAGGACTGCGATCGGTTCTGGGAACGATACTACAAATAGTTAGCTCAGATTGCACCCTGCGAGCGAGGCTTTCCGCCTTCACCGACTCCGCCAACCGCCTGTATGAACTTAGGATGACCTCTGAACCCAGACGGCAGGAGTCATTGGTGCCGACATGAGCAACAATTTGCAGTCGGGTGCACCCAGTGCTCTCTATCGCCGCCGGTAGGGCCTCCTCCACATCTCGGATGAGACCCCCCGGCAAGCAGACAGAGTGAACACTGGCCTTCTTCCCCGACCTTTCCGCTATTTCCCTAAGGGGCTCCATCACCCGCCTAATGTTGGAGCTCCCAATCACTAATAAACCCCTCCCCCCGTGTGCCTGCTCGGATCTTGCTGAAGGAGCGGCGACATGTCCACTCACAGGTAAAAAAAAAATTATTTGTTCATAGGAAGGTGCATTCTTGAAGGTCAAAACTAAAGATGTCTTTTGGAACAAAAGGTGACATTTTTATAACTATATACATGTCCCTAAATAAGGACATTGTGACTGAAAGGTCGTAATAGCATAGAAATTTAGGACATTATTTCGCTGCTTTTTAGTCATCCTACGGTGATTTCACAATGCTCTGAGTCCAAGATAGACGAAGGTCACTTACAGAAGAAGAAGATGTTATAGAGCTCCTTACTTCATCTGAAACTGACTGTCTACCCGATGACCTTTGCGATAATTTTGAACAGGAGGACAATGATGGAGGTAATGTTAGACGTTTCATATCACACTGTATCTTGAGAGTTGAGTAGCCTAGACGCAAAGCTCACTAACTGCATTATACGTTACACTGAGATAATCACGAAACACTCGTCCCATCCAAACGACAATGCATTGGGTGCAAAAATTTGTTACAGCGCAGCCAAACTAAAGCTGAATAAGAAAAATATCCATTCTAATCATAACAGACTGAAAGGTAACTTTGAATGTCCAGATTGGTAAGTCTGATGTCTGTTCACGTGGTTTGCATCCGGACATAGCAGGCCACAGCCACGCGTATTGGGCATTTAGAGGGCTTTGCGACTGAAGACAACACGCAGTTTGCTGCTCTTGAAAGCGAACACGATTTTCGACAACCATTTTCGACAGTTTATAGCCTGTATTGCAACCTGAAACATACTCCATCATGTAAGCGCTGAAAAAATCGATTTGGCCGTGTGCCCACCTCAAAATAGACATAAATTGAATTTAGCAGCTACTCAGATGTGCGTTTTTTTTATGAGTTTTTCGTTTTGTAACAGCATTTTTATTATAGGTTCTGGAGATCCCCTTACCATCAGAATTAAGTATCCTAATTATAATACCCTTGATTTCCTTCACTTTACACCAAATGTGGTGAAATGACTGACAAAAATAGATCAGCCAGCTACCAGGAAAAGGAGGTGTCACACTAGTGAGAGTCCAATTCCGTCTCCAAATACTTCAAAACGAGCCAATGCGGAAGTTTGTCCAGAAGTTGATGTTCGTTTGGACAACGTTGGGTATTTTCCAGGGGTCAGAAACGAAAAATCATTTGACAGGTGCAAGAAATCGGATTGCAAAGGCAAAAACAAATTTTGTTGTGTAAAATGTAACATTCACTTACGTCTGTATAGAAAATATTGATTCTTTGATTTTCATTCTTCACAAGCGTAAAACCATAGTTCTTGTATATAATCATTAAGAAAGCTTTGTGTAATTCATGTATTTTGGTGAAATAAAATCAGATAAAATACTTTGACTTTTCGATTTATACTGCACCCACTTGAACACAAGTCCTCATTTGGTGACACGTTGTATCCCACCTTGGGGGGCATCTCGGAATATTTTATACATCTGAAAAATCGTTATTTAATTCTAAGAACTGGACAGCAAAGTCGTGATTTTTTTTCAATGAAAATAATTCTTGACTGAAAGGGTTAAATTTAAGTTACATAATCAGTACCAAATACAACTGAATCCTTTAGCAATTATGGTATCACTATTATTAAACATAATGTATGTGTCAATGTCTGGAGCTTATTGTACAGCCATTGTAAAAGCCAGGAAATTATTTTGTTACTTTCTGTATTTGTGATTACTGAAAGACTGACTAAACTTTGTTAACTACTAGCCTACAAGTTCCTCACAGGTTTCTACACCCATGTACAATGGGTCTATTTGGAAAGAGGAAGGATTGTACAACCCAATAAATATATGTATAACCCCAGTTGTCAGTCGCTCCATACATCCCATCGAATTAATAATTTTTATTGTGTTTCTATGTAGGTAAAATTTTGCTTTCAGTATCCAATCTTTCCAGCCAGTTACAAATACTGTTATACATGTGCTGAATTGACAGACCATACAGAGAATAGAATCATACCACAAGCTGCGCAGTACAACATATTTTCAATAACCAATGTGTAGGAAAGAAGCCATGTGATGGCCTCCAGCATCTGGCTACAGAGAGCACTTCTGGATCTCACTCTTTTGTGTTCTACATCTCCTGCAGGGTTTTCTAGATCATCTACAGGCCTTAGAACATCTGCCCCTGTTCCCTTGTGTTTTGGCTTTTCTACAGGACAGACAGTTTTATGCTATAATTGTAATTTCCACCTTACTTTACATTAGTATGTTTGTGTTGGTCATCATTTCATAACTCGTTCAGTCTTATTCCTAATATAATATTAATAACTCTTAGTTATATATAAATAAACTATTATGATATATGCATCTCATATGCTCTCACCTTAAACGAAACTTACTATATTACAATTCTTCTTATCCTATTTGTTTATGTTGGTGTACAACATCTCATACTATTTCTTATCCGCAGTGCACTACTTACTTTACTTTTTCGTGTCCGGAGATTTGTTTCAAAGCCTTTCAGCCCAATGTCGGGCCATGTCCAATGTTTGTCTCTTCTCAAGCCATAGTCTGTCAAGGGTACACCTTGTGGGGCAGATGGAACACTGTAGAAGGCGTTCCATATCCTGAACTTCGCCACAGTCACATTTATTGTCTCCTTCGTCCTTGAAGCCCCATTTGACTAGGTTTGCTTTAACTGGTGCTACGCCTGTTCCGATGCGGTTCAGTGTTCTCCAAATCTTCCAGCTTGATGTACTGCCGATGGGTATTTCTCGTGAGGCAGGGTAGTCCTTCGGAGGCTCGTTCAATTCACTAGTCAGAAATCTCTTGCGGGATTTAAGTCTGCTACATCCACATGAAGAACCATGCAGCGGGTGGCGCTCGTCGAAAATCTGTTTAAATTTTTCTGTATGTTCGTGTGCAATTCTTAAGGATTCAGGAGATGAGAATCCAGCTGCTTTGTATATTTTCCCAAGTGGAGTGGGTTTCATGCATCCTGTTGTTAGCCTGCATGTTTCATTAAGGACTATAGTGACTTTTTTGGCATATGTGGATCGAGACCATACAGGGGATGCATACTCTGCCATGGAGAAGCAAAGTGCTTGAGCAGTTGCTCGTAATACAGTCGAACTAGCTCGCCATTTACTATTAGTCAGTTTTCTTAAAATATTGTTCCTGGCAGCAACTTTTTGGCAGGTTTTTTCACAGTGATATCTGTATGTCAGTGATCTATCCAGCATGACACTAAGGTATGTTGGTTTGTCCGTATGGTCCAGTTTGTTGCCATTCCAGGTGACGTTCAGATTCCTGTTTGCCTGTTTTGTGCGGAGGTGGAAAGCGCTAACCTGTGTCTTAGATGGGTTTGGTTTGAGGGAGTTTTCTTTATAGTATTCAGACATTACGTGTGGCGAGCTTTCTAATTTCCCTTCTACTTCCTCGAAGCTATTTCCTTGGGCTGTAATGGCCAGATCATCGGCATACAAGAAATAGGTAGTATGTTCCGGTGTCGGTTGATCATTGGTGTATAGGTTAAACAGTAGGGGGGCCAGCACACTGCCCTGGGCGAGACCATTCTTTTGTCGACGCCATCGGCTTTTTTTCCGTCCAGCATTACATAGAAATGTCTGTTTTGCAGCAGAGATTCAATGATTTTTGTGAACTGATGATCCTTAAATGTACAGTACAGTTTTTCCATTAGCTTTCCTTGGTTGACGGCAGAACTTTAAGTCCACCAATGCTACACCTGTTGTTTGTTTGTTTTCAAACCCTTCCTCTATGTGTTCTGTGAGTGCTAGGATTTGACTGGTGCATGATTTCCCGGGTCTGAATCCAGCCTGTTGGGGAATGACCTTTTGGTCTGCGATATTTGCTATGCGGTTTAGGATTATTCGTTCATACAGTTTGTACAAATGGCACAGGAGTGCTATTGGGCGGTAGTTCTTCGGTTTTAGTAGCGCCACTACCTTTGATTTCCTCCACATCTTTGGGATCTTACACGTTTTTAAGCAATGATTAAAGAGTTGCAGGATCCATTGCTTGGCACTAGGTCCGAGCTGTTTGATCTGTTTCACTCATATATCGTCGACTACCGCTGCTTTCCCGTTTTTCATTGAGTTCATTCCATGATTAAGATCTTTCATGCTAAATGGTATTTCGAACATGCTTGACTCTTTGACTCTGAATTCTGCTGATTTTTATTTTCTGACATTTCTTATTGGGTTTTCCATTTAGTAGGAGCTGATGGGCAATTTGATTGGGTGTTACTGAAGAGCATTCTTTAGCCGTCCCAAAGTCACAATTAAGTTTTTTTATTAAGTTCCAAGCAACTTTGCTACTGTGGGTGATATCCATTCTTTCCAGAGTTTCTACCCATTTCCTTTGTCTTGATTCACTAATCATTTCCATTAGTGTTTCCCCATATTGGACTACTTCTTCACTAAAGGGGTCCTATTCGTAAAGCATTTCGTACTCCCTCAGGATGTTCTTTGATTCGTCAGAGAGACCTGCAGCCTCAGGGTATGTGTCTTCGAGAAATCTTTTGGAGGGTCTCTACGAAAGTTTGATAATTTTCTGGAATTGGGTGTAGATTTTTTATATCTGCATCCAGTTCCACAGCATATTCTGTCCTTTAGCTTTTTTAAAGTAGAAGCGTCTGAGGAATGGTATTTTCGTTGTTCTCAAAGCAGCGTATATTTGGATTCTGATAGGTCGGTGTTGTGTTTTAGGAAGAGGTGCGTATGCAGTTTTTAAGCATCGGTCTTCCACGTTTGCGCTTGCAAAACAAATATCAGGGTTGTTATCGCGCTTCCAGATTTTGCTGCTGAACGAGCATGGTAGCTTGGGATCATGGATCAGGGATAAGTTATTTATTTCCTCCCACTGCTCTAATTTATGTCTGTTGTCGTCTGTATGTTTGTAGCCCCATGATGTGCTGTGGCAGTTGAAGTCTCCTAAGATGAACTGTGTTTTCTGGTTGTTGAAGTTTGGCGGCAGAGTCAAGTTGAACTTCTCTCCGGGCGGCTTGTATACTGATGTTACGGTGAAGGTGCTACACTCGACAGTCAGTAATTCTGCGTTATTGTATGTAGTTCTGTTAGTTGATATTGTGGCCATCTCAGGTTTTGTGAAGACAGCGCTGTCATATTTAGGATGTGGATTTTCTATGGCTAATTTCATTCCTTCTATTTCTGGTCTTATTGCCCCTTCTGTCTTGTGTGTTTCTTGTATACACAATATGTCCCATTTGTGTGTGCGGCAAAGTTGTGATATGATTTGTTGTTTGTTTTTGGTGATACCATCCACGTTTAGGCTTGCAATCGTCAGAGTTGGCTCTGAGAAGGGCCCATTCTTTTTGCTTTTCCGGTGTTGGAAGGATTGGCGGTTGTCTTTTATTGCAATGTTTCCAGAGGACGTCGGCATTATCTGACAGATGATTCTCGGTCTCTTATTGCAGATAGTGCACGTGTGGAGGCTCCTTCCTTCCAGTGCAAATACACAGTAAGCAAACATGTACCCAGCAAAGTTGTATTACATACTATTCATTTGTTATTTGTTTTCTTTTGTATGAATAAAACAATTCATATCATTACTATTAATATCAATTAGTTTCACTCAACAACATTGTTTTTTATTCTCATTTTCTGACTCTTAAATATAAAATGAAATTTCTTTATTGTACTCTAATTTACATTTCTAGAATGTTGTTACCTCTGGTTTCTGAATACTGGTCTAATAAATTTCCATTAATATACGCATACAAACTTTTCACATTTATAATATATCCTTAGTGCAGTATAATTAATTAACCCTTCAACTCAGGTAGGTTTCTTTAACTTACAATCCTGGCATAAGCCTTAAAATTTTTATCTTTCTACCTCTGTGCAAACTAGGCATATACATGTATGCAATACCTCTTTCCTCAGAAATTCTTCTTGCATCTCATACAACACTTTTTACAGTGATGGAGTCATTATATATACTTCTCCCTTTCCTCACCACAGGTGTAGGTCCACCTTCCTTAATACACGTACCCTGTGCATTCGATATTTATTTTTGGATAAACTTACTCATATCTTATTGTGAATCCATACCTATTTACTTGGTTTTTTCTTTGTTTTCTAGGTATGACTCTAAATCATGTTAGACAGTAATTATTATAATGCATCTACCACTATCTTATTATGGTCATTATTTATTTTCTTTTATTAAGAGACTTATATCAAGTTGTTCAAAAAAGGATGTCAGCTTAAGTTGCTATGGATGTTCGTATTACTTCTCACCATTTTACTGCTCTTTGGAGTATCTTAAACAAAAATGGGTCAAATCCTCTGGTTACTCATGCTCATAATACCTTTTACATTAACTCAGATGTTAGCCCATCATTAATCATTGTCAAAATCATATCCTTTTTACCATTCTTAACTTTCCTCATGTCAGTGTGACGTTGAAACATCTGCAATTAGTATTGCACAACACAATATAATAGAGTGCAAATACACATTTTTATCTATGGGTCTAAAAGCCATAGAAACATCTATCTGAGTGTAATTAACTAATATATATATATTTTAGAAAATATGAACAAATATTGTTTTTTTTTGGCTGTATCTTTTGTACTTCATGATTTCTAATAAGGCCTGTAGGACAGAAGCAATTTTGCAATGACTTAACCTTCATTTGTTGATTTTTAGTAGAAGCATCATGAACAAAAAGAAATGTTTGTACCATGTTATAATATTACTCATCTGGAAAGTGGTACATAATCTATTATCATATTAACATATCATATCATTTGCTTGAAGCAACTTGATATTGTATCATAACATGTGGTCATCTAGTTAAGGAGAATGGAAGGAACTGCTATTTATGTTAGATAGAATAGTATAAGGGGAGGGTTGCTGAGTAAAAAAAAAACGTGAAAAAATACAAAGATCAGTTAGGATATTTGTAGGCCTCACTCTACAAAATTCACAAAGACTGAGAATCTCCTGTGGACTATGGCACTTAAGTGTAACCAATTTGTCCCAGTGACTTGTAAAACTGTTTTCCTATATGCTGTTTTGGATCCACGTGTCAATCCACATACCCCAGGTTTTCTCAGCATAGGTGTGAAACCACCTACCCTAAACCTCAAATCTCCTTTTCATTTACTTTTGATGCTCCACAAATATTTAAAGTCACCATTGTTCATTATGTAAAGTTCAAACTTAAAACTACTCCAAAATCTCACTCTGTTCTTTTTGTAAATAATCTTCTTGCTTAGTGTTATTACTAAGCTACAAGTGTGCAATCCTGCACCAACATCAGACCTGCAAGATAAATTGATATTAAATGCAACTGGACAGTTAACCTTCTTGTAACTATTTTTAAACTATCAGGAAAAATTGGTTAAATATTTCTAACAGTAGTGCAGTCATAACTATGCTTTAAAAATAAATAATATATCCCAAATGGATTCTTTAGCTACAATATCTGACAACAGATAATATAGAACCACGTTTAACTTTTGCTCACTGGCATTATCGGCAAATTCCTTTAAAGTAGAGCGTGATGTTGTCATGCCTGAATCCCTGTGTTACTGTAAAACATTTAGTCTCTATGTAGTGTCTGAAATCTGTTTGAAATCAATATGTATTTCCATAGAATATACATTTAATGGATTGATAATTAAATCAGACTGTTCATGTATGTCAGAATGTAATTCCTGTTTTATATTTAAAATTGTAGATTATAATTTTGATAAATTTATATTAATTTCTTTGTCTCCCTGATCAAACTCCTCCACATATGCATCTGAGGCACTGTTCTAATCATCTCTTTCCTCAGTAATTATATCTAATTTTGTAATAATTTTTTTTTAAATCCAACAAATCATGCATATTTTCTTGCTTCTCATTTTTCAACTTTTTCATCTGTTTTTGCTTTCATATTGTTTAATTTACACTCTACATCAGCTAAGCTTTGTCCTATCCATGCTATTAAGTCAGAAGTAAATTGGTTTAAATCTGCCCTACATTGTTCCCTAGAGTGTTCATATTTAATAATTTCATTTAACTTGCCATCCTTCATGCTTCTAATTAACTATGGCATACATTTGAACCGGTAATAAGCTTCCCAACAGTTTTCTCCCACCAATAACAGCCCAAAACCACTCACAATACCACAAAAAATTGATTCGGTTTTCATACAGCTCACCAAAATTTGGTTGTATAATTCTTCACACTGCAGTGCTGATGATGAGGCAGACCATTGAGCTCAGTGAACCATGAGTTGTTGTTGCTTGGTGTACAGCTGATATTAATACTGTTAAATGTGTTTCATTGTTAGGGATGTGGTGAACACACTCATAGTCTCTTGTGATGATGGTCGCCAATCTTCTGACTTGTAGACATTATAAAAACTGTGTCATAATCGGTGCTGATAAGTTTAAGTTGTGTTTATTGACAAAATTATTTGTTCTTAAATACCTGATCTTGCATACTTATGTTTATCTACACATTTCTTCATAATATTCTGTTGTTACTTGGTTGCCAATGACATCAACAATAACTTCTTGAGAAATTCTAATTAAAATTTCAATTTCTGCTTCGTTCCTTCTTATATTCCATTTATTCTTTATTTTCTTTGTCGGTTTGATCAAGTCCAGGAAAATTTGTCTTTTTGGTTCATAGTTACCATTTTCCGATCTTGGAATGCGCTTATATTATGATGGTGGTGGTGGTGCAGGCAGTTGGACATAGCAGATGCAGTCTTGAGTAATACTGAAACTGAAAGACCTCAAGATATATGGTACTTCTATAAATAAATATGAAGATGTTGTTCAGTAGCAGTCTCCATACATTTTTCCATGAAATGCAACAGATTCTTCTTAACACAACTTTACAACACCGGGAAAAACACACAGGGATATATAACTTGGTTTGACAGATTATTAAATGAGTGATTGTCTTATAATAAGCTCCTTTCCTTTCTACATGGATTTCCTAATGTATTGTTATGTTACTGGCATTTACTTTGATCTTGCTGTGCTTCTCCAACATGGGAGGAACAGGCGTGGAGCGTACACAAATGTTGACACAGGTACTTCATGTTGTGGAGTTACTGCAATTGCTACCCTACTTTGAAGATATGCAGCTTCCCTCCATACACTCGCTAAACTCAAAAATTCATAACAAAATCACCAAACAGTTTCATGCTAGTAACTACTAAACCACTATTTCATTTACAGGTCAAAATCATCATTTGTTGCCTAGATAGTTGTAAGGTTACACATCACTCAACCCAAGTGATATTGAACACCACAAGGCCACATACAATGGCAGTACTTCACTTAGTTACAAATATCAGTCAGGATTTTGAAGTTAAAGAGTCCATAGCACTGGCAGTTTTTGACCTCAGTAAGACTTTCGTTTTGTATCCCATATAGGACCCTGCCCAGGAAGCTAAGGTCATGCAGTATTGCAGGAGTTGTTCTGTAAACTCTTGAATCCTGCCTTAATAATAGATGACAGATTGTATCTGTGCAAGTAGCAGACTCAGGTGGAAAGAAGGTACAACACAATGTGCCACAGTAATCCATAATAGGGCCTCTGTTGTTCCTGATTTTTGTTTAGGTCACAAGCTCCAGTGGGCACACTTTGCAGTTTTCAGATGGTGCAAAATTGTTCTCCAAAGAAGAGAGTGTTGTTCAGGCTTTTCAACAAGCAGAAATCCTATTCAGTGAGCCAAAGGGCTGGTTTATCATGAACAAGATGAAAATTAATTAAGACAGAATGCAGAGGATGATATGCACCCTTAGTGATAATGAGGCATTAGGTGAAATACCAACCATTAAATTTCTGGGCTTTCTCATTGATACAAAGTCAACCTGTCAACAGCACCCTAAAATGTAGGTTCCAAACTTTCATGAGTCCTGTATCTATTGAGGAAACTAAGGAGTATAATATCACGACAGTACCTACTAACAATGTCCTATACAATGTCCCACAGAAACATCAGCTATGGGGTGCTATAGTGGGGCCACACTGCAGTTTGCCACAATATGCTTTTATTGCAAAAGGAAGGAGTGAGGGTAATTACCTCAGGAAAAATATTGACCATTGTATAGCAGTTTCTTCCATATTAGAAGTTCTGACTTTTTCAGATAATGTGTAATCAACTGCCTCATTCATAAAAAGATAAATCATGACGAGGCCTATAGAAAGAGAAATTCACTTCATTAACACAGCACTTAACAATAAAGACAGTATAGACAAGCAAAAATGTGTATAGCAAAGACACAAAGCAGTTTTGCAATGGTGGCACTAAAATTATTTAATGATCTACCTAAGAATATTTAGTCATTATTAAAGGATCAATTTAGAGATAAAATTCTGTGTAAAATAGAAGAGCCACCTTTGAACAGTATTTTAGGATTCTTATCTGGCAATAGAACAGTATGTACCTGAGTTGCAACTCAGTGCCTTGAGCACAACAGCAACTCTTCTGTTCGACTACATTATCTTCTAGTATTGATTTAATCGGTGTCTTACTACTGTGAAGTATACTGAAATTAAATTCTGAATTTTAATATATTTTATAGATTCCATTTTTATATCATACTTTAAATTGCAATATTGTATTCATTTCATTGTAGTATTTTACTATAATCTTGATGCTGTCTGTCGAGCCATGGCTGATGGAGGACACGGAATTGGTAATAAAAGATAATAAATAGTAATAAAAATAAATTTTGTTTTCTTGTATTTATTCGAGATATCCGTCTTGTAAAATCCTACCTTAGAATGCTATAAAGTCCACTGCTTCTGATCAACATGTTACACTCGATTATTAGTTGCAAGTTCTTACCTGTTCAACACCAAACTACAACATGTATTATTTAGAAAAAAGAAGGCAATGACTGGGAAATGAAATACTTTTCTGTGTATTAAACTTGAAAGTGTTTCATGTTTTCTTCTTAGCTGCATGAGAAGTTTTAAACAGAAAAATTTTTTTTCAACGCCAAGTTGATTTTTACTGTGTTTCGTTAAGAAATAAAGCTGTTCTCCACACAATGACTAGTTTGAATATGAGTGCTTTACTAGAAAGAATCTTGTTGGAGGTGGTGCAGTCTCTTCTTCCTGCAACCTTTGAACTGTCTTACCCACCCTCCTATAGGAAGACATTCTTTTAGCATTGACTCCAAACTTGTCATTTCCCACATTAAGAAATTATTTATAGAGGTGAAATAAATGATACATTCTAACAGACTGTAACTGATAAATTAACGAAAATATTGAAAAAATTGAAAATGGAAAAGATAACATGGTTTAAAAAGTTATGGGTTAACATTAATAAGGTTATTAAGGAAAGTACAGTCAGAGGATAAACCAGTTCACACAGAAATTATAACATCCACTTCCATAACAATACTCTGCGTACCACTGTGGCATGTATGGCAAAGGAATCTTGTTCGCACGTGTTAGGATTTCTTCTTGATCCAATTGCAGTTAAGCTGTAAGCATGAAACTTCATGTTTTTATCAGTCATTTGCTACTGATTTGCCCTTCAATGCAACTCATTCATCTAAATGGCTGATGACATGATGGAGACCTTGGTTGTAGAATTCCATATTTTTGATGTTTGGGAATTATTTCACCTTGAAGATCACATTGTCACCATTCTTGAAATTCCTTTAAACGACGGTTTCTATGTCCCAGAAAAGCGAAAGTCACTACGTCGCTATAGTCTTTTAGCGCCACTTTATGGTAACCCAAAAAAAGCACTCAGCGTCACCTGTACCAGTGATGATTGGGTATTTGCCTTCTTGGCGATAGTGGATTAACATGTGTCCACTAATTCTCTTACTGCTTTGTCCATGCCTATGGGGATTAGGAAGCTGAAGAATATCTTGACTGGCAACTTCAGCATTTCCGCTACTGTGTTGCTTTGGTGGGCTTTTTGAAGGGGTGTGAGTAGTCGCATAACCCAGAAGGCAGTGACTTTTGTCAAATTCAAAACATAATGCAAGATGCTGAAACCTGATCCATGACTGATTTTCACTTTTTTGAGCATTGCAATGGTTCTAATATGCTGGTGTTCAAGCACTAGGGTATCTACTTCTCTTGCCTTTCCCAGTTCTTACAGAGAGATAGTGTGCCACTTACTTCTTTACCACTCAGACTTGTTTAATCACACTGTCAGCCTGCATTTCATCTAAAGATTATGTCAACTCACTGTGGACTGTTGCAAAGTTGTTCCCCTTCAAATTCAGAAAACGCATTATTGCAATTTACTCTATTTTATCAATGATTTGCGTCATTTTTTGGCTCATTTGGTAGAGTACTGTGTTACTGTGATGCAGGAATTTCAATATTTTTCAGGACTGTACACATGTACCTGTAAACATTCAAAAAATTAACTGTGCATGTTTATTTTTTCGAGGTTATAATTTAAACTTTGGTAGTATCCAATTCAGCATTTCCATGATGCTCTCTGTTGACCCATATCTGTGACCAGGGTGTAACTAGGATCAGGCAAGCATGGCCCTCTGCTCCTGAGGATAAGGGTCTCTGTGCTCCAAAGAGGATCTGAAAAAGTAAGAAAATATGAAAAAGAAAAGGAAAAGTGGAAAACATAAAGTACAATTTGCACTGGTGAGTATTCTTCCTCAGGTACAATAGTGCTGAGAAACATACAATTAAAAATAGGTTGGGTCAAATGGTGAAGCCATATAAGATCTTCAGAGTTTTAATAGAGAGCACTGTGACTTACGCGCAACACACGCAAAGTGAAATAAACCATATGTTTCGAACTTGACTCTATCACATTTCGCAGTAGCAAGACTTGGAAACAACAAAATAAACTTCTAACTTATAAACAAAGAAGTGCCTCCAGTGTCGTTGGTATCATCTTAATGGCAAACAAGATGTACAACCAACTGGAGCAAACAGTGAGCACTCATTAGTGGAGAGTGAGTTAACATTTTGGAATATTTTTCTCCTGCTGTTAGCGCTAGTGTTTATTTATCGACTTCTGTGACCACTGTGGTCAGCTTCTTTTTTCTCATTTCCTCTCCGGTTGATTTATTCGTGATTTTATACAGCTTTTACATAGTAGGAAGTAGATATGGGCTGTGCTTATTGTGTGTAGACACAAGGTGGATTTGTCGCAGTCTGAAAAAAGCTAGAAACTGCATAGATCATGGTCGACGGGCTTCCTGCCGATGTTCTAAGCTGTGGTGAAGTTGGAGCAGCAGTTTTGAAATCTGTGGCTCCTCTGATGCCACTAACAAACAGCCCTGGCAGGGTTTTTTCTGGGTGCATTATCTGAGCAGTTTTTCCTCACTGGAAATTGAATTGTCGACTGTGGTGGGCCAGCGTGTCACTGGGAAGAAGGTGAAAGTGAGAACTGGAGCCACTGCTGCCCCCTTTTGCCTTAGTGAGAGATCTGATGTACCGACCAGTGCTGACAACGCATAAGACCTATCACAGAATGTCTTGTCTGTCAGGCCAGCAGCTGATTTTCCTGCAAAGTCAAGAAGACAACAGAGAGGGTGTGTTTGTTGGTCAGTTGGAGCTCCAACGTTAGGTGGGTAATGGAGGCCTTCAGAAAAATAGTAAGTGGGCTGGGAAAGAATGCCACAGTGCAGCTGGTATGTTTGCTGGGAGGTCTCATATGAGATGTGGAGAGGGTTCTTCTAGCGACTATTGAACGTAATGGGTCCAACTCGCTATAGATAATGGTTCATATCGGCACAAATGAGGCTTGCTGCCTTGATTCTGAGAGTATTCTCTGTTCCTTTAGTAATCTGGCTGGATTGGTAAAGTCAATTAGCGTCCGATGCAGAATGCAAGCATGACTCACCATTTGCAACACTGTAGCTAGAGTCGATCACAGATCTGTCTTTGTGAGCTGAGTGGAAGGCCTAAAGGCCAATTCACACTAGCTGACACTAGATGTCAACATACCATCATATCATGTAACGTCACTGCCACATCAGTGTGTATTCACATTGAACGTCACATCAGTTCTCTTAAGCCCAGTACTGAACTGCGCAAATGAGCTATGAAATACCATCTGTGATACAAAAAGTCAACTGAGAAACTAACAATTAATAGTTTATTAATGGGCAAAGGAAACTTCATAACATTTCAAAAATTACCATTTATTTGCTAGCGAAAATACAGATATAGAAATACATCAAATAATATTTTTAAGAGATTAAATAGAGCCTGTTTACGTTATCTACTATGTTTTCTTTTTTCATTACGCAACTAATAACATCATAAATAACTGCATTTTCTCCTCTTCATTAGAGTTGACATTTTTTACATAAAAGTGTTATCTAATCAAGAACGCTTCATCAATGTATCTTCTTATTTATACACACTGTAGGCGGCAGCTCTGTTCTGTTATTGTACAACCTTGTGGGTTTTAAGCTTTATTGTTACCCTAACTACAAATGAGGAAATGATTTATGGTAAAATATAATAACGAATTCTTGAAGATTTACACTATTTAATAGGTCGGTAGTGACATATGATTTTACAAGACAACACGCAAAAGCAAACTGAGAGAAAGATATCACTCCACACAGCATTAAACTCTGTGCTTAGTTGACTGGTTGATCTTTTGGTCCCCACAATAGCTGACCTACCTTGAAAATCTGTACAGGCTGCAGCTTGGCCTATGGCACGTTATGCTTCATCTTTCTTCTGCCCTCCCAAGGATTTTACCTTTTCGAAGAACTCGTATGCAGAAGAAGGTAACGACCGATAGTGAACATTAGCGCAATAAGTGCAGTTCGATTATCATTCTGTTGGTCAAACTCGTCCTTTCGCTTTCAGTCCTCACAGCAGCGCCAGGGTCATCTGGGAACTGCATTTGATGTATCCGCCTGCACATCTTACTGCAGGTATAGCAGGGTGTCAGAAGTGGTTGTTGTGCTACACAGGTGTTGCCGGATGCAGAGCAGAGGTGGGCTTGGTTGCTGGTGGTTTTTGTGCAGTTGCCAGCGCCTGTGGGCTGCGTAAACATTCATTTGTTGAATTGTCAATGATAGTGGGTTTAAGTTGCTCAGTTGCTACAGTCTCTTTCATACTTCCCTTACGATTGAGAAAATGGTTCTTTCCTCTTGATATCATTTCATACAGGGCAGAATATGGAAAAGTAAGAAGTGGATATACAATGTCATCACACAGCCAGACATATGTTGATGTGTTCAACTCTTTGCTTTTACTTGCAGCTGTTTGCCGAACATTAGTTGCGCTGGAGAATAGGACAAATGGTAAGAGGAATCTCATGACAAGAAAACCATATGTTCAGCAGCGCCTTGGTGACGAATTCAGCCATAGTTTCTGCTGGAGGTATGGCTTCTGACCACCCAGTATAACAGTCAGTGATTGTTAGTAGGTAATGGTGAGCATCTATACACGGTAATGGGCTGACAATGTCCAGGTGGATATGTGCAATTCTTTCCATCGATAGAAGCAAATCGTGTATCGTTTCGTGCACATGCCTTGAAACTTTGTTTTTCTGATGTGAAAGATGGAAGTGGATGTTCAACCATCTGGACAGACCACTTTGTTTGCCACAAGCTTGACAGTTGCTTTGATGTTAATTTGTGGCATGTTGTGAACGGCACTGATGTCCTCTCAGCTATGTTTCTGTGGAATTAGGGGCCATAAGCCATCGCCATCACAGTCACACCACATTTCATTTGCAGATCCGTCAACAGATAAACACGTTAGGTGGAGAGAGGTAGGTGCTTTGTTGAGGACGTACTGTTGTATGAAAGGGTCCGTCAGCTAGTTATCTGTAATCTTATCCCAGTCCGCCATTCCTATGCTGGCTGCATTTCTAGAAAGGCAATCACCATGGTCTCCTCTTTGTGTTTGATGTATCGAACGGCTCTTGTAAATTGTACCACATGTGGCGAAATAAGTTCAGTTAGCCGCAGTAGAACAGAAATTAGTGGCTAATGGTCCATAAACACTCCAAAATGTTGGTCATCTGAAATGGGTCAAAAACGCTTAACACCCTGTTATACAGCGAGAAGTTCTCTGTCTATAGTGCTCTATTTAGTTTGCTCGTCTATAAGATGCCTGGAAAAAAAATACTAGGGGCTGCCAAGATCTGTGAATCCATTTCTGTAAGGCAGTGCCCACTGTTACTTCGCTTACATCTACAAAAAGTCCGATAAGTGTGCTGGGCTTCAGATGTGTTACCAGCGTTGCCTTAGATTGTGCTGTCTTCTAATCTTCTAACACTTTATATACTTCTGCAAACCACTCAATTTTTCTGTTACTGGAAGTGTTTTCTCTGGTGAGAAGCTTACCGAGAAGCTGTTACACGTCCACAGCGTGTTATAGTTGATAGCGATAAAAGTTTACCATGCCAATAAATCTTTGAAGGCACCTGTATGTAGTTGGGCTTCGCATATTTTGAATCACTTTTCTTGCAATGGTGCCAATCCTGTGCTGGAGACCTTGTAGCCCAGAAAACAAATCTCCACTTTTGCTAACAAGCATTTCTGTGGTTTAATGAAAATACCAAAATCTTGAAAGTGGCGAACGAGTTCGCATTAATGTTATAAATGTTCTCCAAGAACTTAGAAAAATCAAAATATCGTCAAGATAGCGAAAGACAAATGGGAAATCATATAAAACACTGCATGAATCTCTCTTAAATCTGCACGGCTTTTCTTAGTCCATACAGCACAACATTGTAATGATACAGTCCAAATAGAATGATGATAGCCATTTTCCTTATGTCTTCTTTAGGCACTGGAATCTGTGAGAATGTCTTAGCATAGTCGACAACACGAAACAAAGATGCACCACTAATGGCATAATTAAAATCGGGGATGTCTGATACTGGATAGCGATCTTGTGTTGTACAAGTAGTTAATGCTTAGTAATCACCACATAATTTCCACATACGGTCTTTCTCTTCCACTATGCAGAGTGGAGATGCCCAATCAGTATCTGACACAGAGAAGATGCCTTCTACTAACATCTTGTTCTTTTCTTTTTGTTGCTGCTGCAGATTTCTCTGGTGGGCGACGCGCACTGTAAAATACAGACAGTCCGAATATGACCTTGATGTAAGGCTGTGTGGTGTGGCAGCCTTTTTCCTGTGCTTTGTCAGTGCAGAGAATTCCTTCAGATAACATCACCAGAGATTGCAAACAGTTCACCTGTCATGGATACTGCAGCGGAGTAAACGAATTGCTTCTCATGTTCTAAACACGTGCGTGATCCACATTTGCTGAAGACCGAGACTGGACCCATTGGACATGCCATGGAAATTTTCATCAGGCCGTAGCAGGCTCTGTACACTCTTTGCAAAGAGGCACATTCGGTGTGACAGGCAGAAAATTGTTTATATTAGCACTCAGTAAACGGCCATAAGCCAGGTCTGGCAGCACTCTGGAAAATCTTAGAAAGTCATCTCGTATGATTGGGCCGCTGACATCAGCTTGCTATGATGAACTTCTTTGTCGGCATCGAAGCAGGACAGAAATGTAGCGAAATCTCCTGTTCGCTGTATGCATTGGTGTGGGTATTATTTGCTACTGTTAAGCATGTGGCTGATGTTGGTTCAGAGCACAGGTTCCATGGAAAAAAACTAATTTTTGAACTTGAATCTACCAGAAATCTTTATTCGGTATTTCTGTCTGTAATAGACAGCGACTTAGAATTTCTTAGCGCTGAGACTGCAGTGTTGTTGTACTGTACACTACAGTTGCTTTTGTTGTTGTCTGGGCGGTGTTTAGTTGTATGATGTGCATGGCCGCCCACCATCGCCAGTCGTTCCTGTTTATGTATTCGCATTGTGTCTAGATGTTTTGTGAAAACAAAACCAAGTTGTCCTTTTATCAGAAGCACTCGCACTGCGGTCTTTGTTTATGTACACACGAGTTTTCTTTGTAGGTACTGGCCTGTGTGTGAACTGGCATTAATTTTCACTGAGTGAGCTGTCTGCTGGTAGCGATTAAGACATCTTTCTCGTGAAGCCGCACTATCTGGTGCCAGGAGCATCTGCAAAGGTTGTCACGCACGTCCTGGAGTCAGGAGGGTCTTCTTTGTACAGCATGCACATTCCGGGACAGCTCCCAGAAGATGAAGAAATTTGGTCATAAAAATCGTTATTTTTTAGGTAACGAGCCATTATGTCTGCTTGGACTTCTAATAGTAGCCAATTCGTCACTGAAGATTTGAAATTTCTTGTGAAAACAAAATAAAATAATAAAGTTAAAGAAAACAGCTACAACATGAGTGAGTGCAGCGAAAATAGTTTAGCTTACCATCTTAACAGACAACTACGAGGGCAGTTCAATAAGTAATGCAACACATTTTTTTTCTGAAACAGGGGTTGTTTTATCCAGCATTGAAATACACCAGGTTATTCCCCAATCTTTTAGCTACACAACACTATTTTTCAACGTAATCTCCATTCAATGCTACGGCCTTACGCCACCTTGAAATGAGGGCCTGTATGCCTGCACGGTACCATTCCACTGGTCGATGTCGGAGCCAACGTCGTACTGCATCAATAACTTCTTCATCATCCGCGTAGTGCCTCCCACGGACTGCGTCCTTCATTGGGCCAAACATATGGAAATCCGACGGTGCGAGATCGGGGCTGTAGGGTGCATGAGGAAGAACAGTCCACTGAAGTTTTGTGAGCTCCTCTCGGGTGCGAAGACTTGTGTGAGGTCTTGCGTTGTCATGAAGAAGGAGAAGTTCGTTCAGATTTTTGTGCCTATGAACACGCTGAGGTCGTTTCTTCAATTTCTGAAGAGTAGCACAATACACTTCAGAGTTGATCGTTTGACCATGGGGAAGGACATCGAACAGAATAACCCCTTCAGCGTCCCAGAAGACTCTAACCATGAATTTACCGGCTGAGGGTATGGCTTTAAACTTTTTCTTGGTAGGGAGTGGGTGTGGCGCCACTCCATTGATTGCAGTTTTGTTTCAGGTTCGAAGTGATGAACCCATGTTTCATCGCCTGTAACAATCTTTGACAAGAAATTGTCACCCTCAGCCACATGACGAGCAAGCAGTTCCGCACAGATGGTTCTCCTTTGCTCTTTATGGTGTTCGGTTAGACAATGAGGGACCCAGCGGGAACAAACCTTTGAATATCCCAACTGGTGAACAATTGTGACAGCACTACCAACAGAGATGTCAAGTTGAGCACTGAGTTGTCGGATGGTGATCCGTCGATCATCTCGAACGAGTGTGTTCGCACGCTCCGCCATTGCAGGAGTCACAGATGTGCACGGCCGGCCCGCACGCAGGAGATCAGACAGTCTTGCTTGACCTTGCGGCGATGATGACACACGCTTTGCCCAACGACTCACCGTGCTTTTGTCCACTGCCAGATCACCGTAGACATTCTGCAAGCGCCTATAAATATCTGAGATGCCCTGGTTTTCCGCCAAAAGAAACTCGATCACTGCCCGTTGTTTGCAACGCACATCCGTTACAGACGCCATTTTAACAGCTCCGTACAGCGCTGCCACCTGTCGGAAGTCAATGAAACTATACGAGACGAAGCGGGAATGTTTGAAAATATTCCACAAGAAATTTCCGGCTTTTTCAACCAAAATTGGCCGAGAAAAAAAATGTGTTGCATTACTTATTGAACTGCCCTCGTACACTATCAAAACTGCTCCCCAAGACACCTTGATGGTGACGTGCTGTGATATGATGGTAGGTTGATCGCCTTTGTGGATGCTGCCATTGAAATTTGTTGTGGAACGTTTTGACATGATCTCATGTGATATGACATTATAGCAAGTGTGGATCAGCCTTAAATCGGAGGCTCGAACGGTTCTATTATGATCTCGAATCCGAATTTATCGACCTCACCTTCGAGTGGAGTATTGCACGTCACCCTCTTCCCTTAATAGATCAGGAGATTTTTTCACAGTAAATTATAACAGTCAACCAGTTGCAGACTAAAGATTTATTGAAATCCTTGACCTCAATTTTGGTATATTTATATATACCTTCATCAAAAGTAAAAATACACTTGAACAGGAAGACACCTTCATTAGCAAAAAAAAAACAAAGCAACATAACTTAGACAGAAGAAAAAAAATTATAGCTTTTGGGGCACAGGAAGAACTTGGCATTAAATCCGGAGTTTACAAAATTACTTGTAATGACTGCCCCAAATATTACGTTGGACAGACAGGTAGACCCAATAAATTAAGATATAGAGAACCATGCCAGGTAAAAATGGGGAAAACGTGTACAACTCCACGTTTACTGAACATCTACTGCTCTTACAACATACGCCACATAAACTGGATGACGTAGAATTGCTACACGAAGTGAGTAAGGGTTACAAACTGGACTTGTTCGAGGAATTAGAAATTTTCAAACATCTATCTCAAAAAGATGGATTTATTCTTAACAAACAAGTGCAGCTTAGAAACAAAATTTTGTTTGGATATACTGATGACCTCAGATGTTAAGCCCATTAGTGCTTAGAGCCATTTGAACCATTTGGATAGTTTCAAACCCCTTCTTGCTCTAACGTAATATATATATGGTGACTTTGTTAATAACAGTAAAATACAAAAACACGGTGTTGATGATGCAGATGAAGACACACAGAAAGGAGACATGCACAATTAAAAAACACGTCGACAGTATGGTTTCTGTTCACACAAGATAAAACTACAACTAGCGACAGTATGGTGACTTTTGCAACACTGAGAGGGGACCACTGACAGGGGACACACAACACTGAACACTCAGTTAAAACAGTACTGTAGAGGCGATGCAGCGTCAGATGGAGAGGGGGGGGGGATGGAGGACCCGGACCGATGAAGGGGAAAAGGGGGGGAGGAGAGGAAAGGAAAAAAAGGGAGAGCAGATGGAGGGAGGGGACATAGAAAAAAAGGGTGGGCTGGGTGGATGCGAGAAGGAATGAGAAAGGCAGTGGAGGGGAGAGCAAAAGGACTTGGGGAAGAGAAGGGAGGCAGAGAGAGGGTAGGTGGGGAAAAACAGGATGGAAGGGGGGGAGAGGGAACCCAGGAAAAGGACAGAGGAAGGGAAGGGCAGATGAGGGTTAGAGTTGATAGGAGGGATAAATGGAGGGCATCATCCAGGAGGGGGAATTGTCGGAAGTCACCTTGGGAGAGGAGATGCAGGGTGTAGAGGTGGAGGGTATTGGGGACACAACGGTGAAGGTGTGGCAGGGGGCAGGGGTTGGAGAGGGGAGGAGCAACCAGGGGATGGGGGGAGGATCAAGGCGGCGGGAGGTGTAGAGGACATGGATATGTTCGAGGCATAGGAGCAGATGGCGGAAAGGAATCAGGTCGCAGAGGATCCGTGTGGGGGACGGGAGGCATATATGGAAGGCGAGGTAAAGTGCATGGCGCTCGAGGATCTGGAGGAACTTATAGAATTTGGGGAGGGAGGGGAGGGGGGCAGATCAATGCGGGACTGGCATAACAGAAGAACGTAATATACTCTGGCTGACTAGAAGCTAGTTTTCTTGTCTGTTGATGCTGGTGAGACGCTCCTTTCCTGTCTTGTTGGGATTTTACGTATTTTTGATGATTGTTGTTCGCGGCTTTTGATGTGTATGTGTGGTTTAAGTGATTCTGTTATGTTTTTTATTCATGGTGACAGATGGTTTCGAATTACAACATTTTGTTCGTTTTCGCTAGTATGTATCCTATCCTTTAATTTGCGCGAGATTCTCGCGCATAACAATTGCGGGATATGTTCCTTAGCGCAAGCTTCACCTGCTTGACACTAGGACACAACAAATTGGTGTTCATATTTTATATGTATACGAGTGTTTTAAATGTTTCTGGTATGTTTTACTTATTAAGACATAGGGTTTAAATTAGCACAACCTTTAAAATTTTGATGCGCATGAGTATGTATCCCGGAGTTCTAATGTGCGCGAGTGTCTCGCGCATACCACAAGTGCCCTTTCTCGATGAAATTGTTTGCCCTAGTGCTTCCACACCCTCTTCACGCTAGTTCACAGGCTAAGTACTGATAGCGTGCCTGTTCGCATCGACCATCTCTTTATAATTATGCTGTACAGATGAAGGTGATATTTTAAGTTTAACTACTGACGACGCCTTTGGCACGATTGTTTTATGCATCTTCACTGCAGGATGTGATTTTAGTAAGTGACTAAAAGTTTTTGTGCTTCTAATACTTTGGTATTTTTCATGGTTACTTAAGCTATATTTTTTTTTCTTCTATCTCAGTTATGTTGCTGTGTTTTTTGCTAATGAAGGTGTCTTCCTGTTCAGGTGTATTTTTGCTTCTGATGAAGGTATTTAGATATACCGAAACTGTGGTCAAGGATTTCAATAAATCTTTATTCTGCAACTATTTGGCTGGTATCATTTACCGTGAAGATTTTCAGTAGTTGCTACTTCAGCCATGTTTAAAATTTTGAGATCAGGAGTTAATTACACAACGAAGCCGCTGGCTGGAAAGCGATGTTCATATGGCGTGCTCGTTTTTTTTTCTATAGGTTAGAGGAACTGACCTTTTGTTCAGTGATGAAATGACTGCTGAAATCGAAAAGAGATCAGCCACATAGTTTGAAAGGGGTCAAATTGTGGCCTTTCGAATGGAGGGACGGTCCTTTCAGAGAAATGTCTTACAAGTTGGACTTACTGCGTCAGTTATGCAACGACGCTGGTATACGTGGTCACATGAATATTCTCACATCCACAGAGCACAGACGTCCGCCAGGACCGTCGTATTGTAAGGGCAGCAGTGACAGATCGCACAGCTACAACAACACAGGTGAGAGGGCTTGTGAGCACAGACGTGCCAGCACGAACTGTTGTGAACCGGTTATTAGCAGTGGGACTATGGGCACGAAAACCTCAGGCCCATCTTCCACTCACCCCACAGAATCGATATGCACAACTCGATTGGTGCCGTCAGAGGATCAACTGGGAGATGGAATGGCGCGCCATGGTCTTCAGCATGACAGCAGATTCTGTCTGCATGCAAGTTATGGTCGTTTGTGTGTACAATGTAGACCGGTGAGTGTTGTCTCACAGAGTGCATTCGTCGAAGACACGTCGGCCCCACCCCTGTCCTTATCGTCTGGGGTGAGATGAGCTGCAACTGTCGCTCACCTTTGGTGTCCTGAAGAGGACGCCAAATAGCGCTCAGTATGTGTAGAATGTTGACAGGTCCATTCTTTTGCCGTTCTTACGACAGGAAGATGATGTATTCCAACAGGATAATTCTTACCCACACACTACCTGTGAAACTCAACGTTCTCTGAAAGACTTCCAGCAGCATCCCTGGCCAGCACGATCTCCAGATTTGTCTCCAATCGCGAACGTGTGGGATATGATTGGACTAAAAGTGATTAGTGTGACTCATCAACCAACAACTCTTGCATGTCGAACAGGCGTGGCCTAACGTATCCCAGGACAGTATTCGACATCTGTACGATGCACTGCCGCCTATGTGGACTACGCAATATACTGTCATGGGGGTTTCAGCATGGGACGATACCAGGTATTTCGGAAAATCTTGTGCTATTGATCTGTAAATGTAATCATTTCATGTACTCCCTATGCATCGTTGCAACAACACATCTTGAGTGAAATGGAAACTCTAAAAGGGTGTACTAATTTTTTTCTGGCAGTATATATCACAAGGATAGCATAGGCGCCAGTGGTGGCGACTTCTTTCTTACCATGAAGGTGTCTCTAGTATCTAATGAGATTATTACAGATTCCAAGTGCAAATCAATCTGGTTAAAGATAAGCATATAGTGTGGGGCAAACATGGTTCTCGGATGCTTTTGTAGACGACTGCACGTGGAGCTGTAATGGTAGATCACTTCAAAGACAACCTAGGGAATATCACGAGTCAGTTTTATAACTGAGATTTTTTAAGTGGAGGAAACTTGATCTTGCCAGCTATGGAATGGGAGAGTCATGCAATTAAAATTCACATCAGAATCTAAGGCTCAGAATACTGACGCTGGCTCTATGGTTTCATAATCGAGCTCGGACCTGTTGGGCTACCTATAACAGTGTAGAAGTCTGACGTACTAGATCGGACTGGAGATACTGGCTCAGTTCTACTACAACAAGGCATTTAAGGAATTTTCAACCGAAGTTTAAGTTTGGAATGTCATACAGTGTTGGTCTGTTTGGTAATCTACTAGATGTACTCCTTGGAGCTACTATTCACTTAGAGGTGTATGGTCACTGCTTCTCCTAACTCTGAGCTTAGATCTCACCACTTGCAACTCTATTTAAACAAATATTAGAAGAAGGGGAGGAGGGCTCAACACCGTTCCTACACCCACCCTGACTGTTCGCACTGCCCTCCACCTTCCCTGAGTCCATTTGTGCTATGCTAAAGCAACCTCCACAACTGCACAACTGCTCTGTTATTAAACTTACAATTCACCCCCCCCCCCCCCCCCTCCACACACACAATAGCTGACGTAAGTTCAAAATATTGAGAAAATACACTTACTCCCAATTTAAAACGGTGCGAAGTTTGCTGCTGACTCTCAATCTATAGAGCACTGGTGCTAACTTTAAAACCGATTACCCTCTGGTGCAACCTGTATGATTGTCACTGTCATGTTTAGTAGGAATAGGAGAGGTACCCACTTGCATCTTTATTAATACAAACACCACACAGAGGAGGGTATCTTCCGCATGCATCGTTAAGTGTAGCATTCCTGTAGCACCATCAGTCAGCTGATGTGCCAGGCAGTGATGGAATACCACCACTGCTAGAGACCACGCAATGATGTGTAACACTCGAAGGCTGCCTTGAAGTTGTTGGCAAACACTGGCACTGAATGCTGCGTGGTATTCGATGTTCTGCTACTCTCTTACTCACTTTCACTTACAAGTATAGAGCAGCAGGCACCACGTCATACACTGAGGGACGCAAGAGAGCGTTTCTCGCCTCTGCGGTCCTGCAGACTGCTTGCTCAGAGCTCGTCGTGCTCCGCATACCTTCTTTTGACATGTGGCAATACAAATTTTAACTAACTCCGATTTTGGCTATAGAATGCCTTAGTGTGATGTAAGTTTGATATCAATGTAGACAAAACGTTGAACTCCAACCATCATTCCTGTAAAGAGAATGTGATCTGGTACCGGGGATTGTACTGCATTTTTAAGTGATTCCTCACATAAATTATATATCATAATGTCCATCCAATTTTTTTAGCAGGTTTTTATCACTACTCACCTGTAGCACTCAGGCTCACTACACTTCAAGAATTAACTCTATGCTATGAATTTCTACCATGTTATTCTTATCTGTCATCCCAACACAGTTAACCACTCAGTGGAGTAACCACATTTCTATGACTTCACCCTGCAGGTACTAACATGCATGTTTCTAAATTTAGAATCCAAGATGGCGATCCATGATGTTTTCTATGACATCAAGGTGGATTATCTGGGGATTAGAACATAGTCCAAAATAGTTGTTCCTGGGGATACAAACATAGTCCAAAATAGTTGTTCCAATTCCCATTGCTCCATGGTCGTCTACTCCCACTATTCCTCACTTTAGACTTATTAGCCAGCAAGTGATCCCACCACTTATTCTCTCTACCACCTCCAGGCAGAAGAAACTGACTCACACACTGATTGTATTAAACCACTCTTTTTTTTCTCAATGATTTTAGTTGTGTGTGTATGTATTTTTATTTCTCGTTGTTTTATTTCTCCCTCATTTCAACAGCACCCTGTTGTAGATGATGCAGTGCCTGATACAGTTGAGGAGTGGCAGTAGCAGCAGGAGATATCAAGCTCTCATGCAGACATGCTTCGTGATGCAGCTCTCAACATGTTGGAGTGGCTATCAAGTATATTCAAGCAGCAGGAATCAAGACAGCATGCAGACATGCTCCCTTGTGCAGCTCCCATCACGCTGGAGTGGAAATGAATTCTCCCTTGATAAGAGTTTTCAGACTTTGAGTTTCCGCGATATCCATCATGAGCATCAGTAAGTCAGCGTGCAGCCGAGCTCTCTGATGCACCACCCAATATAACACAGCAGGACATGGATTTGTTTCCAGACTTTGTGCTCCCACTATGACAACCACCTGCACCACTCACCAAGCCTCAGCTAATTCTACACTGAGCGCTGTTCTTCCACACTACTTATCAGCTGATCACCAGTGGATCGAAGCATGTTAATGTTTTATTAGCGCCTGACACAGACTTCGAAGTTATATTGGAAATATAGAATGTCTGGTGGAGTACAAAGGTGTAGTTCAGTGATATGGAGTGGTATGTGCAACAAGCATAAATACATCCAGGTTTGCATAACAACTGAGTATAAACCATTCACTTGACACATCAATATCTTTGGCAGTAACAATGCGCCCATCATCAACATGTCTGTTGGTGACATGATGAAGCTAATATTTCAAGACCCAGCACAGTGTGTATATTTAGTGTCAAAGCGTCATAAACTTGCATGGCCAGTGTGATGCAATGTGAATCACCAAGGAGAGACTCAGTCATTCGTGAAGGTAACTGTTTTCTTGGTGATATTGTCTAGTATCAAATGGAGTATGAAGTGCTTGATGAGGATGGGGATTTATGTGTGTATAGGTGTGGGTATGTGTGCCATACCTAAGTCTGCTAGTATTACTTCCCATAAACAGAGATTCCATACAAGTGGAGTTTACAGATGTTATTCCCAAGTCTATAAGTGCTCCAACTGATTTGCATGAAATACATGCTAGATTTAAATAATGTAAAAACAGTAATCTGTAGGGATTGCAGAGTGATAAATAGGGGTGATGTAGAGAAAAAGAATAACAATGTTATTTTGTTGAGTGTCATTTACTTTCCACAATACACAAAATGCAAAATGTGTATCAACAATGTATAAAACATGTATATATAAATAATATTTTTACAAGTTGTGTTGTGTTTTATTTCATCACACATATATCCCATGAGACTTAACAATTCAGATTTTGGAGAGAGACCCATAGTAGTTAATACTTTTGGAATGTCAGATGGATGTTTCCTTCCATCATACACATTATATATCCCACGACACTTAATAGTTAAGATGTTGGAGACAGAGCCTTAATAACTCATACAGCTGTAGGCTTTACAGCCCAGTTATTGCTGCTATGTCCAAGAGACTTAGCCCATTTTACATGAGATGAAATTTTTATCCTGAAAGGTCTAAGAGCTATATTTTATGGCACAGATTCTCACAGTTTCTTCCAACATATGGCCATTATCAAGTACTTTTCCTATCACATTCCTGTAGCAGTCGAAAGAGTCAGTGACACATTTAATTGCTAGGAAGGTAGATTTCAGATGAATAGATGTTTCAAATTCTAAGAAAATAAGAACAGGTTATAGGAAAAAGAATTTTAATAAAGCAACATGTAGAAGAAGCTATTGAAATGTAAGTTCAAGTGTGAGATAGTTGTATTGACAATGGGTAAGACAAACTTACAGTTGATTTTGATTATCAAAGAAGAACTGAGAGCAACTGTGATATTCTATACAGTTACAGCTACTGTGATATTCCAGGCAGTTGTTCTATCAGAGCACCAGAGTTAAGGTCAACCAACCACAACTTCCATGGTTTCTTTATAGGTCCTTTAGATGCTTTCTTGTTGATTTTACTGAGTACTCCTCTCGCTATCACATTGTCAGTTGGACTCATTGGACTGTTTTTCAGCATTTACAGAGATGAATTTCAGAACTTGAGAAACTGATAAATGTATCACACACATTTTGAAAGTGTTTGTCAGTTGGACTCTTTAACGAACCAAGAAGTTGCAGCATACATGAAGAATCACAGACATGTATATGTATTGAACAGATGCCCACACAAGATATTTGTGGCAGGGGGTGAGACTGCTCTTGTGAGCATCACCCTATCCTGGGTCACATACACCCACAACTGCATTCATGTACAGAATCACACTACACTGTTCAGCTAATGTGTTGTACCAACCTATCTGAAACTGTACCAGGGTTGGAGCTACACTTCACCACCTGTCCTAGACACCCTACGACCCCATCTGGAAAAGTGTTCATGCACAGCACTGTATTATCCCATCCGCCTAAATCGCTGAACTGCTAAACCCAAAACCATTTTCAGGTACTTGTTTGGGAACAGCACTATACAGTACCATCCATCTAAGGCCTGGACCACCTTTCCAAAAACTGTATCCAGGTACAGTGCTATACTATCCCACCTGGCTGTTGGACTGTTTCTACCCATACATAGGGCTGACATTCACAAGGGGCTGTCTCCTCACCTGCCACAAACACTTTGTGTGGTTCATCTGCTCCATACATATACATGTTTGTGATTCGTAATGTATGCTTCAGCTTCTTGGCAGGATGATGAGTCCAACTGATGAACACTTTCAAAATGTGCATGGAACCTATAATAATTTCTTAAGTTCTCAAGTTCATCTCTGTCAAGGCTGAGAAACTATGTCTGCTACATGGGGAAGACAATGTGATACCAGGAGAAATAATGGGTAAAATCAACAATGATGCTGGTTATTGATATCGTGGAAACTCAAAGTCTGGATGATTCGATCCATCCTGAATTGATTTTCATTCCAGCACAGTGAGAGCTGCATAAGGAAGAGTGTGTGCTTGCTGGCTTGATATTCACTGTGGCAGCTGCTCAGTTCTAACAGGCACTGTATTGTCTACATCAGGGAGCTGTTGAAGAGAGGGAGAAATAAAACAAGACCATGAAAAACACACACACACACACACACACACACACACACACACACACACATACACACACACACAACGAAAAATAAACATTGAGAAAACATGGTTTAATACAGTCAAGTGTGTCAGTCAGTTTCTTCTGTCTGGAAGCGGTGTATCTCTGATAACACTTCATCATGATCACGATCACCCTTCCACTATGGAGCACAGAGCACAAGTGGCTGGTTCACTTGTTTGCTAATGTGCCTGCAGCAAGGATGAGCAGTAGAGTAGAATACCATGGGGCTATAGGAATTGGAACAACTATTTTGAACCATGTTTGTATCCCCTAATTTTGACGTCATTAAACATGTCCAGATGGCCATCTTGGATTCTAAACTTAGAACCATGCAGGGTGAAGTCATAGAAATATGGTTACCCTACTGAGTGGTTAAAAGTGTTGGAATCACAGATAAGAATAACATTGTAGAAATTCATAGCATAGACTTAATTCTTGAAGAGTAGTAAGCCTGGGTGCTCCAGGTGAGTTGTTGATGGAAACCTACTGGAAAACTTAGTTGTCATATGTACAACATAAAACATAATGCATGTGAGGGATCACTTAAAAATGCAACGTCAACCCAGATATCGGATTACATTTCGTTTATGGGAATGATAGTTGGAGTTCAACGTTTTGTCTTCATTGATTCACGTTTCCATCACGCTAAGGCATATCTACAGCCAAGACTGGTGTTAGTTAAAAAGTTATACTGCCACCTGTCAAAGGAATGTGTGGGTCGCAGTGCTATAGCTGCTTGAAAATTGTGCAGTTAGCTGGGAACCTACTGCAATCTTAATTCGTCATGAAGTCTACTGTTTGAAAATATTGCATAGACTACTATTGCTACAACAACTACTACTGCAGGTGCCAGTATTGTTCTATAAAAATTGAGGCAAAGTGATCCACACGTCTGTGTGAACTGTTATAACACATTTTCTGGTACAGGCCCCCTTACAATTCGCCAGAAATGTGAGTTGTGTGCTGTGTATGGCGTTAAATACTCTGATGCTGCTTCTATTAAGCCTCAAACCTTAGAAAGACAGCTATATATACTCTGCAAACCTACATACAACTCATTATGGACAATATCTTATATCACTGGTAGTTGACCCCTTTTGCTACTCCACCCACATATGGAGCAATGGGAGAATGAATGCGTGCCTCTATCAAGTAATTTCAAGCTTTAAAGTGTGGTGCACGTGTCCAAGTTGTATTCTGGATTGTGGAGGAATATGGAGAAACTCAATCTGTGATGGACATACCTAAAAGAACTTTTCGGTTATCTTGTCAAATATGTGTTGGAATATAAAGTTAGCATTCCTGGCTTCTGATCGGTATTAAATACTTGGTGTGCTGTGGTCTCCTCTCTGGCGCTAGTGACTGTTCTTCGTGTTGAAATGTCATGGATAAGAAGGAAAAAGACAGTTCCTCTCGTAACACGGCCGTGTTTCGTCACCTTCGATTACCATCACTGATGATCATTTTGTAGGGGATGATGTGAACATATCAAAATTTTCGAACCGTAATTGGACATGAATTTCATAAACATTTACTGTTATACACCTTCAGGAACCTATGAATCGTTTGTGTCCGACAGAACCGATGTTATATTTGATGTACATGTCGTAATTTTACTCGATTTGGAATGATAAAAACATACTATAATTTCCAAATTGTGAGCAGATGAGAATTTCGTAAACAGTTGACCTTATACACCTTTGGAAATATGTAAATGAAACGTTATGGATAAGAAACGAACAGACTATTACTTCCATAAGACGTGGCCGTTTCGTCCCATACCTTTACCATCACTAACGACCATTTTACAGGGGACGATGTGAACATTAAAAAATTTTCTAAGTGTAATCAGACATGAATTTCGTAAATAGTTCTTGTTACAAACCTCCTTGAAACTATAAATGTTTCGTATCAAACATAATCATATCAGATATAATCGATGTTGTATTTGGTGCTCAAGGCAATGATTTCACCCTGTGTAGGAATGATATGAACATACCATAATTTCCGAACCGTAGTGGACGTGAATTTGCTAAACAGTTGACCTTCTGCACCTCTGGAAAGCTATAAATGTTCTGTGTAAGACAACTGTTGTTGTCAGAATGAGATTTTCACTCTGCAGCGGAGTGTGCACTGATATGGAACTTCCTGGCAGATTAAAACTGTGTGCCGGACCGAGACTCGAACTCGGGACCTTTGCCTTTCGCAGGCAAGTGCTCTACCAACTGAGCTACCCAAGCACGACTCACGCCCCGTCCTCACAGCTTTATTTCACAGTAAGTTTGGAAGGTAGGAGACGAGGTACTGGCAGAAGTAAAGCTGTGAGAACGGGGCGTGAGTCGTGCTTGGGTAGCTCAGGTGGTAGAGCACTTTCCCGTGAAAGGCAAAGGTCCCGAGTTCGAGTCTCGGTCCGGCACACAGTTTTAATCTGCCAGCTAGTTTCAACTGTTGTTGTGTTTGACGTAAGAATTAGTAGTTTATTCTCTTACGGTTTGTGGCCACCGCGTTTAGAGTTCTGTAGTCACATCATCATCTCCATAATTCAGTAACAATACTTTAAAGAAGTGCTAATGTGAGATGTGGATCGTTCTGCTCAACTGTAAAGTTTAGTGTTAATGTTCTGCAAAATAAATACCCACACACCTCTGAACTGAGTCATCATAAACGTAGTCTTGGTGAATCTCTTCTCCAGTACATGCAGTGTGATTCCAAACACAGCACCAAACATACACCTACCACAATTCATTGTCCTCCCCCACAGGTCCATTTTAACATGATAAATCAGTGGATATTTACTGTTTTCAATGTATAATTTAGTGTTTTTGATACAATATCCGTGTAGGGGAATAAACTACCTCCTGCCCCAGGCTGCATTGTGGCTAGATTTATTCAAGACGTCGGATTCTCCCCCTCTGGGAAAGCCCAAAACCTCCCCCCACTCTTGCACCCTGGTGTAGCTGTGGCAACATCGCACTAATGACATCACCAGATGATGTCATGAGTTTTCTTCTTCTCCACCTACCCTTCACCCTTACCCTCCACCACTTGGAAATTGGAAGCTGTTTGTGTGGAAGGACATAGGGTAGTTTATTTTCTTTATTTTTTGGGTTATCCTGTTGGAAAATTTATTTATTTCATCATTTTTGGGATTAACATTGGTGTTAAATTCAAAATTTTCACCACAACCAGAACTGGCAATTACCCTACAGCCTAGGTGTTTGACCTAGTTCTCAATACTGCTCTAAATTCCAATTTTTGATGGTCAACATTCGTCGAAATCCTAATTACATATCTTTGTACAAATGATTCAATACACAGTACCACAATTGTTGTTATCCCAATGAAAAATGCTTCAGAATTGGTGGAAAGATGTCGGCTGTAAATGCACAACAATAAATCATACATACCGCCAAAAAACGGTAGTTAAAAACATCGTCACAGGTACATAAAACACTCACTGCTGCAGATCGCAATCATATCCTGCTCTAATAACACTGACACAGACTGTCAGGAATAACATATTGCAAAAAACTGCAGCTATAAATATCCAGAAACATTGTTAATGAAGATCTGAATATACCGCCTAAGACGCATCGCAAACTGAGATACCTGCACTGCCCAGTAACAGCTCCAAGCAGAAATATCGTTACTGCACTATCTTGGAACTGCTGATAGTTTACCGCAAGGCTACTCGCCACCTGCAGAAACCGCTTGGCCTCTGGTGGTACAAGAGGTGATTGCTGCTGATCCCAGCAGGTAGATAATGTTATTCTCAGATGCTACATTATGAGGTGGACATCACATTGATGGTATTAAGATGCTGACGTAGTGATGGTTCTCTGTGCAGCCAAACAGATGGGGTTGCAGTGATCTGTCCTCTTCCACGACCCCAGACCGACTGATCTAACTCACAATACTGCCGCCAGAGGGAACTCGAAATTGTGATATCGTGAGTTTTCTTCACCTATCTCCAGTCTGTGCTGAGCTGTCGCTGTGGAGGGACATAACTTGTTTTTTTCTTTATTTCATCATTTCTGGGGATGTGCAGTTGTTATCCTGTTGGAGGAAAATACCATCTCCTGCGTCCTTTTTCCTCCACCCCCAACGCCACTTTATTCAGACTACATGCATGCTCACGTGCACATGTGTGGGTGGGTGTGTGGGTGGAAGGACCTCATATTGCTGCTATGTCCACCAAACTGCCACTGGAAGCTCCTCCACAATCTTGCATGGTTGTACGGACACTGTGTGCTATCAGCTCCAATCAGCACCTTTACTGCACCGTACTGGGTCTCTGACAGAATACTGCAGGTTGCAAATATGCAGTGCAAATAGATTGTGGAATACTCACGTGTAATTACACAGCTATAGATCTTCAATGTAAACATATGTTATGAAGTGGTGCATTTAATGGCCCTCGAAAATATTTTTATATTTATCCAGTTTATCCTTTACACTGCAAACGGATTGTCATGTGACAGGCCTAAATCTGCCGGTTTTTTTTTTCTAATGTATTTCTCTCGCTTGCTGACTTTGGCTGCCAGGTTCGTCGTGTGCGCTGCAATGACAATTCAGCGTAATACCATTCAACCTTTCTGCCATATACCACTGGCACGTGACAGAAGGATCCTTGAGAAACACTTGTGCATAGCTACCTGTGAAGAGTAAGCGGGAGGGCTGTGCAGAAATCCTGAGACCACAGCCGCGCACTTACGAGCGCCGCAAGTTGTGGGTGGCGACTGACAGGGGGCCAGGGCATCACCAGTCAATAGCTGCGCTGCACCACCTCACTGGAATCACTTTGCGGGTCTTCCGCATGTCCACTTGTATGTCCATTGTCAAGTGCGGTCGTATTTAATGCAAGTGTTGATGACCATCTATCAACATTGACCGTGATTCCACATCAAACATCATCTGCCACAAACCACTATACACCATCATTTACTGCTGACTATCATTCAGTTTTCACTCTGCCCCTCTGAAGTCACGCTTTACACACTGCATACCGGTCTAAAATGCTGGAGCAAGCATTGTTTACAACGAAACCAAGAACAAAACGTTCTGTATAGTTAACAGTCCAACTGTTGCTACGTCAGAGAGTGAGATATGGTAATTCATTAATTAAAAGTGCTAGAATGATGAATGAAATAATAATAATTTGCTGCAGGAAGTATCACTACCTTGTATGCATATCTAGTCATGAATACACTTTTAGCTTCTTCTAACAAACACAAGGCGATTTGTCAAAAAAGAGCGTGTGTCAGTTAAGTGAAATTCTTAAAGCTTATTGAATAAAACAAGGTTCATTAAATTAAGATATTTCCCACGTGCATATATTTATTTATTTTTCTCAACATACTTACGCTGTTGATGAACGCTTTTCTCATAAGGAGAGAGTGGTTTGCTGATGCCGTCACTGTAGAATGTCTGACCTCACCTCTGTTTGTGTGTGTGATGTTCAGGTAACTCAATCCTATTAAAATCGGTTACCTAATAACCAATTTTACTCTTAGGTAAAGACATCTAACAACCAGCTGTTATCCACACCTGAGGTTCAATTTAATCTATATCTGCAAACTGTGCAATTTCGGTAGTCTGTATTGACATCACCCCCATTTATAAAACGAATTCAAACTGTAATATTCTTTAAACATTTGACTTTCGTCTGGTAACACACTTCAAAAGCTAACAGCTATCCAGCGGCCTGGTTTAACCTAACTGCCTAACTAGCCACTTCCTCATCTGATAAACCAACAGTTTTTTTTTCTAATGACACGCTCCCACGTATACCAGGCATCATCTAATTGTACACAGCGTATACTCAAACTAACCAATAGTGTCAACACATTTAAGATTCTACCACTAATCCGCCTCTCACATATCCTTAGAGCTTCAACAACACAATGATATGGATCACAAATCGGGTACTATACCTCTGAGAGGAACGGTTCAAGATCCTATTTACACAGAGTTATTTTGTAAATTCGATTGCAGTGGAAGAAAAAACGTTTTGGTATAGATATGCATAAACTTGCCATTGTGTTGGCACTCATTATAAAAAACGTTCTGACGTAGCGTTACATTATGATCATGTATCAGAAGACTGGCTTGTATACTGTTTCCTTCAAAGAAGAAAAAAGAGCCATGATCAACCAACGCTTTTTTCATAAGGTTGCTGAACCGACTTTCTAGCAGTGACTCGTTTGTCATTGTAGCACATTCCTTACAGAGTGGATGACTTCACCTATGTCTAACATTTCTTCACAATAATGCACTCTACTGTTAGTAAAAAGTAGACTTCAATGGATATATCTCTTACCATAATTGTAGCCTACAGCCATTAAACCATACTGGTAAGGGTCTTACACTGTTGCTGAAACCCCGTATTTTGTTGTAATACACCACAGTAATTCTAAACATGCTATGTACGTGATAAATAATTATTGATTCGAAGACCAATCTTAGCTACCACTATAGTCACATTAGCAGCGTGTATTGGAACTATGACACATCTGGAAAGACGATGTTACTATCAAGAATCGGTGCGAGAGCGTAAGAAAGCTAGTCACCCAGTCTTGATTCTATAGTAAGTAACATAGGCAGAAGAGGTGATTTCAATCATCTGGCTGAGTAACTCCGAATTCCACCATTATCTCAGCTACCAGTATAGATGTTTTGTCTAATCGATTAAAACCATAGGTATATATAACATTTTTTTATTAAATTTATAGGTCCTGATTGTCTTTTTTTAAGTAGAATATCTAGGTATTGCATCTTACCATTACCGAATAATCTATTAGAAATACTGTCTTCTACAACATGTACACACCCAGCTAAAAATATAGAACATATTCGAATTTTAGGAGTCATAAACAGAAAATGTGTCATGATGAATTCCACTGGGCTTAGTATTACTCACCTTCACCTTCAGCAGATAAATTGTGGAACAATGTTAGGTATATGTATTCGGTAATTTTAATAGGTCTTCTCGACAAACAATGTCTCCAATACATATCTGGAAAGCATAATTTATTCTAAAGATCTGACTGAATATTCATATACAGCTTCGTTCAGACTGTACTTCGTTTTAGATAACATCTGCAAAATGTCTGAGGTGCAGTGAGAATATAAGAAGTCCATCTGTAGGAAGAGTGACACATAAAAACATATTTTTTACATTAATAAACAGATCTTTATTGGATAGTGATTAATTCCTATATAATTTCAATGTCATCATCTTCTTCTGCTGCGACATCCTTAGCCTCCTCATGCTCCAGTATATAGGTCCCCTACAGGAAACTTTCACTTATGCCTGGAAAACTTGGGTGCCTTGTTGTGCTATCTGCCAGATAGGGGAAAGCAAATTATTATTTGTGGGGACTTCAATGTCGATTTACTGAAAGAGTCTAATAGGAAGAATGACCTGGAAGTCTTGCTCGGTTCTTTCTATTTCACATCTGTCATTAATTTTCCTACTTGGGCAGTAAAGGACAGCAGCACATTGATAGATAACACTTCTATAGACCAAGATAGGTTTAAAAACATTAATTCTTGTCCTGTTGAGAATGGCCTTTCTGATCATGGTGTTCAGCTAGTTACAGTATATGACATAGCCCCATTCAGTAATTCAAAACTACCCTACAAAGTCGTGCATTCAATTAATGACTCAACAATTAGAAATTTCAGAGAAAATTTTCAGCAGTTAGACTGGGATAAGGTGTATGAGGAACCTGATGCTAATTTAAAATATAACTTATTTTATGAGACACTTGTAAGAGAACTTGAAAACTGTTTCCCCAAGAAAGTAGTTAAATCTAATTATAAGAAACCATGCAAAAAACCTTGACTTACTAAAGGAATAAAAATATCCTGTAACCACAAAAGGGAACTTTAACTAACAATATGAAAGAATAATGACCCAGAAACAGCCAAATATTATAAGAACTACTGTGCTACATTAAGAAAGGTTATTAAAAGTTGTAACCTCCCCACCGAAATTTAAAAGGAAAGACAATACTTAATAGAAATGGGAGCCAAGTATAACCTCCCTGCAATGAAATGTACTGACAAAGGCAATAAAAATGTGAAATTCGCAATCTGACTCTGGTGTAAGCTCCCACAAAAATAATGAAAAACAATTCAGTGCTAATGAAATTCAATTAAACCGAAATATCGGTCTTTGGCCCTGTGCAAAAATCAGAATTAAACTCTTACCTCATTGTAACTGCTAATCAAATTTCTGCTCTTATTCTTGCGCACGGCTTGGAGGAACTGCATTGCAAATAATAATATTCCTTTTTTTGTGATTTAACTAAAAACTGAAACTTTTCTTTAAGGGAAGTGGAACGAAATAGTTACTTCAATTAAATAAAAATTTTATGTAAAATTGCTTTTGAAATCAAAATTATTATTGGGGGCACTTGTTGAAAATTAATTACAATAAATAAACTTTACATTATCCGATGATTATCTTAATTAACAGTATACCTCATTCAGCATCTTGACCAGTGTTGCCGACAGACTACATCACACAACCGCACTGGGCTGCTACTACTGACCGACCGCTCTTCATGACGACTACTAGTGTACTGCACGCAACTGAACAGAGCTACTGACTGCAACGACTACTACTAACAGACTACTCCTCGTAACACTCGCGCAGTCAAGCGCATACTCTCTGGTCAGAGACGCTGCAATGCCTCGCCATCGCTGCTACGTTACATACGTGTTTCAAAGTCCAGAAGCATGTGCATCATGTCTGAGATTAATGCCTCTGAAAACAAAATCAAAACAGTATGGAATATTATTACAAGGGAGACAGGTCAACCAAGAGTACAGGATGACGGCATTACCATCAAAGCGAATGGAAACTTGACAAACAACAAGCTGGAAGTCGAAAAAATTTTGAATAATCGTTTTTTAAATGTTGTAGAGAAAATACGATCCAAATGTTTATTAGAAGAAGCAAGGCAGTTAATGGAAGAGGCCTTACCCACACCATTTGATACAATTGAAATTCCACCTATGTCTCATTCTGAAATTAGGAAGATAATAAACTCTCTAAAGAATAAAAACTCACAAGGAATTGATGGCATTTCCAGCAGGATAATAAAAGCTTGTTCCCAAGAAATAAGTGGGATTCTTAGCCACATATGTAATAGCTCTGTGAAGCAGGGTATTTTCCCAGATAGACTAAAGTATACCATTGTTAAACCACTGTATAAGAAAGGGGATACATCTGATGTCAACAACTACCGCACAATCTCTATTCTGACTGCCTTATCCAAAATTATTGAAAAAGTAATGTATTGTAGTGTAGCTTCAAACCTTTGCAAAAATAAAGTTTTAACAAAATGTCAAATTGGTTTCCAGAAGGGTTTTTCAACGGAAAATGCTATATATACGTTCACCAGTGAAATATTAAATGCTCCAAGTAACCGAAAGTCACCCATTGAGATTTTTTGTGATCTCCCAAAGGCTTTTGATTGTGTAAATCATGGAATACTTCTAGATAAGCTCAAGTACATTGATGTGAATGGGACAGTGCTCAAATGGTTTAAATCATACCTAACTGGAAGAGTACAGAAAGTTGAAATAAGCAGTTCACACAATATGCAAAAAACTGGTGATTTCTCAAACTGGGGAACAATCAAGAATGGGTTTCCGCAAGGTTCAGTCTTGGGTCCTCTGCTGTTCTTAATACACTCCTGGAAATTGAAATAAGAACACCGTGAATTCATTGTCCCAGGAAGGGGAAACTTTATTGACACATTCCTAGGGTCAGATTGAAACACGTATGTAATGTAGCAGCGATGGCGAGGCATTGCAGCGTCTCTGACCCGAGAGTACGCGCTTGAACGCGCGAGTGTTACGAGGAGTAGTCTGTTAGTAGTAGTCGTTGCAGTCAGTAGCTCTGTTCAGTTGCGTGCAGTACGCTAGTAGTCGTCATGAAGAGCGGTCGGTCAGTAGTAGCAGCCCAGTGCGGTTGTGTGATGTAGTCTGTCCGCAACACTGGTCAAGATGCTGAATGAGATATACTGTTAATTAAGATAATCATCGGATAATGTAAAGTTTATTTATTGTAATTAATTTTCAACAAGTGCCCCCAATAATAATTTTGATTTCAAAAGCAATTTTACATAAAATTTTTATTTAATTGAAGTAACTATTTCGTTCCACTTCCCTTAAAGAAAAGTTTCAGTTTTTAGTTAAATCACAAAAAAAAGGAATATTATTATTTGCAATGCAGTTCCTCCAAGCCGTGCGCAAGAATAAGAGCGGAAATTTGATTAGCAGTTACAATGAGGTAAGAATTTAATTCTGATTTTTGCACAGGGCCAAAGACCGATATTTCGGTTTAATTGAATTTCATTAGCACTGAATTGTTTTTCATTATTTTTGTGGGAGCTTACACCAGAGTCAGATTGCGAATTTCACATTTTTATTGCCTTTGTCAGTACATTTCATTGCAGGGAGGTTATACTTGGCTCCCATTTCTATTAAGTATTGTCCTTCCTTTTAAATTTCGGTGGGGAGGTTACACTTGGCGACACCCATGCCAGGATCGTATTTCGTTGAGAATCTTTTGAAAAACAGTCAGATATCTGCTCTTATTTGCTTAGATATAATTAGGATTTGGCGCTACGCTTTTATTAATTTTGTGACTTTCTTTCTACAGGTCAACGGCAATTCGTTGCTCTGTTGTATTTGTGTGTTGTTTTTGCATTTGTGCTTATTGTTTTGTGAATATTTGTGACTGTTGTAAAAATGCCGCGAAAGACTATGAATAGTGTATCGCGAGGTATTGTGAATGAATTTACCGACTTAAACAACGTGACTGATAATAATTTTGACACGCAGAGTAATGATGACAATCCTGCGTTCACTAACAATCAGTGCATTCCAACCACTAGTGATTACTTTTACCCTGATGATGAACAAACGAACCCAATTGTCTCGTCTGTTAATTTGACGACAATTGATGACGCGGGACGCCCTATTGTAATGAGCGCTGCCCAGCTTAACACACCCGATTTGGAAAACTCAAGTAACGTACAGACAAATTTGTGTAATGAAAATGAACAGGATACACAAAGTACGACGGATTTATTTAATTCCGAAATAGTGAGTGACAGTGTAGGTCCGACTGATAATCCTTTTTGTAAATTGCAGAATGACCAAATGGTCACACAAAGCGCGACAATTCCAGGTACACAATCAAACAGCACAGATAATGGAGTAGGTAATGTTACTTTGGATCAATTTATAGCAATAATGCTACAGTTTAGGAACGAACAGAACGAATAACAAGACAACAATTTCAAAGAACTTAGGGAAGATAACAAACACTTAAATGAGAAACTTGACAATAATGACGAAAATCTCAAACAACTTAGTGAACAGGTCAAACAAGATAATGAAAAACTCAAACAAAAGTTAAATGAAAAATTAGACAACCATTCCAAACAACTTAGCGAAGCAATTGATAAAAGTTTCGAGCTCACAAACGAAAAACAAGACGACCTTAAAGAACGGAACAAACAAGTTAGTGAGCAGATTACAGCTGTTACCGTGCAATGTCAGGACAGTAAAGGACAATTACGTGTGGATACTAAGACTTGTGCTAATAATAGTAATGAAGTAGTTGGCACTGTTGCACAAGAGTTAAGTAGCACATGTGTAGGCACAGCAGAATCACATAAAGACAAGATTAATGCAGTCACTGAACAATGTTCAGCGAACGAAACACAGATACACGAAATTAATGCAGTCACTGTACAATGCCTTAAAAACGCAGTACAGATCCGCGACGAGGTTAATTTAGAGTCAGTGGAAGTTTCACACACTCCGAATACGGCAGTTGACGAGAAATTTGCACGACAGATCAACCAAATTGGCGAAAATATTAAAGTAACAGAATTAAAAACTATTTCAGTCACCAATACGTCACAGAATCCGCCACGTTGCGAGCATTTGTCTGACTCACGCAGCGTGTATAATGTGAACAATTTACAGAGACTACGCGAATTAAAATCCGAAAAGCTACGCGACTTAAAATATGAAAAGCTACGCAACTTGAAGTACGAAATGACACAGACGAACAGATTCACTCACAAACCCGAACGTGTTATCAAACCGAGTGACGAGAACGTAGATTTCGAGCAATTTGCATTTGTAAGAAAATGTAAAGAACTTAATAATGACAGCGTACAGGTACACGCTTTGCACTGTATACGACAATTTATCTTTGTACATTCACCGCTACTACCTGTAATGCAGAAACTAGGTTTGAACCTGATGCGACAATTTGCTATTGCATTTTCATCAGCGTTGCGTGTAATGAGGAAACTTGAATTAACGTGCTTACAACAATTTACTTTTGGAATTTTACCGCCATTGCCTGCAACGCTAAAGCTAAAATTTATTTGCAGTGCGTAAAAGACCTCAGGGGATTCATTACGCTTTAATGAATATGTGCCGTAGCGAGCATAGGGCCCCGAGCTGTAGTAGTGCTGTTTCATCTTTAGTTTTCTGCACTGCTGCCTTTTCTTCTACTATCCTCTATATCTATCAAAATAGCTCTTTAACTATTGCTCTACCTAGAATTAAGAAAAATGACAAAGAAAACCCGATAAGACAAATTTTTACGGAATGTGACAATTTTCATTAGGCACTCGAGAAATGACAACTACGAGAACTTTAATAACAGATAAAATCGTGATCATCAGTATGTGTAAAATTATTAGTAACAGGAACCACATTTTTGTAACAATAGACCTTTTCACCACAACAGCATGAAAGTCAGCCGCTTAGCATACGTAACCAACAATGCAGTCTACAAGGTCAACCAAACTTTAATGCTTCGCCGCGTGCACGTATAGTCCCAGCCCCAACTAATAGTAACGCATGGCAGCAAAGAAATAACTACGTACAGACAACACACTATTTCAACTCGCATCGCAATGCGCCGTATAGAAGTTACTATCAGGACAGACGTAAAAAAAAAAAAATAAAGAGCATAATTACCAACATACGTTTAATAACAGTCGATCTTATGAGCAGCAACAACATCAGCAATAACGAATAATCATGAATGAAACAGACAATAGGTGTCATCGATAGCGTAATACGTCAGTAAGAAATAACAGAGCAGTTCAAATAGTCGAAATGCCACAGCATCCTCCTGTAAATAATAGCACGTACGACAGAATTTCACCAGACACAGTACAGGTTTTATATTCCAGTAACGTAAGCAATAATTTTGACAAGCAGAATCTTCTTCACGAAAATGTTATTAATTTTGACGCCATCCGACACACGTTTGCATTAAGGACAGAATTACGACGTATGTAGACGACATTCTTATTGCAGAAGCTAACTGGTCTGAACAAAATATGATTATTGAACGTCTGTTACAAACTTTCCATGCACAAGGACTCACAGTTAATCTCAGTAAATCGCACTTTGGCAAAACTTCCATAAAATTTCTTGGACACGTAATTTCAGCAGAAGGCATTGCGCCTGATCCGGAAAAACTTCAAGCTCTACGTGACATTACTGTTCCTACAACAAAAAAGCAGTTACGCAGTTTTTTGGGTTTAATTAATTTTTTTCGCAAATTTATTCATCATTCTGCTTTAGACACACCCAGATTATGCCAATTAACAGGTAAAAACAGTATTTGGTCTTGGGATAAGCAAGCACACTCTGATTTCATGAACCTGAAACATGCTCTGTTGAATGCACCACTTTTATCGCACCCAGATCTTACCAGAAATTTTTCCATTGCCACTGACAGTTCCAACACCGCTTTAGGCGTACATATTTTCCAGGAAATTGAAGAAGATGGGTCAATAGCAATTAAAAACATCGCATTTGCAAGTCGCATTCTGTCACCTGCTGAACGAAATTACTCCGTTACAGAATTGGAAACGTTATGTGTTGTATGGGCTTTTACGAGATTTCGGCACTTTCTTTATGGCAGACATACTACCGTTTACACAGACCATAGAGCGATACAATTTTTACTTTCGGCTGAATTCACTCATGACAGATTAAGCAGATGGAAACTTTATTTACAGGAATTTAATTTTACAATAGTTCACATTCCCGGCACACAAAATGTTATAGCAGACGCACTATCGCGTTCTCTCGGGAACAATCAGCAAGACGTAGCAACCAACTTCTGCAAAACAAATTTCAGTGTCATGTACATTCAGCAAGTAGCATTTGAAAATTTTATTTCATCGTCATTACAGGACATAGCACAAGAGCAAAATAAAGACAATGTGTGGAAAGAAATTAAACACCTTTGGCAAGATAAGAATAATGTTACGATTAGAAACTATTACACTGTACGCAATGACATTCTGTTTCGCCGCTCTCATCCTGACAGCAACAATTGGTTATTATGCATTCCTGACGAACTGGTCAACAAATTAATTTGGTACACTCATTTAAGTTACGCACATTATGGAGCACGAAAATGTTTTCTTATACTGAGACAGAACTGTTATTTTACTAACATGGAGAAACGTATACGACGAGTTTTAGCGTCTTGTAAAATTTGCCAGAAAGCTAAATCAGACACCACTTCACATATTCCTCCATTATATCCCATTGTACCTGTTAAATTAAGACACATGGCCGCAGTAGATATTTTTGGTCTGATTCCGAGAACTAACAGAGGTTTTTGCTACATCTTTGTCGCTGTTGAGCTCACTTCAAAATTTGTTACTTTCACTCCATTACGCAAAGCTACTGCTAAAACTGTTTCGAAAGCATTTGTAAAACATTTTCTATTTCATGTAGGGCATGTGATGAAAGTAATTTCTGACAATGGATCACAATTTCGATGTGGGGTATGGACACGCATGTTACGAGCTAGAAACATTTCTCCGATCTATATATCCAAGTACCACGCTTCTTCGAACCCCTGTGAAAGATTAATGAAAGAAATTGGTAAACTGTGTAGAATATACTGCCACAAAAGACATATTGATTGGGATACACACATACTCTCATTCCAAGACGTAATTAATTCCATTCCAAATGAATCCACTATGCTATCTCCGTCTGTTATACTGAAAAACGTTGAACCACCAAACAAAATTAAAGAATTAGTAAACTTCCCTAAATGTCGACGACTAAGACAGCACGAAATAATTGACATTGCGCTGAACAACATCAAACGTGCCGCAGAGCGCCGGAGAAGACAGCAAAAACAGGTTTGTAGACGCCGAGACCTTCACATTGGACAGAAGATATTAGTACGTACACACTATTTATCCAGCAAATTAAAAGGTAAGTGCAGTAAATTTGAACTTCTATACGCAGGTCCATATCGGATTCGCAGCATCCCTCACCCCAATGTTGTACACGTCGAAACAATGAGAACCAGAAAATCGAAAGGCAACCACCATATCTCAAACATTAAACCGTTTATTGAATGAAGACACTTTATGATTCAACACACTATGATGTCATTTACTAATGCAATTATTTCACCTGACTAATTACTGATGATTATCGTATTTTTTCTTGGCAAGTGCCCGGCAAGGTAAGATTAGCAGGTCGCTTTTCTTGTCGTTGCACATCAGACCGTGCACATTTTCCTTTTTTTTTTTGTGTATATGATTGTATTCCAGTTTTGTTTATATGCACTGTGAAATAGTTAAGATATAGCACACACCAGTTGACTTTGACATTTTTTGCCTTATGACATCTCAACATCGTGACTGTTTTACATTTTTTGCTGCTGCATTGTATTATTCTGTGTACATTTTTGCATCTGAACACTGTCAATGTCTTTGACATATTACGTTTTCTGTCATGTTATGCTGTATGCTTAATTGTGTCACCATAAACCAGTCATTATTTAGTGGGTATATGATTTAAATGCAGGACATTAATCTTTGTTCATCAATTTCAGAAAGGAATGATGATTCTAAGAAATAAATTTAACATAAATGGGAATTTCACCTATGGAATAAACGAAAGAAGATGCAATAACTTTATGAGGAAGAGTAAATGGATCAGGATTAACAAGCATTAACAAGAATATACTATACTCATCGTAGAATAGCAGTCTTAACTAATTTTTTCTTTCAGAATACAAGGTAATTGATGCAGGCTGTCAGAGAGAACTGCACATCTTAGTTTTAGTGATGAAATATGCTAGAGATAAGGAATAGTTGTATAATGAGTAATGAAGTGATTTTTTGCAGATGATAATGAATACTGATGAATAATGATGAAGGATATGCTGTTATGAATAATGAAGTTTTTCTTTACAGGTGATGATGATAATGAAGTTATGATAATATGGATAATGAAGTGATTGATAATGAAGTTTTTTCTTTACAGATGAGGATAATGTTGAAGTTATGTATTTATGCTACATAGTTATTTAAGTATTTGTTGCAGTTTGCTTTGACAGCAGGTGTTACATTGCATAGTAGGATGACGGAAAGTTTTGGAAAGGACAGCTATGGAACACATTTTATACACATTTCACTACCTGTTAATTCGAAGTTCACTACTTTTCAGCATAGTGTGCGTTTCTTCTTTCAGGTCAATAATCCATTTTGTATATTTTTTTCAGGAGAAGTTTTTCATGATACTTACTAAACCTGTTACTTATTATACCTGTTCTAGTACTTGCATTTTTGTTTTTTACCCATTTGTGTTTATCATTTATAAATGCGATCACATATACTGCCTTGTTACATAACCTTGCTACAGCTGACTCATGACGAATGACGTTACCTATCCTCATTTGCAGCAATAGGTCAAAAGCAAATAGTGTTATGCCTCAGCAATTAATTATCGATCCCAACGCAATGCATTGCTAACAAAAAAAATGTATTACCAGTCCCAAATAGTGATACCAGTTTGAGAAAGTTCTGAGTAATGCTGATTAGCTCTGAATAGTATGTCACTTCAGTAATGACTTCTTAATGAGACAAAAAAAGGTATATATATAAAATAATGCTTTGTCACTAGCTAATAACTGCCACTGTTTATTGTAATGAGACTACTTATAATGCCTGTGATTATTAATGCTTTGATTGTAATTAGCTGATTTTTAATAATGACTTTGTAATGATATGAATAATACTGAATGATGAACTATGTTTTATTCTATTCAATACTTGCTGGCCACTGAGTGCCAATAATTAATGTCACTCGATGAATTGTTATTAATTATGCCATTAATTAGCTCTTGTTTTCAATGTTCATACTTTGTAACTGGAAAGGAATGTGACTGTTTAATAATGCTTTGTAATTAGGAGAAGGCTAATGATTCTTACTATATTGAAATGACAAATGATGCTATGCTTTGTAATTAGAAGAAGGCTAATGATTCTTACTGTATTGGAATGATTAATTAATTATTATGCTTTGTAACTGGAAAAGAATGCGACTGTTTCATAATGCTTTGTAATTAGGAGAAGGCTAATGATTGTTACTATATTAGAATGACAAATGATTAATTAACTATGCCATACTTTGTAACTGGAAATGAATGCGATTGTTTCATAATGCTTTGTAATTAGGAGAAGGTTAGTGATTAATACTATTGGAATGACAAATGATTAATTAACCATGCTATACTTTGTAACTAGGAAAAGAAGGCTACTGATTCTATGTAAAACAATTCATGAACATTTTTCTGTAATACTACATACTTGGTACAGAAATGTTCAATAACTGGGCTATGAATGCCACAAACTACTAATGAAGACTGTAATTGTCAATATTATGTGACTTAATGTCCTTCACCTCATAAGCTAACTACCCTGAATTACTGCAATGTCCATTTGTCCTGTTTATCCTAGTGATCATGGAGCACTATCTTTGGTTTTGCACTAATTCTACACTGGTGTGCCTTGTAAGAGAGTGGTGTTGACACGACATGCTGTCCACCACCGTGAGCGATGAAGACGTTATTATGGTCCCACTGTTTGGTGTACCTAGTGTACTGCCAAAATGAAAACATGGAATATTACTACGACAGTTCAGTGTTTTGGCTACGCTGATAAATTCTGAGGGGAAAAGAACTTCAAGTTGTGTCACTTGGTGTTGTACTTCTGTGGAAAGATATGGACTTTCAGAACAGCTGTGTGCAATCTAAAGTGCTACAACCATGATGCAATCCTTCCCTTTCCTATCCTAATTCTTGTCACATAGTGAAAATCATTTTTGCTAACATCATTTATGTTCATGGGTTATACATTTTTTTTTCTTTTCGATTTGCTGAACTACAGTGCGAGTACACTTATGTCACTTATCGATATGATTTTTTGCCATTATGTTTATTTATTGCGAAAATGCTAAAGACATTTTTTTTCGATTTGTTCTGAAGTACAGTATATGTACACTCTTGTCTTTTATATTGTATATACATTTTTTATTTTGAGAATATGTTCTGAACTACAGTGCTTGTGCACTTATGTTAGGTGTTAATATGTTTTCTACTGAGCTTCAGTGCCTTTGCACTTTTCTCATTTTTCAATATGATTTGTACTATTCTGTATATTCAATACTTCAATGCGTATGCACTTATGTCATTTGTTACTAATTGTATACACATTTCATCATTTACTGATATGTTCTCAACTGCAGTGCACGTGCACTCATGTCACTTGTCAACATAATATTTTTTGCCAGTCTGTTTATTTGTTCTGAATATGCTAAAGAATTTTTTTCAGTGCCTGTGCACTTTGTTATCTGTCAAATAATTTGTATATACATTTTTCTGATTTGTTACTATGTTTTGTACTCACATTTTGTCTTTGTCTGATATATTTTGTACTTAGTGCATGTGCACAACATTTAATTCATGTACTACATCTAAATATTCTGTAAGTTGTAGAAGTTTGTTAATTAAAGAAAAATTTTGCTGCGCTTGGCAAGTCCAAATGACTCACCATCGCTGCCAAATTTTTGCCCCCCCAGTGGAGGGTTATGAAACACGTATGTAATGTAGCAGCGGTGGCGAGGCATTGCAGCGTCTCTGACCAGAGAGTATGCGCTTGACCGCGCGAGTGTTACGAGGAGTAGTCTGTTAGTAGTAGTCGTTGCAGTCAGTAGCTCTGTTCAGTTGCGTGCAGTACGCTAGTAGTCGTCATGAAGAGCGGTCGGTCAGTAGTAGCAGCCCAGTGCGGTTGTGTGATGTAGTCTGTCGGCAACACTGGTCAAGATGCTGAATGAGGTATACTGTTAATTAAGATAATCATCGGATAATGTAAAGTTTATTTATTGTAATTAATTTTCAACAAGTGCCCCCAATAATAATTTTGATTTCAAAAGCAATTTTACATAAAATTTTTATTTAATTGAAGTAACTATTTCGTTCCACTTCCCTTAAAGAAAAGTTTCAGTTTTTAGTTAAATCACAAAAAAAAGGAATATTATTATTTGCAATGCAGTTCCTCCAAGCCGTGCGCAAGAATAAGAGCAGAAATTTGATTAGCAGTTACAATGAGGTAAGAATTTAATTCTGATTTTTGCACAGGGCCAAAGACCGATATTTCGGTTTAATTGAATTTCATTAGCACTGAATTGTTTTTCATTATTTTTGTGGGAGCTTACACCAGAGTCAGATTGCGAATTTCACATTTTTATTGCCTTTGTCAGTACATTTCATTGCAGGGAGGTTATACTTGGCTCCCATTTCTATTAAGTAATGTCTTTCCTTTTAAATTTCGATGGGGAGGTTACAAGATACATCACATGATCACACTGACAGAACCACAGGCACATAGACACAGGCAACAGAGCATGCACAATGTCGGCACTAGTACAGTGTATATCCACCTTTCGCAGCAATGCAGGCTGCTATTCTCCCATGGAGACGATCGTAGAGATGCTGGATGTAGTCCTGTGGAACGGCTTGCCATGCCATTTCCACCTGGCGCCTCAATTGGACCAGCGTTCGTGCTGGACGTGCAGACCGCGTGAGACGACGCTTCATCCAGTCCCAAACATGCTCAATGGGGGACAGATCCGGAGATCTTGCTGGCCAGGGTAGTTGACTTACACCTTCTAGAGCACGTTGGGTGGCACGGGATACATGCGGACGTGCATTGTCCTGTTGGAACAGCAAGTTCCCTTGCCGGTCTAGGAATGGTAGAACGATGGGTTCGATGACGGTTTGGATGTACCGTGCACTATTCAGTGTCCCCTCGACGATCACCAGTGGTGTACGGCCAGTGTAGGAGATCGCTCCCCACACCATGATGCCGGGTGTTGGCCCTGTGTGCCTCAGTCGTATGCAGTCCTGATTGTGGCGCTCACCTGCACGGCGCCAAACACGCATATGACCATCATTGGCACCAAGGCAGAAGCGACTCTCATCGCTGAAGACGACACGTCTCCATTCGTCCCTCCATTCACGCCTGTCGCGACACCACTGGAGGCGGGCTGCACGATGTTGGGGCGTGATCGGAAGACGGCCTAACGGTGTGCGGGACCGTAGCCCAGCTTCATGGAGACGGTTGCGAATGGTCCTCGCCAATACCCCAGGAGCAACAGTGTCCCTAATTTGCTGGGAAGTGGCGGTGCGGTCCCCTACGGCACTGCGTAGGATCCTACGGTCTTGGCGTGCATCCGTGCGTCGCTGCGGTCCGGTCCCAGGTCGACGGGCACGTGCACCTTCCGCCGACCACTGGCGACAACATCGATGTACTGTGGAGACCTCACGCCCCACGTGTTGAGCAATTCGGCGGTACGTCCACCCGGCCTCCCGCATGCCCACTATACGCCCTCGCTCAAAGTCCGTCAACTGCACATACGGTTCACGTCAACGCTGTCGCGGCATGCTACCAGTGTTAAAGACTGCGATGGAGCTCCGTATGCCACGGCAAACTGGCTGACACTGACGGCGGCGGTGCACAAATGCTGCGCAGCTAGCGCCATTCGAAGGACAACACCGCGGTTCCTGGTGTGTCCGCTGTGCCGTGGGTGTGATCATTGCTTGTACAGCCCTCTCGCAGTGTCCGGAGCAAGTATGGTGGGTCTGACACACCAGTGTCAATGTGTTCTTTTTTCCATTTCCGGGAGTGTATATATTAATGACTTGCCATTCTATATTCATGAAGATGCAAAGCTGGTATTGGTACTTTTTTCCGATGATACAAGTATAGCTATCACACCCAACAGACAAGAATCAACTAGTGAAATTATAAACAATGTTTTTCAGAAAATCATTAAGTGGTTCTCTGCGAATGGGCTCTCATTAAACTTTTTTACAAAACACAGTATATACAGTTTCAAACAGTAAATGCAATGACCCCATTAATAAATATAGACTTCGATCAGAAATTGGTAGCTAAGGTAGAATATTCAAAATGTCTAGGTGTACATATTGATGATGGGTTGAACTGGAAAAAACACACTGAGGATCTGCTGAAATGTCCGAGTTCAGCTACTTATGCTATTAGGGTCACTGCATATTTTGGTGATATACATCTCAGTAAATTAGCTTACCACACCTATTTTCATTCTCTGCTTTCGTATGGCATCATATTCTGGGGTAACTCATCATTGAGTAAAAGAGTGTAATCAGAATAAATGCTGGAGCACATCCACATCCTGCAGACACTTATTTAAAGAGCTAGAGATCTTCACAGTAGCCTCACAATATATATATTCACTTATGAAATTTGTTATTAACAATCCTAACGAATTCAAAAGTAATAGCAGTGTACACAGCTACAACACTAGGAGGAAGGATGATCTTCACTACTGAAGGTTAAATCTAACTTTAGCTTAGAAGGGGGTAAATTATGCTGCCACAAAAGTCTTTGGTCACTTACCTAATAGCATCAAAAGTCTGACAGATAGCCATATAGCATTTAAAAGGAAATTAAAAGAATTTCTTAATGGCAACTCCTTCTACTCATTAGACGAATTTTTGGATATAGTAAGTGGGTAATTTCCCCAACCCCCACAAAAAATATTAAGTGTCATGTAATATTTTGTGTAATGTAATATCTTGTATAGACACCTTTTATTAATCTGACACGTTCCACATCATTATTAAGTGTCGTATTCGTGATCTATGGAACAAGTACTAATCTAATCTAAACTAATCTAATCCACGAGGAGGAGGGACCATCATGCTAGTGGCTTCTTGGCTACAAATAATAATAACCTGAAATTAGCTCTATGGATTACACACACACACACACACACACACACACACACACACACACACAAAATGAAGTACCGAACACAAATGCATTGACTTTCATTCCATGAATTCTTCTAAGGTTTTAGCAGAGTAACACTAGATCGTTATAATGTCTCTCTAACATAGCAACTTGCAGACGCTCATGCCACTGACCTAGAATCAGAACAAGGATCTGTTTAGTAAAGTACTGATGCAACTTTACATCATCATCATAAGAGGGATGAGCAGACCTTATGATGATGGTTCTGCTTAGGACATTGAATGCATTGCGATGGAGGAGTGCATGTCATGATACCCGTCATCGAATATTTCTGTGAGCCTCGCCAATTTTCGGGGTGCTGTATGTGTAATCTGGTGTGTATAATGGAGAGTAACTTACAGTCACGTCTCTCCTACTAGTAAAATGGGATGATGGAGAGAACCCGCTGTATTGCATTATGTATAACACAAAACACTTACAGTTTATATGAGGGATCGTTTAACACTGCTTAGAAATGCAATAGCGAAAATGAGTGATAGGTGATGAATAATGCCACCAACCACTAACCATCAGATGATTATGAGATGAGAATGCTGCCTCAGGCTGGGAGACTATGGTCGATCCCACGAACTTCGCAGTTACTATAGAACCTTTCCCTGCAGAAAGACGCTTATAACTGATTATGGTTTGAGCCATAAAATTTCCAATTTATCTGTAGATAATGGGATGTTCTACATTTGCAGAGTGAAAGATCTAAGGGAGGTAGGTGTCATGATCGTGGACTGTGGTTATACAGAGCGATGTAAAAACTTGATCGGAACTGTCAGCTGTGGTTCCATGCTCATTATTCACCAAATCTAGCAGTGTGAATGACATCTCATTTGTACTGTGTTGGACAGCTACTACTAAAGTAAGTAAATAACAGGAATCGAATTGGTATTGTTAATAGAAGTGACAACTATTGTAGGTATGTTGAGAAGGAGGATAATGTTGCAGCCTTTTATATCCTTTCTGGAGGCTGAATAATGAAATTTATCCAATCCCTTTCAAGCTATCATGACTCATAAATTTCAGCATTACCAAACTTGTAAAAGAACCCTCACCATCACAATCGCTATACTTAAATATGTACGTCATGCAATTAACTCACTGCACATCACCAGCAGTACTTCTGAATCGATCGTTAAACTGTGACATTTGTCATCAAACATCGATCTTAGAAATATCGAGTGAGCAAAATCAGAAACATCACATCCCTATCTCAATGTTCTCATTATCCTAAGCCAATACGGCATCAAGGATGTTTAGAATTTACAGTACACATATAGATTACACCACTCCAGCATAATCCCTGTGTCTCTGGTCAGTTTCCTAACCGGTCGACTGATATCTGCTGCTATCACACCAACTGAATGTGATATAAGAACGATGAAGCCCCAGTAATTGAACAGCTTTAGATGTTCATGAGTCGACACATGATGCTGAGGACAGGACTTATCCGTTCTGTAAAGCAAGATAAGTGGAAGATCTGACGCTAGAATAAAATGATAGGGAGATGGAAGTGTTTCAGAGAACCAGGGACGATGCTGAACATGTAGTTCCACAGTAGACAACCACCTCATGCTCACAACGGCATACTCAGTACCGATTAAAGCAGCTTGTTGCTTTACAGAGATTCATGTGTATCAGTGGAAACGCGTCATCTGGTCAAATGAATTATGTTCCTTGTTACAATTGGTCTCCGGCTGTATATAAGCATCACATCATCCAGGTGAACAGTTGTTTCGAAACATTTACGCTACCACGGACACAGATTGGTGAGGGGGTTGTATGGGGTATTAATCCTGGTTTCTGTGGGACATGTGATATCAAACAAAAAGGATCACGACAGCTGTTGAATAGGCTAATACTGCTGCAGACCATCCCATCACACATGCTCTCTTCCCCAACAGCAAGGACATCTCCCATCTTTCTAACGATCCATACGATAAGGCTAGAGTCACTCTACCACAGATTGAAGAGTACACTCGTGAATTCACGTTATATGTTGCTCGCTAGATTCATATGACCTGAACCTTGCGGAGTGCATCAAGTAGGAGGCATCACAACGGATAGACGGATTAGTGAAAACTGATCAAAAAACTGTTGCGGGTCCAAAGATAAAAGCATATCAGATTCAAAGAACTCAAAAAAGTCCTCAAGCTGAGGGTGATGTTTTACTGATGCTTGAAGTTTAGCACGAACTTAAGTGCAGGATGCTTTTCGATAGCGGCCACAACGAAATCTGATAGAAAATCCAAAGAGACTATGATCACATGTAAATTAGCATCGTCACCATGCAATACCGATGGTGACATCCCTAATAACTGTGTCCCGAAACCATAGTTAGTAAATACAGTTTTCCGAAAATCCCTCACCTAAGAAAGAGAGGAAAAATACTCCAGAATTCGAATCAAGAACAGCTGTTGGAATAAATAATTCAGGACCATATATCGTCGTATTATCGGTGTGGTGACACCATATAAATCGCTTAATAAAGACAAGACCAAGGACCCTGATTGTACTCCATTTAGGTTTCGAGGAGGTTTGCTACCAAAGCAACTCTATACTTAGCAATCATACACAGCAAGTGGCTCAATGGAAGATCCATGTTTGTCAGTGACTCGACGATAAAATATCGACAATTTGCACGACCGGTAATGTCTGTGGGGCGGAAACAGATACAGAGGTGATGAAGCTGCTTAGGTTAAGGACACACACCTAGGGACTTTAGGAGGACCTCCTTCACTCCTACGAAGAGAACTGAAATGAAGGTATGTTCATAGCTACTCTGACAATGGCAACAGACAGCATTCCAAAGTATTATGTAGAGTAATATATGTGTTTAATAGCAGATAAATAAACTATCAAAGGCAAAGAAGTGATTGCCGTTTAATGTAATGTAATTTCACATGATAAATATTCAACCACCAAATTATACACCCTCATTACGTCGCATTACACCTATAGACTACTTCACCTCAACTCCTATGCATATGGTTGGATTCCAGCTTTCTAATATCATAGCAGATAACCCAAATTATCAACACCATCACACTCACAATTCACCTCTGATACATCACAGGGAATTGACTTCACCTGGAACAACTATCCATTAAATCGCCACACCACCAGAGAATTACCATTATCTTTAAAGGAAATGTCAAGCAAGCAAAGTAGGAGCGCAAATCAACCTATTAGATATCAGATATATGCTACGAAATATAATAAATCCTGATACACATTATTACAGTCATTCACATATCACTGGATTAATCATTCAGAAGTTTACAAATAATGAAGCATTGCTGGTGATTTTATAAACATCTACAATGACTGCAATGACTGCTAATGTTTACTAGACGAATGATCATTCAAGCTTTTTCAATGATTGTTTCCCCAATCCGTAATTTCGTAATTGCTTTGAACAAACGAGGCTCAGACCCAATGTCACTATCCACTTCCGAGGTTATGAGTTGACATGGCGGGATCGACTAGACTGTAAAAGGCAGTAATACTCTTGTAATAAGCTCCACCGAATAGACTTTGTCTAACATTAGTTTAAGGACTGATTCTTTAATAAGTGTCTCGAACTTGTGAGACAGCATATGAGCTATGTGAAATCCATGCAGTTCAGCGATAGACTGCAGGATATGTATAAAACGCCAAATAAGGAGAGTGTTAATGGATGTGTTAGTAAACGCGATGAAGTACTCACTCTGTGGTGTTTCAGCCACTTTCGTCTCCTCATCCTCCTCCACATCCTCGTCCTTCTCTTCACTCTCCATCTCTTCAAAGAATCTAAAATCTCATTCATGGCATTGGCTCCTATGGATAACAATAAACTTTATATTACACCATACCTCATAATTTACAATTATATCCACTGACAGAGGCTGCTATTGATAGGTCACATACTTTCAGGGAACTTTACAGTGTCTGTAGTTGGTAGACTATCACCTTCATCCACCACTTCCAAATGTAAACATACGAAGCGGGGCTCTTTCGTCACCAAAGTGTGCTGGAAAAGAAGATGAATGAATCACACAGTGTCTTGAAACAACACAGACATGTAAACAGTATTGCTCAGTGAAAGATTGCTGGGAGACTTACAGTAAATTCTGGGTGCCATAACTCGTTTTGGTAGACATGAAGCAGTGTAAGCAGGGGTGATCGTAACACTGACGATTGTCTGAACAGGCATTTGTGATGTCTTACATAACCATGTTTGGTCGGTGGAGGGGGGAATGTAAGTCAGCTACTGTGCTCGGAAAACGTCTCCTATTGGGGCGAACTGCTCTGGAAATACCCCTGGCTAGCTGTGGGAAAGGTGGGACGCTTACACTGCAGGAATACATCGACATCAGTTAGCCCAGACCTGCAGTACCCATGGTTGTGGTGGGATGAAGGATGTAATGACGCTTGTACCTTTACTTTCCCTTTCATGAACGGAATGTATTCCTCTGTAAATTAATAAAGAAAACTTTAAAAGCCTCTACAGCAGTTCAGTTTACTAGCTGAAGCAATCACAAAAGTCGATGACTAGCATGTGCTGAATAGTTATGTGTGGAGTTTAAAACGCAGGGTTTGCGGAGCTGCTTCCTCAATAACCGAAGGTGTGTGTCATATTCCCTACGTCTTTATATTCAGTAGGGTAAGCGGTGTACCACATCCAAACCTTGAGGATTACCTCACAACTGTGACGTCTAGTTTTCCACCAAGTGGTTAATACATGCTCCAGTTACATTAATTCAGCTCCTCCATGACATCCTGAAGGTGATAGATTTAGCAGTGTCCTACTTCCAGTCAGTCACAAATCGAAGCGATCGCGTTGACAATACTGAGGGGAGGGCTACTCAAAGACTGGGGAACAGTTACAAGATGCAGAGAGGCTGACTATAGTTACACTGGAGTTTTGCTGCATTGTGTAGGCTCCTTAGCGGATAAGATTGATGGCGTATCTGGAAAAATTTATCTCTTGCCGAAACAGGTGGAGGTGTGCCATGGATGTGATTCAACAGCTGGGATCGTAAGCATTAAAAAGACGCATGCTTAGGATCCAATGCAAGCACGTGATTGAGAATGGAAGGACTTGATTCTGAGTCGGAAAACAACATTTCTGCTAGAAAGCGTCACCCTATAGCTTGGAAAACCAGGTATTAGGACTACGATTTAGCGCATTTCTTACGAAACCAGAATAATGTTGCATTTTGAGTGATTCCTCACATGGCACGTGGCCTGCTGTATGTGATAATTCTCAGTCGACCATCCTTCTCTATCACCCATAATCCAGCAGGCATATTGCAGAACCCCGTGACGTTGCCCACGTAACATCGACATAGGAGCGTCACAGGTACTATTCGTGGGAGAAATAGCTAGCAGCCTGGAGGAGCTGCAAATATCAGCCTGCTACTACGTTCCTTAGTCGAATCACATTATAAATTCGGTGAGATGGGTGAATTTATTGCACTAACGTGACGTTCTACTTTCCAGCAGCATGCTCCTGTGTTTTGTTAGGTTAATACACAGCCCAGTGAGCACTGCCTAACTATGCATGGTGACAGTAATATAGTCGTTGCGATCATGTTTCGTTTATCTCTGTGTGGTATGGGAGCCTACATGGTGAATTCCGGAACTACATTTATGTAAAATGTTTCATTGAACTTCACCAGTTATAAATAGCATATTTCTCCTCTTTGTATCACCATAAAATGTCATAGACTCACATCTGTAAGGAGCTCTGACTTTATCAGTGTGTGTGCAACTATCGAGCTTATGTGTACGTGGATGGGTGTTGTGGGTAAGGTTGTCTTTGCTGTGAGTGCTCTTGCAATTTACCTGTCTACTACGTTGTAGCTGTTATAGAAATTAGGATACATAAATATCCGAAACTGGTCATGTAGTGTATGCATATTACATGGAGCGGGCTTCCGATTTAGACGACATAGACATTGCAGATAGTTGAAAGATTATCAAATTTCCAGACAACAAAAAGTGTGTGGTCGGTTGGACACCACAGGATGAAAATCTGTGGCTATGGACTGCTGCTACAACTATCTGTAATCCCTTACTCAACTCACCTTGGGGAACTACTATTTGAATCTATAGAACGAATGTAGCTCCCATACTCTATCCAAGAGACCAAACTGATCGCATGACTGTACATACTATAACCCACAAACAATCTCGTAACTGAGTGTGGCTTGAGGAACGGTCCTTAACAATCGAATTGATATGATCTGAATTTCGCGTCCACACATGTATTTCACAGAACTATATGATGTCGAATACCACCGGGTAAGACCTCTGTAGAAATCAACTGTCGACGTGCACCCCTCAGCTTGCATGCTCAAATCAAGCTGTCTTATGCAGCGCGCATCACCTGATTTATAATGTATTGTGTTATCCTTCAAACAGGTGTGATAGTCGTTTATGAAAAGTGCAAGGGGAATTGCAGTGAAAATAGAGTTGACTGACAGCAGAAACTGCTTAAACTAGGTATGACATAGCCTATTTACTTATATGTACTGGAAAGTTATTGCATGGCTATCGCACCTTGAGTATTATCAGCGATTCGGCTGCAGCAACACAGTTATCTTCAGTTCAGACGGTCAGTGCCCTGGCGAAAACAAGATTCAGCATGCCCCTCCCCCCGCCCCCCCCCCCCTCCCGCTGGGCTAATACAACTGTATGCAAAGGCAGCTCATTTCCGGTTTGCACATTTGAGTATGATAAGGGGTAACGTAGTGATTTCATTCACGTTCTGCTATCAGTTTTAGTAATTAATTTTTTCAGTGTTGAAATTATAAGGGAAGTCCTGAACAATTTAAAACCCATCGATCTGCTTTTGGTGCTTTCTGGAACGTACTCGGGGAGGGAATACAAATTGCAGTTTGTGAAGTGATAGGGAGCAATTCATTCTTAACGAGACAGTTCTCCTCGGTTAGTATCCCGACACCTATAGAAGGATGGCTTTGCATACGTCAGAGGTTTTCTCGGAACTGCCTGTCTACAGCAAAACTGATCGCTGATAGTTCGGCTCATTTGAGGGTATTACGACAAATTCACAAAGCAACAGCAACCGACAGGAAGCGTTTCGGCGGTAGCAACACAGTTTTCTTCAGTTCAGACGGTCAATGCCCTGGCGAAAACTAGATTCAGCATGGGTCATCCTCCCCCCCCCCCCCCCGCCCCCTTTGGGCCAATACAACTGTCTGCAAAGGCAGCTCACTTCTGGTTTGCAGGACGAAGTGTGTACTCCACGCTTGCCTGCTGAAATAAAGGGTCGCGCATCCTCTTCCCAGGCACATTCTACCGCCAATTTCGATTACAACTGCTATGCTTTTTACCGAAGCAATCCCAGCTCCAGCCTCAGTTGCCAAAATTAGTTATATTTAGAATGTTGGAGGATTCATGAGTATGTGAACTGTAAGCGATAATCTGATAAAGGGAAGCTCTATACCGCTTCTTCTAAGTGCTGTGAGCAACCATATTCTAATGTTTCAAATGGCTCTGAGCACTATGGGACTTGACGTCTCAGGTCATAAGTCCCCTAGAACTTAGAACTACTGAAACCTAACTAACCTAAGGACATCACACATATCCATGCCCGAGGCAGGATTCGAACCTGCGACCGTAGCGGTCGCGCGGGTCCAGACTGAAGCTCCTAGAACCGCTCGGCCACAACGGCCGGCGCAGCCATATTACTCCCACCTGAATACGTCTTGCGAGGAAAGTGCATTGAGTAAATTAGGAGCTAACATGGGGGATTTGAGCGAGAGAAATTCAGCAGTGAAATGTCGTGGATAAGAATGAGTCAGACATAAGACGTTTACCATCACTGATGACAATTTTATGGGAATGATGTTAACATAACAGACTACCAAAATTCCACTGTTTGCAGCTACAGATTAATTTGAACCTCAGGAGTGGACAGCAGCTGGTAGTTAGGTGACTTTACCTTTGAGTAAAATTGGCTGTTAGTTAATCGATTTTAATGGGATTGAGGTACCTGAACATCACACACGCAAACAGAGGCGAGGTCAGACATTCTACAGTGATGTCATCAGCAAACCGCTTTCTCCTTGTGAGAATAGCATTCATCATCAGGATAAGTAAGTTGACAAAAATAAATAAATAAATGCACATTGGAAATATACTAAATTTAATAAAGTTTCTTTTATTAAAAAAACTTTCAGAATTTCACTTAACTGACACACACTCTTTTTTGACAGATCGCCTTCTGTTTATTAGAAGAGTGTTGAGGTTTAACTTTATTACTAGGTGTGGGTGGTGGTAGGAAGTGGAAGCAGAGGGGTGGTATTGTGATTTTTTTCTCCAATAGGACAACTTCAAATCCCCATAAATGATAAAATAACCACAATAGCAACCTATGTCATTCCTGAGCTCTCCCCCCCCCCCCCCCCCCGAGATCCTAGTGGAAGAGGGGTAGGAAGGAGAGAGGGGGAAGGTTGGAAACAACCAATAATGTCACAATTTCGAGCGACCTCTGGTGGCTGTACTGTGCATTAGCTCAGCCAGTCTGGGGTTGTGGAAGAGGACAGGTTGCCACAAACCCGTCTGTTTGGCTGTGGATAAAATCATTACTAGGTCAGCATATTAATACAATCGGTGTGATGCCCACCACACAATGTGGCATCTAAGGATAATATTACATACCTGCCACGAGTGGTGGTAACACTTCTTGCACCTCCAGATCCTAAGCAGTTACCAGAAGCGGCGAGCAGCCCTATGGTAAACTGTCAGTGGTCCCGACACAGTCCAGTAACGGTACTTCTGCTCTTAGCTGTTAGCAGACGGTTCAGGTATCTCAGTTTGTGATGTGTGTTAGGCGGTATGTTCAGATCTTTATTAACAATGTTTCTGGATATTTGTCACTGCAGTTTTTTGCAGTATGCTATTCCCGCCAATCTGTGTCAATGTAATTAGAGCAGGACACGATTGCGACCTATAGCAGTGTGATTACGTGCAGTGTTTTATGCACCTGTTACAATGTTTTTAACTACCGTTTTTTGGCGGTATATATGATTTACTGTCATTTCATTGTGCAGTTACAACAGGACATCTTTCCACCAATTCTGAAGCATTTTCCGTCGGGATAACAACATTTATAGTATTGTGTATTGAATCATATGGTCGATGATCTGTAATTGGGGTGTAGACGAATGTTTCCCACCAAAAACTGAAATTTCGAGTGGTACTGAGATCTGTGTCACACACCTAAGTTGTAGGGTAATTGCCAGTTATGTGCGGACAAAATTTTGAATTTATCACCAATTTAAACCCAAAAATGATGAAATAAAGAAAATTTTCCAACAAGATAACACCAAAAATAAAGAATATAAACTATCCTATGTCCTTCTATACAGACAGGTCAGGACAGACAGAGATGGAGCCAGGGAGCTGGGAGGGAGGGAAGATGGGGGGAGGGAGAAAAACCCAAGATGTCGTCCAGTGATGCCATCAGTGCAACATTACCACATCTACAGCAAGGTGCAAGGGTGGGGGCAGGGCTGAGGACTTCCCAGAGGGGGAGGGTCCTCAATCTTGAATAAATTTGGCAACAATGCAGACTGGGGCAATAGGCTGTTTACTCCACTACTTATTCGTTTTGAAAGTCTAATTCACCCTGTATAAGAATGATATGATAATTTTCGAACTGTAGTCAGATGTGAAATTGGTAAACAGTTGGCCTTATACAACTCTTGAAACCTATAAATATTCTGTGTAAGACAGAATAAACGTTGTACTAAGTGGCAGCTAATTCTCTTACAGTTTGCAGCCATTGTGTTTGGAGCTCTGTAATTATATCACCATTCCCACCATAGAGTAACGATACTTTATCAAGGTGTTTAGGTGAGATGTGGATCGTTCTGGTGTCCGACTCTATTAAGGCAATTGGTCTTTGGCAGAGGAGGGAAGGGTGTGCAGGTCAGGAATTCCCATGACTCATCCATGACGTTATCCATGACGTCATCGGTGACACACTCTGAAGCAGAAACGGCCCAGCGTATCTAATAACACTCGGTTAAGCTCTATTATCGGAATAACGCGGAAACGCGTTGTAGCAAAACAGAACAATGCCTAACCGGAGTATAGACTTGTGATACCTTAACTGGCGATTGCAGACTGGGTTAGGGAGTTTATCTGGAGAATAAATTGTGACTGTGGCAGGAAGAGTTATAGAATCAGACAATGAAAACGAGATTTTAGTAGAATTGTTTGTTAGAATGATAAAAAAGAAGAAAATGAGACGTCGCTTCAATTATTTTGAAGAATACCATGATTCCGAATTTACATATATCTGTATTTCGTCTGTAAAAGAAAGCCTTACTTCGTCTTTAAGGTCTTCTAAGTGATAAACTGGAACATATGACTGATAGGTGAGACTATTTCTGTGTTTCATAACCCATACTGTTTACTTGTAGTACTATACATTTGATTCAGTACTTCGTGAATGATACACTTTAGTGTTATTTATATAAACTAGCTGCATAAAAATGACTATTTATGCCAAAATAGCCTTGTTTACCTGGTGCATGTTAAAACTGATGCAATATTAGAAAGAACTACTTTGTTTTAATTAGCAGAGAGTGTCAGAATACTCCTAATCAAATTGAAATACAACATCAGTCTTGGGCACTGTTTATATTAACACCTTTTTCAGTATGCTTTTCCATGTAGCAAAATGTTTGATTGAACACTAGTGTTCCCAGTTCATTCAGTTAAAATACATACATAGCAGAAATTATTGTTCACTCTATCTCCCATTGGGAAGGAAACATCACAGCAATGTCAGGACAACTTCCCATTTTGTAATACAAAGATTAGTACCACAAACCCATTAATGCTTCAGAGCAGCAAAATTGTCTCTCATCTAGTATTATTGTCATAAATATTTAAGCAATGAGGGTTAGTCAAACAGCAATGTTCCTTTTCTTTTTTTGTCAAGGATTTCAATTGCAACTATATAAGTTGAAAACGACAACCCTTATGACTTTTCAGTATAATCGCCATCCATTTCCACAGTTTTGGTCCATCTCTTAACGAGGACATATCTAGTTGTTAAAATACACAATCCTGCTTCCGAAGTCATTGAAGCACTGATGCTTTCACGGCCTCCTCTTCTTCAAAATGAATCCTATGATGAGCTTCTTTTAGCGGCCTAAACAGATGGTACCAGGGCATGGTTGTAAATGGGAGATGAGGCAAGACTTGCTATCCGATTTTCACAATCTCTTCAGTGTTGTGATGAATGGTGTGTGCTCTTCCATTATCATGCAAAAGAACTATATCTGCTATGGCTTTTTATGGGCGAAATCGCTGAGTTGTTTGAGGGTTATGGCGGATTCGACAGAATGTATTGTGTATCCCAGCTCCAAATATTCCACTATAACCACATCCTCTGCACCCCTGAATACTGTAGCTAAAACTTTCCCTGACAATCGCACAGTTTTGAGCTTTTTCTTCTTCAGTGAGTTTCTGGTTGATTGACCGCCTTTTGAGTCTGGTTCACTAGAATGAACTTACGTTTCATGTCCGGTCACAATTTCTTCCATAAATTCCTCTCCATCCAAAAGAAAGTGCTGCAGAAGTTGGAAGTCAATTCTGTTCCATCTCTCTGTATTCCGGTCAGTTACCATTCTTGGTACCCATGTTGCCCAAAACTTTGAGTATCCAAGTTATCGAATAACCTTCATCACACTGCCTTTACCGACGGAGGTAATGCGACACAAATCATCAGTAGCCATCTAGTGGTCAGCATGAATGATGACACCGACCTGCTGAAAGTTATGTGGAGTCACTGCAGTCACCAGCCTGTCGCTCTACGATTTGTCAGCCAACGGTTTATGTTTCTTCAGCTTCGTTACAGTGATGAACCCATCGTCTAACAGTGCTGATATCCACTGTTGCATTACAGTACACATTTTTCAGCCTTTCATAGGAGCTTTGTGGAATAGTTCCAAATTCAAATTTTTCACTTAACAAGCTTTATTTAACGAGAAAAAAATAACAGGCTTTGCGTTCTGACTGACTCTCGTATTTGTGCTCACTTAAACTAAATTTAACGCCGTAAAATTATCAGGAAAGTCAGTACTATTGCTCTTCTTAAAAAACGAAAAAAATGATGCTACCTCTGCTACAGAATACAGCTGTTGTGTTTCTCAGTTATTAGGATTTTCCATATAAGCAGATCCACATTTATCATAAAATAACAGTTATATGTGTATTATAAGTGCTTTGGTAGTTGTCATTCAGCTAACAGGAATCTTTAGTTGTTGCATGTAGGCCTATATAATCATAATGTGTGGGAACAGTGAATGGCAAGTTAAGATTTTAAATTTCTCTTGATTTGTTACACAAATCGTCTCATGTAATTCTTTTCTTTCTTTTAGAAATGATTCCATTCTGCCAATGACCCAGCTACTACTGAGACTCCCATCCTTTGCCTCTGATGATTTACTTCTCTCCATTGGAGACTTAGGCCTAATTGGTATCGTCAATGGAACAACTAACAGGATTATTAAAGGATGTATATGGCAATGGACAATGTACACAAGGCACAGTTTTGTTAATTATTTCAGTTCTCTGTTGTAATTAAATGGAAATAACATAAAAAATGTATATGTATTCATTTTTTATCCTGAAACAATTTGTTTTAATTTTTCTTTTTTTAATCCTAATTTTAAGATCTATGCTCTTTTTTTAACCAAACAGTTATTCATCCGTCCTCTGGTTCTTGTCAAGCTACTTTTGAAGTAGCACCATCTGCAACTCAGTTAATTCTTCACATTTGAGAGTAGGGATTTTTCTTCTGAAAACAAAGTTGATACTTTTAAGCAGAGATGATGGTACAAAAAAAAGTAGAATACAATGAAGGTGATGCATCTTCATTTATTTCCCCCTCGCTTCCATGCTATATATAGTTGTTAGAGATGTGATATTTAATGTTCCCCATACATTTAGGTCAGGTACAAAACAACAGCATCCAGCTTGGATATATGCCATAGGTACATTTCTACACCAGCGCTATGGTTTTTCATTGTAAATGGTAGCAATTTGTTCTCCATATAGTCCCCTGTAGGTTTTTCTGTAATAGTGAGTAAACAGAACAAGAAGCACGTACTGATTCTTAAACATGAATGACCACACGACATGAGATATATGGGTAAGCATAGACAGACCAGAATGAACTATACAAAGATCAAGAATAAAACAATAACGTACTTAGAGCTCGATGTTACATGCTCATATAAACCTCTGTGGGTCTATGTCACCACAGTGTTTTCCCCTCCAGTGTAGAGCACAGGAGATAGCGTAGGTACAGGTGTCACTAATGCTGAACGTAGACTTGTAGAACAGAAGCGGGGGAGGGGAGGGGTCTGCAGTGGTTTACCATAGCGAGAACATCGATGTGCGCCATTGTCATTCAATAGTGATGACGTCGACACATCGTATTCTTTGTTGAAGGAAAAGTAGTAGGGATGAAGACTCAAGTTGGTTGAAGCAGAGGTATATACTGCAGTGATAAGTTGTCCTCATCTTCTTGCTCAGCAGTAACCAAGCTGGATTGAGGTGCTGAATGGAAACAGTTGTTTGTTGGGCGATTGGTCCCCATGCTGTAGCGCCTTCTGACAGCCTGAATACGAATGCTGAAGAGCCACTTGTGTGGCATCATCATAGGGCTTCATATGGCTACTGCCCTTGAAAGCCTTATGTAAAAAAAAAAAAAAAACACTATATGTCATGAGCTTGGGGAGGCGGCATATGGACACGAGCTGTATGTTGTTTTACCCTAGATAGTAGTGATGGTGACTCAGAGACTGCTAAAGACAGTGATGGTAGGAAGAGTTAAGCATTCACAACACAGTATTTCAGCTAAATAATCAGTTCATATCTTCCTTGTATGCTGTGCGAACTCTGAAGAAAACCCACCAAAGAGAATCATGGCACATCAACACCACTTTAAATGTATGTTGCCAGCGTTCAGCTAAATTATTGACGTGTGGTTGGTACACTGTAGTGTGGAAGCGTTGTACACTGCACACTTTACACTCTTCTTCGAAAAGTTGCGACTCAGACACACTCTTGGTCTGTAGTAATTGATGAGAGGCAACAGAAGTGAGGAATCTACATGTGAAGGGCATACCAGTAGATTTCGCTGTCATGTCTTTTAAATGTACAGTTCCTACCCACCACATCACACTTTCATTTGTGAATAAAATATATTTAACCAGTTCAACTCAAGTAGTAGACCAACCAGGTCCAAACAGACGTGTTGTAGTCTGCTTTTAGGCTTGTCGACTCTTCCTCATGGCACCCTATCTTTCTGCATTGGCAAGTGAGACAGGTAAATGACCACAGTCTGCAATCAACTTTAACACCTGGCCACATGAAGCACTCAGTCATTAACTTCATGATGGAACGAATAGCAGAATGTGGTAGTTTATGCAGAGTGTCGAAGATGCTCCTGCGGCATCTGATAGATACCAAAGGACATATCACCTGCCAAAATTAATCATCTCCAGAAACCTTTTGAGTTCTTGGAACGTGGTAGGTCATGGTGTCTGTTTGATCAATTCAGTTCTCTCTTCCATAGTTCTGATTCCAGCCTGTGTCACTAAATGTCCCAGGAATGTCACTGATCCTTGGTGCCACTGACATTTGTCTATGTTGATAACAACACCTAACTTGTCCAATGCAATAAAGACCTGATGAAGATGTTCGTTGTGTTGTTAAGGTGCAGAGAAAAAAAATCAGTACATCATTCAGGTAAAGAAAACAGAGAGGAAGTTAGCCAAGAGCTGAATCAATAAAGCGCTGCCAAGTCTGCACACCATTTTTTAAACCTCAAGGCATGTACAAGGACTGAAACAATCCAGAATATGTAATTATGGCATTCTTTGAAATGTTCTTCTTAGTCACAGGCATCTATAAATAAGCTTTTTCGCAGACCATCACAATGAAGATCGACGCACCAGCCAACAAATGACCAATGTTCTGGATATTTGGATTGGGATGTCTGTCTTCTATGGTTTGTGCTTTCAACACTCTGTAGACCCCTAACATATTACGTGTACCATCTTTTGTTGGTACTAAGTGGATCGAACAGGCCCATGCACTATCTGAAGAACACAGTATGCCCTTCTCAAATTATTCGTCCATAGCTGTTTTTGCGACTTGTAATTTAGCAGGGGCGAGTGGCTGCACGTTATGGAAGACACTTGGTCCCTCAGTAGTGATAATTACCTTGAGTCTGTGATATTATCACAGTCACTGATCTGTTAAGTGTTCCTTCAATCCTGGTTGAATGTCGTTGTGCATAAGAGGTGGTGTAGCCACCAGTGATACAACTGATCGATGCACTTGTGTATGGTGTGCACTACCTCTTGCACAATTGTGTCTTGTCCTTGTTGCCTCTAGTAATCTCTGCAGCCAAGTCCAACAGAGTTCAGATAAGCATCTCGTCCAAGTATTTGAATTCTTTATCATCCTTGCAACTGTCTTTAAGGTTGTTTGTGCTTTTCTGTAAGCTCTTCACAGTTTGAAATATGCAGCTGAGATTGGAATCAGTGAATGAATAATAATTAACACAGCTAACTGAAGAGATGCTCAGTCATGATAGCGGATTTTTGCCTCTGCAAAATTTCGCACCAATCGCACAAAGTCGCACGCTATAACATATTCTCTTCTGTAACACCAGGCTATCCCATTTAATGTCAATGTACAACAGATGCTTTGCAGCCAGCTAATGAGAGCCTTAATTTTTGTAGCTTGTTTACCGATGGCGTTAAGGAGTCTGTCGTGGAGAAAAGGAAGCAGGAGGTACGCCAGCATTACCTGGAATGGAATCACAAGTATCTCTGATAAAAAGTAGTTCTCTTAAATCAAAACACAAGTGGTAATGAAGCAGAAAATCAACCTTTAACAGGGGCTCATTAATGTCAGCCACCATGAAAGTCAATGTACATGAGACCCAAGCTGACAGTGTGGGTAGTGGAACCATACAACATTATAAGTGAATCACTCGTAGCCCAGTGCCACAGCAAATATCCTGAAGTGTGAGAACTGACAGCTTTTTCAGGATCATGCTTGTCTTGCATCCCGAGTCTAGTAGAAAATGTTGGTTTGTACTCCTGTCGAGATATAAAGACGGCCACTATATTTGGAAGCATGAAGTAAACTATGTAGTTTGGTTTACGTGCATAGGGCCTAGGTGAACTTTCTTGATTCCTCTAGCAGTGACTCCTATTTAAGACTGCAAGTGGCATTTGAGTGTTTGCCTCTTAATGGTAATGCACATACACGAGTGAAACCAACACCAGTGCACACTGTGTCGGTTGTTGTGGGAATTCTGACAGTGAGTGGTTTCTGGCAGTGGCCAGTCTGCTAAACGCAGCTGATCCCTTTGAATCTTGGGAGCCAGGAGGTGTTGACCTATGGTGGAAGTATTGCTACTGAAAGCCATTTAATAGTACAATATGGCTGACATATTGCTGGTGGCTTCTGGGTAGTAAGGGCGTCCATTTTGTAGTGCGAAACTATGGCTGGTGAGCCCTTCGTTTGTAATGAAGGACACTTGAATAACATGAGAGAATTTGCTCGCTCATATTGCCCATAATGTATTGTCTGGCGTTAACATCAGATCCACTAAGTTCCGCAAGTGGTATCATAACTGTGAAGGTGTTCTATTTAACTGTTCTGAGTAAACTGCCTGACAGACTTGTTGTTCAGGTGGTTTGCTTAACCTTTGCAACGAAGGTGCCTTAGCTGTTTCGCTCTTGCAAAAGGCAGGTGGTGACAAAGTTATGTCACTGATGAGAGATGCGTGATCTCTGGTGTTACGCAGTAATGCAGAATATTTTGCCATGTCGTCGATGCTGTTGAGAATTGAAGCCGCAGATTCTACAAGGACAAACCAAGTTTGTGGAAATGTGTCTGCATGGCACCAATCAATTGAATCCAGGATCATAGCGTGTGTCCCATTCGGTTAGGTTTCACAAGAGGGAAGAAACTGGTTCGTCACCTCAATAACCTTTGTAAAGCACAACTGAAACTGTGAGGGGCGCGGTCACACTCATGTACTGCACACTAAAACACGATGCGGATTCAGGAACACCTGTTAGCGTCAGTCTCTTTGGCACATCTCCCATAAAGAAATCCACAAGATTCGAGGAAAATAATACAGAACTGTGAAGTGCTTGACCCACACATTCTAGTACACGAGTAGGAGAACTGTAATCATTCTCAGTGATAGCTCATACTTGTACTGTTCCATACTGTTCATTGCGCCCAACAATCCACCAGAAACACTGTTTGATGGAAAACTAATACTCGCGCAATTGTAATTGTACAATTATCATGGTTCACCAGTGTGGATTTTTCCATGGTGGAATAAGATGCACATATTGATTCCATGACATGTAACCACTTTATTTAACCTGTATAATTACATTACATGTGACACATGGACTAGCACAGACAGTCCAAAACGAACTAGACGAGGACCAAGAATAGGACAAAAGACATTACACATGTATAATGTTCTTAACGCTCAATTTTGCTTGGTCATATCGACCTCTGCAGATCGAAGTTGCCACACCACCAATATGATCATTAATAACTGTCAAGTCATAGAAAGAGGATTTGTACATTCCCAAGTATTGCAAATGCTGATGCACAATCAGTGTTCAATTATTCAGCAGATATACTTTCTGTACAGCATCCATTCCTGCTGTGATGGACTATTCATTCTAAGACATAAATACAGTGTACAGTGACAGCTACTTTTTGTTTGTCCAGCTGTGCAGTTTTTCAACAAAGTCACTGAAACTGACATGTAGCAGCCATTCCTGGATTGCTGGCTCTGCAAATCTGGGGCAGTCCATGGAGGAGAGCACTCTCTGACTTCTTGAGCTGTAGGCAGCATCGTCTTCTTCGTAGGTGCACCCACAATATGGGTGACGACAGTGCTCTTGAGTGCCCTGTAGTCGACCACATTCACCGTCTGTAGCTCGAGCTAGGCGTCAACAGACTCGACGCCGACTTCAAGCTTGCGGCAGTCTGACACCTCGTCACACAGCTCTGTGCATCCCAACCTTATGCACTTGATCTACAAAGAAAGGGCAAGCATAAGACCTTCCTCTTGCTCCTTACATTGTTCATCGGCGATCTCAGTGAGCTGAACTGGTATGGGCCCTTCACTGAGGCAACTTTATCCTGGCCTCCTTTCTACCTGTCGCTCATGCTGTGATGCGAAACACGACAATTTGCTTTGTGTCGTAAGAACGACATGCACAACTCACATTTCGTCCTGTGCACAACACAAGCACATCTTCTCAGCTTTCTGTCAGTTCTTCAGCTGCTCGACCTGAACTCACGCTTGTCGAGTGGAATGGGTCCAGTATTTGTACCTATGACCTTCCCCCCCCCCCCCCCCCCCTCCATCGTTGGTTCCAGGTGTTCTGTCTGTGGTCCACTCCCACTAGCAGTATTCTTGGACATTCCCTCTTCAGTCTGGAACGCCTGTCTGTTTTTGGTCCGCTGCCATTCCAGGTATTCGCTCTGTGGCCAGCTCCAACCAGAAATGTTCTTAGATGTTCGTGTTTGGTCCGGTGCATCCAGCCAGCAGCTGATGTTTCATCTTTGGTTCCATACACACATCTGCACGCTGGCACTCCATTTTCAGTCCAGAGCACACTAGGTTAACAGGAACGATAATATTTTTGACAATACAAATCTGGATGAGCTGTGCTTGTTCAAAATTTAAAACTAGTCCATTTGTACAACTTTCATAAAAACATTATTAACTCTTTTCATTGGTGATGCTTGTTTGCCCAGTTTCAGAACAATGCTTGTATGATCTGCAAACAAGGCTAATTCGCCCTCCCAATTCAAGTCAAATGATGGATCGTTAACTTAAACAAGAGCACTAGTGGAACAATGACTGAACCCAGTGAGACTCCCATTTGACTTCCCCAACTGCAGATGATGTGGCATTCCCGTTTGTTTCATTCGAATAGACTAGGGTAATTTTCTGCATTCCATTACTTAAACCAGAACTAAACTAGACAAATGCTGAACTGCATCTATACTACTATATAAAAGCAAGTCATTGTTCAAGGTTGTTACCAAAAAGATCGTCAAGTTCTTGACCAATTAACTTCAAATGTTTACAGAATATCCTAATTAACACACAGATGCAGACAGTCTATATATATATATATGAAGAGTCTATAGGAAAAAGGGGTTAAGTGAAAAAAATGAAATTGTAGGTTATTACAGTTTCAGAAAGCTTTTAACAAGCTGCTTTTATGTTTTTGTTTCACGGAAAGAAGGGAGATAGTCTCAAAGTTACAGTGGTTTAAAAACGTAGTGTCCATAGGATAAAGGAGGTAAGTCAATGTGAAAATAGGAAACAAGGGGGTTAGTCAGTTGGCAGCAGTGATCGTAGCTGTAGTTTACATTCCATTGTCTATGATTATCTGGTGTTGAGCATGTGCTGTTAGAGAGGTTAAGCTAGTGTTTTGTGTGTTGTGTGAATTGTTAGTTTGTTTTACATTTTAACTGAACTGTGGAAGTGAACATGGAAGATGAAGATGAGGGGCCAGCTGGTGTAACAGAGCAGTTCTAGGCGCTTCAGTCTGGAACCGAGCGACTGCTACAGTCGCAGGTTCGAATCCTGCCTGGGGCATGGATGTGTGTGATGTTGTGGCGTTCGCTGTGTTATTCAGTGGTTTGGTATTTAACTAATTTGTAAATGAAAATGATAATCTTATTTTATTAGATTGAGTAATTACTAAATAATTTTTCTCCCAGCTAAAGATTTGGTCAAGTTGCTAAGGAACTCCAAGTTAACGTCGTGTTAAAGTGTTGTCTGTCACTAAATCACAGTTCATACAACAGATTCTATACAACTATTGATTATGATGGAAGCAGTTATCTTCAGCAAAATGATCATTAAAACCACCGAATATCAGCCACGCACAACACTGACGTATGTTACCTGAAACAATATTCTTCGCAACTCGTGCTTAATTAATTTTGGCTCCATACAACAGCTAGAAATGTTTGTTATAAGGATCGTGCTATGAGCACTGTTTTTAAAGAACCAATCTGATTCAAATTATTTTCATTGAAATGAGTTTGGGACCACCAGTGCACATTTATTTTTACACATTTGTATTATGCTCGGCATTTATGTCTACAGAGTTGTGCAATTTGAATTTGCCACTGAGATAATTGTTAAGATGGCGGCAGACAATTGATAGAGGCTTTCTATTGTTAGAGCAAATAGGATAAGTATTTGAAATGCTTATTAAACTTTACTTTCGTATTGTGCACTATTTAGACTTCATCAAGCAAACATTTGATTTTTTTCCAAAGAAAACACAGACAAAAACGCGATACAAATCGCCATCATCAATGGCTGCGCTCCTTGCAGCGGAAAGAAATAATTAACACACATAATGCTTACTGAGAGAGGAATTAAAGTTACAAATAATTATTCACTCATATTTATAATAATAAGGAACTCTATTCTCAAGTAATAATTAACAAATAATTACATTTTCTTAACAGACCTCAGTTTGATATGTGTCCGCAACCTACAAAAGCCAACCAACAAAAGGTAAAAACAAAGGAAGACAAACGCAGATCATAAAAGGAATTTACAATTATCACTGTCTTTGTATGATACACATCGATATGTCCAATTACATCATAGAATATTATATAAATAATTAATATTTATCATCGTTTTCACTATTTTTTCATATGTCGAATAGATAATGTTTATAACTGTTACAGGCATAATTTCCTCTCGTTGCACTGTAGCTAAAATTTATCTTGTGGATGTTACAATGTCCTTAGGTTAGTTAAGTTTAAGTAGTTCTACGTTCTAGCGGGACTGACGACCTCAGGTGTTAAGTCCCATAGTGCTCAGTGTCATTTGCATTTTTTGTTTTGAAGATGAGGAAGATATCAACTTCAGCCAACTGCCACATTCAACGAAGGAAAGGAAGAGAACAGATCGACTTTCTGACGTGAGAAAAAAAACTTTTATCACCCACCAATGAATTAGGGCCACATTATAAATGTTCCAGATTGAAATGTTTTCACAGTACCACTGAAGCAGAACATGGGTATATTTTATCTAATTATAACAAAATGACTGTGAATGAGTAGAATGCTTACTTGGCAGGCCTAATTAATGTAAATAGTATATCGCAAAGGAGACCTAGGCAATCAGAAAATGAAGCTAAATTTCGTGACAAAAGTTATTCATATCGTGTAAGAGTGAAGAGGGAGAATTCTGTCACTGAAGTAAATGTTTGTTCTCAAGCCTTTACATCTTTTCATGGAATATCTGAAAAAATTAGAAGTAATACAACGTTATCTGAAAAAAAGACGTGAGTCCTAAGGATGGTCGAGGCCAACACTCTAATCGGAAACATCGTGTGACATCGGGGGCACTAGATGCAGTTTGCTAGAACATTAGTTCAGTTAAGGGTGAGTGAAGCCATTACAGCTTGAAAACCTCTAAGAAAGTGTATCTCCCACCAGATCTAAACATCAGTAAGATGTATGAGTTATTTAAGAAATCATATCCTACTCAATCTGTGTCGTATGAAAAATATTGATTTGTATTCAATACAGACTTTAATGTCGGTTTCGGGTACCATAGAATGGACAATTGTAGTTACTGTGATAGGCATGTTACCAAAATTCGAGGTGTTGAAAAAGCTTTGAAAGTATACCCGGTAAATAGCTCAGAAAAGACGAATGCAGAAGTATATATATATATATATATATATATATATATATATATATATATATATATATATATATATATATATATATATCTTTGCAGTGGTTTGAAAATTTTGCTGAGATGGCACTCTTGTAACTTCTTTTGTAAAGGTACATTTGAAAACAGAGTTCAAAAGATAGCAGAATGGATACTTGCATTAGGTGTGAGTGGACTGGTAATTGCAATATGCTGATTGAGGTTGTGGATAGCTTGGACAGACATTCCAAGACAAGTAAATCGTCGCTGAAGAATTGCTGACTGAAATTTTCCAATGTGTTGCAGAATTCTGGAATAGGGCGCTGCAGGCACTTAAGGGTAGATATTGTTTAAGCTTTGAGCTCACATTCAAGCATTAGGAAGCTTTAGAGTAGTCATTTGAACTGAATGTTCCTGTGTGTAAATTAGGCAAGGGCTTTCCGGTCTGCAAAGCTGACAGGAGTCCTCTTTTTCGAATGCAATCTGATATGCAATTAGCGGTGGCCAAGATGCTGAATGGCTGTAGTAGGTAGCGTCAGATAATCTGGGCCAGCCACATGTGGTCCTTTAAGTGGATAGAAGCGTGCGTGAAGAAAAAAAGCGCGCCATGGGCGACTGAGGTGTGTAATTCCCACCAGATTCACATGTCAACATTTAATGCACACAACACACCATGAAAATCTAATGCTAGTAGTTAAATGGACTATACAATTTGGTAGCGAAGTCGGTTAACTCATATGAAAAGTTTGAACCATTAATAGTGTATCACTGGAGATACTTAGAGTCTGCTTTGTGAACTTGGCTGCCTGCTAAAGATTACTAGAATGAACTAGTGCCACTAGTGCAGTTATGTTTCTAATGAATAAACAATTTAAGGTTAAAGTTATTTATTGTGCCATGTAGCTTATTTGAGATAAACAACTCGAGTTACATTCTCCTATTTAAATTGCGGTTAACAAGCCTCCAAAAAAGTATAGACTTGTAAGCTTTTAACACAGGAACTGTTTCACAGCAGTGAATGATTGATTACTAGACAGCTTTTGATGAGCCTAAATCAGGAAAATCCTATCGTTTATCTACGTTCCCCCTCCTGTGATACCTGTATCAAAATTAGCAAGTTCAGCATATCTGTTTCTGCTTTGTTAAGGCCCTTTTCCACAGGCAACGAAAACTTGTTCATTCATCCCTACAGTATTGCACTGTCCAGTCAAATGGCCTCTGGATATTCTGTATTGGGTCACTGTGATACCGGTCAGGCTGACAGTTTGAAAAAGTTAAAAGCTGTTTAACTTATTGCCCACATGCTCTTTCTCCCACCTCCATCAAAGAAATCACTAACTGCAGCTAGGTTTTTTTGCTTTCTTTTGTTTGACAGCAAAGGTCTTGAATCGTTAGTTTGTGTATTTGAATGGTTGGAATCGTGGCAAAAAATGAGCTTTCTTTTCAACTACGTAAATAAATATTTTGTAAAGTGGCAACATGTTTTAAATCCTTGTAATAAGAATCTCATTCCAGCATTCAGCAATCTTTGTAATAATCTAACATCCTTTGAAACAGTGTACTCCAAAAGTATTATAACCAAGAGAACAGATTTTTTGAGGTTCATATTACACACAAACACCCCCCCCCACCCCCCCATATATATATATATATATATATATATATATATATATATATATATATATATATATATATATATACACTCACCAAGCCACCATCTGGTCCGTGGCAGAGGTAGCTTGTACTACTAGTAGTCATTTACTGCCTTGCTGCAGTGGTAAATTGAGCGACATCTGTGATACTTATCTCTGATTTATGTCGGCTTCCTACTAGCTGTGCAGTTGGAGTTTCGTTTTCATTTATCTGTTCGTGCAAATCACTGCCATCATGAATGATCGCACATTCTTTATTACGATCAACAATGGGTAATTTTTGGTCAGCTACTTTGATCATGCTAGCAATTACCAGAAAATTAATAAAAATCAGTAGAAAAATTTTTGTGCAAATAAATCTTGCACCGGAAACCTGCAATTTCCTGTCAAATCGCATTTCGATAAATTTCTGTCAATCTGTCGAGAAGTGTTATCACAGAAAGGATTGAAATTTTCGTAATAACTTACACTATTCTGATGAGTCGAAGTTTGGTATGATTTTTGAGTCCCCTCGACTAACAAATTTTGTACTAGGGAAACGATGAGGAAAAAGGAAAGAAACCTAAATACGACAAGAGAGGCGCTACTAAGCATAATCATGTAAGCTATTGGGAAAATTTCCTACCTTCTCTGCGTAGTCAAGCAGCTCACTTACATGTCCCGTTGGTGGATAAATTGGTCCCTTTTAATTTTCTGCTCTTCGTTTTTTCTTTACATTGTGCTCCTCGTTTTCATATAATATGGCTTTTGTTGTACTAGTATTTATGCAATAAGAAAATAGACCAAAATTAGTTTGTACATAACAATGACAAAATTTTTGCATTTTATTTAACATTTCCTACAAAAAGTCTGTTCATGTTTAGCTATGACTTTGTTCTATCAATTGTGTTAGGTCTGTTGGTTGATGTTGGAATAACCATACTATTATATATATATATATATATATATATATATATATATATATATATATATATATATATATAATAGAAATCACTATTAAGTTATGCTGACATCGTTAATTTATCTCTAATTTTCTGTGGTTGGCGCGGTCATTCAATCCATCAACTAAACCTTGATGATTGGCATATATAATTATATATTTTAAGATAACTTGAAGGATGGAAGAATTTACTGCCTCTTCTTATGATTGGAGGCAAAAGTCATGCTTGTGAACGAATATTGGCGTAATAAGTAAAAATATACCTGCATTTTTATCACCCGTAGCATTTACTACATGCATTGTTGATGCATGAGTAAAAATTACACTTCCTTTTTGTGTGAGATCTAAAACATAAGTACTCCCAAGTGAAACTGAAACAAAAGTTGTTTAAAAAATTGAATTTCTCCAGATATTGTTCTTTGGTTACAAAGATAATTTTAAAAGTTTATCTTTGCCATCTTCTGCAGCAATATGCAACTTCCTTATTACTAATGAGGAAAAGAAAACATTAATAGAAATTAATAATGAGAAAAAACAAAAGGTATGATATTGGGAGCTAGTCGTTTGGGTATTGCACAGCAGCCAAAGCGATCTTGCTCATGCTGTTTGGCCAGGCTTGACTCTATGCTTCTATAAGAGCCCTAACTTTCTCTTAGCTTTGTAGTCATTTTACAAAATGTACTTTGGTGGCTATAGAGTAGTTCTGCACTCAACTTAAAATATAATATTCATGTGCTGCTCAAACATACTGAAAACAAATCTAGAAACCTGCCTCTGAACTGCTTTGATGCCTTCCTTTAATCCAACTTGGTGGTGATCCAAGACACTTGAGCAGTATACACGAATGAGTTGCACTGGTGTTCTATAGGTGATCTCCTTTACAAATGAACCAAACTTTCCCAAAATCCTCGCAATAAACAGAAGGCGACTATTCGCTTTCCCTAATATAGCCCTTACGTGCTTGTTCCATTTCATATTGCTTTGCAACATTACACCTAGATATTTAATTGACGTGCCTGTGACAAGCAGTACACTAATAATGCAGTATTTGACCATTATGGGATTGTTTTTCCTATTGATTTGCGTTTATAGACATTTTTCTACATTAATAGTAAGTTGTTATTAATCACACCAGCTAGATATTTTATCTATCTTGTCTCCTCCTATAGTCACTCATTGATGACACCTTCCTATACACCACACTGTCATCAGCTAACAACCTCAGATTGCTGCTAACGCTGTATGGTATATCATTTATGTATTTAGAGAATAAGAGCAGTTCTATCACAATTTCCTGGTGCATTCCTTACGATACCTTTCTTGCTGATGAAAACTCCACATTGATTTCTGGGTTCTATTACTTAAGGCATTGCTGAGCCACTCACGTATCTGGGAACCTATTCCATATGCTTGTACCTTTGTTAACAGTCTGCAGTGGTACATTTGTTGAATGATTTCCCAAAATCTAGGAATGTGGACTCTGTTGGCAAAAAAACAACTGCAGAAAAGTAAATTTAGTAAAGATATTTTATTTTCAATATAATGACAATAAAATTTTGTTTTAGTCATTGAGTGTAAATATTTCGATGAAGTGGAAAAAGAGAATTTATTTTGCCTCCAGAGATTTAAGGCTACCCATGATGTAATTAAAATCCCTTTTAAATACATCAGTATTCTTATTGGTGCATCACTGAATGATGATTGAATTGTACAGTAGTACGTTTGGTCACAAAATGAAGTAAAGGAAAGGTTCTATTTTCAGCACATGTGACCTATAGAACCTTGACCAACTCTAAAAATGAAAACAGAACAGAACTGTCAATGTAAAAGCCTTACTGACCGATATATCTTCAGGTTATTGTAAATGGTAATCAGAATTCCATATAAAAATTTAGAAAATATGTTTTGAGGAATGCAGTGAGCATACTACAGTGATCAAGAGGGGTACAATTGCTAGATATTTCAGTGTTACTTGTAACTTAAGACAAGCTACCATGTCATCTTGCATGGATACAACCGATTTTTGTTAGAATGCAAGAAATATTGCTCAAAAAGAGTTCAGACATAAATGAGTTGGTCCATTTACTTTTAGAACATCAGTTTGTCCTCAATTTTATTGGTGTGTTTGACACTTTCAAATGATTACCACGAGAAATTTATTTTCGAACCCAATATTTATGAGACCATTCCCTATTCATTAACGTTTGCAAGAGAAGTAGAGTTAAAATATTCACGATTATGTTTATGCATGCACGACTTATTTCAGTTCACGTCATCTTGAATGCAGAAGTAGTAGAAAATATCCTTCCGAGGGAGATAGGGAGACACATGTGCAGTTTTTCGTTGCAGTTGAAACGCGGCTTTATCCACAGTCTAACATAACAGTCGCGGCACCCACCGCTGTAAAAGCTGTTACAGCTGGAATGGCACTAGCGCTCCAAGTGGCGAGAAAGGAGAATGTCAGATGCTTCGTAAGAATAATGTTTGTTTTCCATCCATTTCCTATGTGTTTTACAAAATATTTGAATTATTTTTCCGCCTCCAAGGGTTTTTTTTATTATCTGAAGATGTTGATGTTCCTAAAAATGATTCTAAAATAAGCCCAAGTAAGGGTAAAAATCATGAATCCAGTGACAAGCTACAACACATTCGTGAAGAAACACTTGTGACATTGAATGGAACAGCAGCTTACCATGTTGATATAAAATTAGATTAGATTAGATTAACTTTCATTACAATTGATCCGTAGTGAGGAGATCCTCCAGGATGCAGAACATGCCAGAAAAACAACACTACATGACAAATATTTACAACTCAAACAAATAAGCTAATGTACCATTCCACAGGTCCCAAGTGGCATGGTCATCATTTTTTAATGAACACTATATGAAAGAACCATTTTACAAATACTAATGCACGGAATTTATAATAAAAAAGTTTTTTATTTTATTTATAAGGTAATAAACGAGTAATACAACTACTAAATACTTATTTACAATGAACACATTACTGCACTGAAATGGTGCAGAAGTTAGATTGTACTTATACACACACACACACACACACACACACACACACACACACACACACACACACACACACACACACACACACTTATTTACAATGAACACATTACTGCACTGAAATTGTGCAGAAGTTATGAAGTTATATGGTTATATATATATATATATATATATATATATATATATATATATATATATACAAATCAGTTGGTTCTACTGAGAAATTCATCGATGGAGTAGAAGGAGTTGGCCACCAATAAATCCTTTAGCCTTCTCTTAAACTCAATTTCATTGGTTGTTAAGGTTTTTGTGTCTGCTAGCAAGTTATGGAAAATGTATGTTCCTGAATAATGCACACCTTTTTGTACAAGACTAAGTGACTTTAAATCCTTGTCAAGAGTATTCTTATTTCTATTATTGGTTCCATGAATTGAGCTGTTGGTTTGAAAAAGTGGTATATTTTAATGGCAAATTTGATTAAGGAATAAATATATTGTGAAGCAGTAGTTAGTATAAATAGTTCCCTAAACAGGCTTCTGCAAGATGTCCTTGAGTTTACACCACATATAACTCTTACTGCCCGTTTTTGTGCCCAGAAAACTTTAGCTTGGCTTGATGAATTGCCCCAAAAAATAGTCCCATATGACATTATGGAATGAAAATAAGCATATCATGCCAGCTTTTTCATTTTTATATCCCCTATGTCTGATACAATTCGCATTACAAATAGAGATTTGTTAAGATGCTTCAGCAGTTCTGTGGTGTGCTCCTCCCAGGTGAATTTGTTATCAAGCTGTAATCCCAAGAATTTAACACTGTCCACTTCTTCTATCTGCTTGTCATCGTATGTTAGGCATATACTCGTGGGACACCCCTTACAGGTTCTGAACTGCATGTAGTGTGTGTGTTTTTTTTTAAAGTTTAGTGACAAAGAATTGGCTAGGTACCAGTTATTAATGTCCACAAATATTTATTAGCTGACCTTTCTAAGTCTTCACTTGATTTGCTATTTATTGCAATGTTTGTATCATTGGCAAACAAAACGAACTTGGCTTCTGGTAATGTTACTGATGAAAGGTCATTGATATACACAAGAAAAAGTAAGGGCCTTAAAATGGAACCTTGTAGGACCCCACATGTAATTAGTTCCCAGTTGGATGATGCCTGATAACTTTATACATGTATCTTTCCTAATGACACCCTTTGTTTCCTGCCAGAGATATAAGATTTGAACCATTTTGCACCATTTCCTGTTATACTATAATATTCTAATTCACTTAAAAGCATATTGTGATTTACACAGTCAAATGCCTTTGACAGATCACAAAATATACCAGTTGCCTGCAATTTTTTGTCTAATGAAATAAGCGCATTTTCACTGTAAGTGTAGATAGCCTTCTCAATATTAGAATCCTTTAGAAATCCGAACTATGACATTGACAGTATGTTATTTGAGATAAGATGGTTATAAAGCCGATTGTACATCACTTTTTCTAAAATTTTTGAGAATTCTGCCAAAAGTGAATTTGAACAGAAATTTGACATTATTTCTTTACCTCCCTTCTTAAACAGTGGCTTAACTTCAGCATATTTCAACGATTCAGGAAATATTCCACTGATAAATGACTGTTTAGACAGATAGCTTAATATGTTACTTAGTTCAGAATCACATTCTTTAATTAACTTTGTTGATATTTCATCATACCCACTAGATGTTTTTGATTTTAATGATTTTATGATGGATATTATTTCTGCTGGGGTTGTGAGGGTCAAATTCATATTATGGAATTTACTTGAAATGTCTGGTCTGAGGTATTCCATAGCAGCATCTGCTGGGATAGTGAGGGTCAAATTCATATTATGGAATTTACTTGAAATGTCTGGTCTTAGGTATTCCATAGCAGCATCTGCAGAACCTGACAACCCCATCTTGTCAGTAACAGTTATAAAATGTTTGTTAAAAAGTTCTGCAACACTATACACATCTGTCACCAATGTATCATTACTCTTAATGCTATTTGTCCCTCTTCATGTCTGGTTCTACAGGTCACCTCCTTCACTATATCCCATATAGTCTTTATTTTGTTATCTGATATGACTATCTTTTCCTTGTAATATATTTGCTTTGATGTCTGTATTACAGTCTCTAATATTTTGCAGTATCTCTTGTAATGTGCTATAGCATCAACATCGGAACTGTTTCAGATTGACAGATACAGTTTTCTTTTTGTTTTACAAGATACCCCTATTCTTTGAGTAATCCATAGCTTCTTTGTAGACTTTGCTCTAACCTTGGTAAGTTTTGGGGGAAAACAGTGTTCGAATAAGGTAAGCACTTTATTAGCAAAAGTGTTATATTTTTCATTCACGCCATGAGCGCTGTAAACATCAGTCCAGTGAATGTCTCTGAAGAGTGTCCTAAAATAATCAATTTTTGGCTTATTGATTACCCTCTTGAGCTCAGATTTAAGAGATTTTATATCCTGTTCAGTATTAACATTTAACAGAAGGAACTGTATGTCATGGTCTGACAGGCCATTGACTATTGGTTTTGTAGTATAATTTTGTTCATTGGACTTTTCTATAAAGATATTATCAATGGCTGTTTGTGAGCATTTGGCTACCCTAGTGGGGAACTTTACAGTGGAAATTAAGTTGAATGATAGTGTTACTAACTCATATAAGTTCTTATTGGGAGAGTCTTTAAGGAAATCTACATTGAAATCACCAGCAACCACTATTTCTTTGTTTTTGGTTGTTATATGGGCCAGTACAGCTTCAAGGTGGTTTATGAAAAGACTACAGTTACCTGAAGGTGCTCAATATACACTTAATATTATGAAGGATTTTTGTGAAATTCTACTTCTGTTGCACATGCTTCCATATGCTGTTCTAGGCAAAATTTATGAAAGTCTATGTTCTTAAATTTATGACAGTTCCTGATGAATGTGGCTACTCCTCCTTTCTCCATTTCTTATCTACAAAAATGAGATGCTAACCTAAACCCTGTAACACTTAAAAGTTCTATACCAGTGGTCACATGATGTTCAGAGAGGCAGATTATGTCAGCTGGGTTTAAAGACTCTAATTCATCTATGCAGATAATTAATTCATTAATTTTATTTCTGAGTCCTCGAATATTTTGATGCAAAAAAGATAGCTGACATTTCACATTAACTGAGTTAAAATTGGGTAGAGTTAAAATATCTGCTGACTGTTGAAAATTCTTAACCAATAGCTGTTTATGCTGATGTAATAAACTAGAAATATGTTTTTTGGTTTCTTTCTCAAACTGAAGGTTTGTCTCAGTCCTAACCTCTCTTAAAATTTGGTTTCTTTCTGTCCTTGCTACCCTAAAAAAGGGTCTTTTGTGAACCCTATAACCACTGGTATTTTACCACTCATGACAGTGCCTCCCCCCTTTAACTTTCCTGCTATTTTCCCAGCCAGTTTACCCTTTCCCTTCCTGTTGAGGTGAAGCCCATGCCTAGTATAATCCCACCTATTGAGAGAATCAACAGGAACTACACGAATGTGTGACCCTGCACCCAACATAAGCAGCCATTCCAACTCCACATTAACTCTCTTGACAGAAGAGTTCAAATGAGATGGGTCATGGCACCCAAGAAAAGATACAAACTCAACACTAGTATGCTTCGATGCTAATGCAATCTTTGCCAGGTCACACTCTATACTATACACAGGATCTCTGTCAATACTATTACCTGCCCCACATACTATAACCACGGTGTTTTCCTTAGTGAAATCTTTGCAAAGTGATCCTAAATCCTCTGTCACCTGCTCCAGACCAACACTAGGTTTAAAAAAATTGACCTGGTATTCTGAACCTAGTTCATCCTGCAAAAGTTGGCCAACACCTCTTCCATGGGAGCTACCTAACAACAACACTTTCTTTTCATTACTGATTTCCCTACATTTTTACTTTTCTATTTGCTGCTGAAAGTTTGTTGTGCCCTGTCTACACCTGCAATTGCTTGAGGCTCACCAGCTTCTAACTGAAGCAACAGGTCAAATCTATTACCCACATTCACCACGAAGCTGTCAGACAAAGTTTTAGGTCTGTTCCTCCTGTTGCCTGTTGCCACTTCCCACCTCTCTTTACCCTTCTCCCTCCTTAACCTGCCAAGATCTCATCTGGCCTTGTTTAACTCAGCCTGAAGGGTGGCAATTTTCCCCTCCTGTTCTAATATCTTCCTATCTCTACTACAAATCCTACAAAACCACTGATGAGTCTCATTTACTTCCCCTAGTCCCACGCCACTACAGTCGCCCACATGGAAAAAACTACAGCACCCAGGAATATAAATACACAGATTCTCACGTAAGAAGCAAAGACATATACATCAATGTACTAGAGGGATCGACACCCCATTTGTCGTTCTGTAGGCCTACTGTGGTATAGTCATTGTCGCCTGTTGCCACAAGTACGAGCTTCATCTTTATATTACTCTAAGTGGACAAACAAAGCAAATAACAATGTCAGAAGTACTGTCATACGTTAAATTTGGCGTTAAGAAACATTTCATCCACTGACATATTCACTAGTTTATCAATATCGGAGAAATGCTGTACCTTCTGCTATAAAAGGTGGAATGTATTGTCATTTATCCTACATTTTATTCGTATGCCTTCCACATACCTTTGTAATGTAAGCACTGATGGAAACATAAAACATTCTGAAGAAACCTGTACACCTGAGTTCTGTAATATAATAAACAGCTTATTTTTGTCTTTGCACCTTGCAGCACATTTCTCCTTCAGTGGCATGCTAACCTGGCTTAGCAATATATTTATTTATTTATTTAGCTATCCGTGGGCATTTTAAAATGTATGCATGTTGTCAGTTGTGTACATTCATATATTTATACAGTTTGTTGTTACATGTTGTTAAACATTGAGACATATAAGTTATTTACAATATTGTGGAACAAAAGCTATTTACAATCATTTTATGTTAAGGAATTCACTTATAGTGTAAAAGCAGTGCTCCTGCAAAAACAATTTAAGATTTTTCCTAAAGCGGAACACGTTATCTGCTTCTTTTATTTTCTGTGGCAGTTTATTATACAGTTTTACACCTTGATGCAAGAAGATATTTTGAGTCTTATGTTTATTCTTCCTGTCTAGGTGAAGACAGTGGCTTGTTCTTGTACTATAGTTATGAAAACTGCTATTTGTGCTATAATTTTCTCTATTTTTCTTTATGTACACTATGATTTGGAATATAAATTCACAAGGTACAGTTAGAATTTCTAACATTTTGAAAAGTTCTCTGCAGTGGGCCCTCTTACTGCTTTTGTTGTAGTTCTTACTGCTCTCTTTTCCATTTTAAATACTGTTTGTAAATTCTGAGCACTGTTTCCCCAAAAAATAATACCATAACTGATTACTGAATGAATATAACTAAAGTGTACAGTTCTCAAACATTCACTACTGCATGCGGATACAAGGACTCTAAGTACATAACATGTTGCTGATATCTTTTTCGAGAGTTTAGCATGTTCATCCACTTCATTAGGCTGTCAATGTGCAACCCTAAGAATTTTGTTGTATGTACATCATCTATGGAGATGTTATCTAGTTTCAAATTTAAAGGACTCTGTTTTCTATTCATTCTAAAGCATATTGTATTTGTTTCTTTACGTTGGGAGTTACTTTGTGTTCCTGAGACCATTTGTGAACATCCCTAGCACTTCAGTAGAATTTTTCAACATGTGTGCTGGTGTCTTACTGGTGGTTACTATGTTGCTGTCATTCACAAGCAATATCTTCTCTCCATGGCTGATACGTTGCGGGAAATCATTTATATATACCAGAAATAATACAGGGCCTAGTACACTTCCTTGACGGACCCAAATAATACTATATTGTGGATCAGATATACGTTTCTTAATTGACTTTGATCCACTGGAGACATGTGTGATCTCTACTGACTGCACTCTGTTTTCTAGATATGAACGAAACCATTTGAGAACCACTCGCCTCACTCGTAGTGCCTCTAATTTATGCGACAGCTTCTGGTGGTCAACTGTATAAAATGCCTTAGACAGGTCTAGGAAAAGGCCAGTTGCATGGCTGTTCTCATCTAGTGCTTCTAAAACTGTTTTTGTAAATTGTGCTATTGCAGATTCTGTACCTCTACCAGGGCTGAAACCATGCTGGTCATTGCAGAATAGGTTGAATTTACTTAGATAGCTCAAAAGCCTGTTTTTCATTTTTTGCAGTGTTGAGTACCTTCCTGTAGATCGTTTTGTAGTTTTTGTAGTAGTGCAAAAAAACTGGATCACTATTGTCCATTTTAATGGAGTTTAGGTGTTTACAAGTTTGAGCACTTTTTCTAATTCCTTTAGTAATCCATTTATTGTTGGTGGGTTTTCCAATGGGAATTAATGCTTTGGGGAATGTTTCTTCAAATTTTAATTTAAATTCAGACATAAATTTGGAGAACTTACTATTCAGTTTAGTTTCTATGTATACTCCCTCCCCACTTTCATGTGCTAACTTTAAGGAAGACTCTTGCAAAGTTGATGAAGAGTAGACTCTTTTATATACATGCAGTTTTGATTCTTTCTTTTACACAAGCTTTTACTTTTATAGTCTGACATAGATGGTCAGACAGTCCCAGATTTTTGACAAGTACATCACAGTTTTCTCTGCCTACATCTGTAGCTACATGGTCAATGGTAGATTATGAATGTGTGGTTATTCTTGTTGCACAGTTGACTAGTGATGATAGACCAAAACTATGTAGGATATTCATAAATGTGTTACTGGTGTCATCTGTTTTAGTTGTATTTACATTAAGTCCCCACACAAAATGATATTATGTTTCAGGGTCAATTTTGTATAAGTTTTGGAAAGAATATCTCTAAATTACCACTAGCAGAACGATATGCACATAATATAGTTAGTTTCTTGGGCATGTTCATGTGATATTATGGTGGAAAAAGGTATTAGAGCATGCTCAGTAAAGCATAAATGATACCTCTCAAGTTGTTTTGTGAAATTAAACTCTGCTAAAATCTCGTACGATTGTGGTCAACTGTGTAACGGTCTCCAAGTAGCAACGGAAATGTGCATTGCCGGAATTGAACTAAATGTGTTACATGAGCTTTATTGTGATATAAAAGCAACTAGAAAATACGTAGAATTTCTGGAAAATCTAAAGCAAGTATTGAGAAATCCTCTTGAAAACAAAAACTGTGAATCAGAAAGTGGTTACAGCAGGCCTAGGTCTAAAAAACTACAGAACAATTTCGTCATTCCAGACGGTGTAAAAGCAAACATGGAAGACTTTAACGATACTGATTGCCATCCACCAGACGCTGCTGATATACGAAAATATAGAATTAGCATTGCCCCAAAAGGCAATAATGGCAGAAACACATATCTTAGGAAATCCAAGTTAGTTGTTTACTCAGACAGTGGTGGTCGCGATCTCGCAAAAATCTTGCAAAACGAACACAATCTTAGAGCTACCCGTTATGTAAAACCTGGGACCCCTATGAACGAAGTTACAAGGAACATACAGCGTGATAACACTACACAAGGAAATCGGGTTTTCGTTATAATTGGTGGTGCAAACGATGTTTATTGCAATGAACTAAAAAGTGCCGTCCATGACCTCTGGAAAAATCTAGATACAGTGAAAAATGAAAGTGTAAAAGTGACTGGAATACCACACAGATATGACCTAATAGAAACGTCATGTATCAACCAGGAAATTATTAAGGCCAACAGGCAATTTCGCAAAATATGCAAAGCATACAGAAACACAAACTTCCTAGATGTGAAATTCTTGGAAAGGAAACACTTCACCAGGCATGGTATGCATTTAAACATTCATGGGAAAAAGTTCATAGATTCTAGAATAAATGAGATGGCTGAGATAATGTACACAAAAAACAACATCATGCCTATTATTCTGTCATCTCAAAACGGAGAAGCCATCTCATCGCAGATGATACCAACAACAAAAAAAGCAGCAGAATAAACACAACTAATAGCAGCTACACAAAATGCAGCAATACAAACAATAATCGAAACAGAAATGCCAACAACAGCATCACCATTAACAGCAGCATCACAGACAGCAGTAACAACAGAGATCCCAGCAATAGCAGGAGCAGCACCACAAACAATAATAGGAACAGAAATGCCAACAAGAGCATCACCACCAACAGCAGCATCACAGACAGCGGTAACAACAGAAATCCCACCAATAGCAGGAGCAGCAGCACAAACAATAATCGTAGCAGAAATGCCAACAAGAGCAACACCACCAACAGTGGCATCACAGACAGCAGCAAAAGCAGAAATCCCAGCAATAGCAGGAGCAGCAGTAGACACGGAAACAACCAGCAAGTTTTTTAAATATAGGAATCCTATAGTCTTCAAAATTTGTTTGTCATTCTTTACTTAATCCTTCTGATACAGTTTCTGTTGCTGTCTGTATTTAAAATTATAGGCACTTTCCTTGTGCTGCAATAATTTGGCACGAAGTCAAGCGATCTGCACATTCTGGCACTTCACACGCTTTTGCAAGACACAAATAACTGCACTACATCTAATCACTTCATCGTCAAAGCATGTCTGTATTGACGATTCAGATGAATCTTGCACTGATATATGGAGAGTCGAATTGGCTGCTTCTGTGCCATAGGAGTGTTTTACAGCTTTAGATGAATTGTCGAACCTTTGTGGCAGTTTCCTCTTCATTGTCAATTGAGGTGGCTTGTTTGGGATGTCAAACAGTGTGGGTATTGCATTCTACACTAGATTATTATTGTCTGCATTCTTGAAATGGTTTTGTTCGATGTGAAGGTAAACAGGGTCGTTTCTCATAAGAGCTTCTCGTTTACTATTCATTGGCCATTTTCTGCTCCTACAACGAAACATTAATCATTAATACACATGTAGTTTGCAAGCGACCCTGATGATAGAGTTTAGTAACATGATGGTATTATGGCGAGTGTCACACTTATAACACAGAAAACACCATTTACTTTCACTATGTAATATTTTTATTGGTACAAGATAAATCAAAACATAAAGAAGTAGCTTTCGACAATCACGGTAACAGTCATGACGAATGTCTCACACCAACTAGTCAACAACCAAAGTAAGTAAAACGAAGTATAATAAAGCAAAGATATTAATGTTTTCTGGCAGTCCTGACACAGAGCCCCCCCCCCCCCCCCCCCCCGGGGAGCGCGGAGTGCATAGGAGGAGTGATGAGGGTTAAGTGATAAAGGGAAGGTAAACATTTAAGGCATGGCATAATCTTGAAGTCTGAGAGGTGGCTGTATGGTGCGGCCAGCACGGGTGATAGCAATAGGGGTAGGAGGATTCGGGGAAGACGAAGGAGAAGGGGGGGTTACTCTCATACATAAAATATTATTGGAGGAGACTACATAGGCTGAAATGTCATTTTGTGAAGTACGAGGAACCATATTGAAGCACTGTAATAGCTTAATGTCTTTCTGGACAGATGGCACAGAATTGTTTTGAATTTCAAACAAAAAAAGAAAAGTGTCCACAAGTTGTATTTTTATAGAGTCCACATCACAGTCACTCAAGTTCACTTGAAACAGTAGTTCATTACTGCTGGCACTCGGAGGTGTGAAGTATAGAAGAGGGGGGCCTCGACTGACTTGCAGAGAGTGTTTGATTAGCTTGTGGAGAAGGGAGAGGACAGGCCTCTGAAGTTTCCTGCAAAACAAATTCATTATCGTGAATGTCGGTGTCGTTAAGGATCCATGCTGGTTTCAAGCGCTCAGTGGACACGACAGATGGTTTGTTCTTAAAGAGGATCGTATAAGTACTTTCAGAGCGTGACAGGACCCGGTATGGGCTAGTGCAGGGTGTGAGGTTTTCTCCGCACACCATCTCAGCAACTGACGCTTTAAGGTCTTCTTTGAAAACCGTCCTCAAACCTAAAAGGACCCAGGGGAGTGACTCAGTCCAAGAGGAAGAATGACACATGAGAGCGACCTTCAGGGTACGGTGCCATCGTTCTATTAGGCCGTTAGATTGTCGGTGATAGGCTGTAGTTCTGAATTTGTTAATACCACACAGTTGACAGAGGCGATTAAACAGATTAGATTCAAACTGTCTCCCCTGGTCTGTGGTAAGTGAAGTAGGGCAACCAAAATGAGAAAGCCAATGGTGGACAAAAGCGTTAGCTACAGTGTCGGCCATAATGTCCGCGATGGGGATAGCGTCGGCCCAACGTGTGGTACGATCTATCATGGCCAGTAAGTAACGAAAATTGTTAGATATCGGTAACGGATCGACGATGTCCAAATGGACATGACGGAATCTATCTGAGGGCACAGTAAATTTGCCTAATGGGGGCTTAGTATGTTTGTGTATTTTGGCTCTCTGGCAAGGTATGCATGCTCTCGCCCACCGATTACAATCTCTTTTTACATTAGGCCCAACATATCTGTCTGTAATGAGGCGCGTAGTCACGCGAATGCTCGGGTGAACGAGATTGTGGATTGTGTCGAAAACATCTTTCCTAAGAGCTTTAGGGACTACAGGACGAGGATGACCTGTTTTAATGTCACAATACAACGAGCAATCATCATTAGGGAAGGGAAGTAGAGCAATTTGTAAGGAAGTATCAGAGTCAGAGAGAAGGTGCTGTATCTCTGGGTCGGATAGCTGGAGCTCGTGTAAGCAGTGAGGATCAATAGCTGTCTTCAGGGGGGACAGGCGTGACAGGTAGTCTGCTGCAACATTGTCATTACCCCTGATATATTGAAAGTCTGAAACATGTTGTAATACCAAATACATATGGCGAAACCTTCTGTATAGTACATCGAATGCTGGTTTGCAGAGGGCCTCGACAAGGGGCTTGTGATTTGTGTAAACTGTCACAAGTCGGGCTTCAATATCTGTACGAAAGTACTTTACGGCCTCATAAATGGCCTAAACTTCACGATCAAATGCGGACCACTTTCTTTGCGTTTCGGTGAACTTTTTTGAAAAGAAACACAGGGGTGTAGTACCTGTTGGTAGGGTCTGTTGCAAAACTGCGCCAATGGCATTATCACTAGCGTCTGTGGTTATTGTCAGGGAGGCATCAGGGTGAGGGTGAGACAGGGTAACAGTATTCACCAAGGCGTACTTAAGTGAGTCGAAGGCTCGCTGCATGGTCTGATCCAATTCTATGTGTCTGTCACCTATAGTATTCTTTCCCTTTAAGGCCTCAGTGAGAGGGGCTTGAAGAGATGCCGCATGTGGAATGTGGAGTCTAAAAAAATTTACCATTCTAAGGTATTGACGTAATTCTTTATAGGTTTGAGAGAGGGGAAAATCAAGTATTTGTTGTATTCTATCTGAGGTGGGACGAATGCCCTCATTATTGACCAAATGTCCCAAGAAAATAACCTCTGGGTTCTCCAGTTGGGATTTGTGATGATTAATCTCAACTCTGTGTCATGCCAATCTATCAAAAACCTGTTGGAGGTGTCGTTTGTGTTCCTCGGCAGTTGTGGAGAAAATAATAATGTCGTCTAGGTAGGCATAGCAAAAATTAAGGCCATGTAGAATGGTGTCAATGAATCTTTGCCAGGCCTGGGCGGCATTCTTCAATTCATAAGGCATAAACAAATATTCATATAATCCAAATGGGATGATGATAGCGGTTTTGAGGATATCTTCTGGGTGCATCGGAATCTGATGGTATGCCTTTTTGCAGTCTAAAACAGAGAAAAAATTGGCACCGAACGTGGGTTGTGAAAAATCGTGGAGGTGTGGGACAGGGTAGCTATCAAGTGTTGTTCTGGCGTTCAAACGCCTATAGTCTCTACAGAGTCGAAAGGAATTATCCTTTTTGGGAACGACATGTATTGGGGAAGACCACGCACTGTCCGAGGGGTGGACTATACCCAAGCGTAAAAGTTCATTAATACATTCTTTGGCAGCGGAAAGTTTTTTTGCATTGAGGCGTCGGGGGCGAGAACGGACAGGCAGTCCCTCAGTTGTGTTAAGCCTGTGACAGACGCCTGTAGTAATGGCCTTGATTTTGCGAATAGGTGTGGCCGAAATACGTGGAGGGATGCAGGAAGGAGGGACGTTATCATTGGTGCGCGGTAAGTATGAAAGGGAACTAACCTGAAATACATTATCATTGAATGGTAGTTCAGTGAAAGCTGCAGTGTTGTCTGCGGAGCTGCGCTGTGCGACAGCCGGCGGGGTTCCATTGACTATGGTGTTACTGCACGCGCATGATTGGCGTCGCCTGTAACCGCTGTCGCCTCTGTGTTTTGATGAAAGGCAGACGGTGAAGCGCAGGGTGGGGGATTGCTGGGCGGGTTGCCGTCTTCGTTGTCCGGGTCGTGGCAGGCGCTGCTGTGGCTGTGTATAAACAGCTGTGCGGTATGCAGGTCCCTTGTAGTTTAGTGCGTGTTATTACTTTTAATCTTGATCATCTCTCTAAGCCCGTGCAATTCATCAGTCAGGACATCACAACGTTGAAGTAGCTTTGCATTGTCTTCGGACAGTTGGTCGATTTCAAGGCGTTGCGTAACTAAGTTCACTACGGCAGCTTTGACCTCCTCAGATAGAATAGAAATTGTCTCTTTGTCTTGTTGACAGGACGTATTCAAGCTGCTTTCTGTCGACGTGGATGGGGAAAATCTCGCCGAAAACTTTTGTTTAAAATCGTGGAGGTGTGGGACAGGGCAGAGGGCAGGTGTAATGAAGTCCAAAGAAAAGTTATGAGCAGTTAAGAAGTCCAATCCTAATACTGGCTTGTCGATTTCTACTACCGAAAATGTCCATTCATGATTATGTGTATCATCGAAGTAAATGCGAAGTTGCGTTACACCATAAACCTTTAATGAGGAATTGTTGGCTGCTCTGATTTGGTGAGGCGAATGCGTAAATGTAGAAGTGACCATTGAACGTGGAATGACGCTCACATCGGCACCAGTATCCACTAAAAACCATTTCTGATAAGCTATATCCTGGATATAGTAAAGCTTCATCTGGCATAGTTTTGCTATCAAAGACTGCTCTGATACGTCGCCACAGTTGTGAAGGAGTCGAGTCTTTGAGATGTACATCTTGCAGTATGCATAAAACAGATTCTTGCGTAGTCTTAGTAGACGTTCGCAGATCTGTTGTTTTGCCAGTGCGTAACGATTTGCGGGGGCCGCCGACAGCACTAAGTCCTGTACCCACTCAGCGTGGTCCCCTAGGGCATTAATAAGCGCAATAAATTTAGCACTGTCTGAATCGATGTTTAGGGCGGTGAATATACACTCCTGGAAATGGAAAAAAGAACACATTGACACCGGTGTGTCAGACCCACCGTACTTGCTCCGGACACTGCGAGAGGGCTGTACAAGCAATGATCACACGCACGGCACAGCGGACACACCAGGAACCGCGGTGTTGGCCGTCGAATGGCGCTAGCTGCGCAGCATTTGTGCACCGCCGCCGTCAGTGTCAGCCAGTTTGCCGTGGCATACGGAGCTCCATCGCCGTCTTTAACACTGGTAGCATGCTGCGACAGCGTGGACGTGAACCGTATGTGCAGTTGACAGACTTTGAGCGAGGGCGTATAGTGGGCATGCGGGAGGCCGGGTGGACGTACCGCCGAATTGCTCAACACGTGGGGCGTGAGGTCTCCACAGTACATCGATGTTGTCGCCAGTGGTCGGCGGAAGGTGCACGTGCCCGTCGACCTGGGACCGGACCGCAGCGACGCACGGATGCACGCCAAGACCGTAGGATCCTACGCAGTGCCGTAGGGGACCGCACCGCCACTTCCCAGCAAATTAGGGTCACTGTTGCTCCTGGGGTATCGGCGAGGACCATTCGCAACCGTTTCCATGAAGCTGGGCTACGGTCCCGCACACCATTAGGCCGTCTTCCGCTCACGCCCCAACATCGTGCAGCCCGCCTCCAGTGGTGTCGCGACAGGCGTGAATGGAGGGACGAATGGAGACGTGTCGTCATCAGCCATGAGAGTCGCTTCTGCCTTGGTGCCAATGATGGTCGTATGCGTGTTTGGCGCCGTGCAGGTGAGCGCCACAATCAGGACTGCATACGACTGAGGCACACAGGGCCAACACCCGGCATCATGGTGTGGGGAGCGATCTCCTACACTGGCCGTACACCACTGGTGATCGTCGAGGGGACACTGAATAGTGCACGGTACATCCAAACCGTCATCGAACCCATCGTTCTACCATTCCTAGACCGGCAAGGGAACTTGCTGTTCCAACAGGACAATGCACGTCCGCATGTATCCCGTGCCACCCAACGTGCTCTAGAAGGTGTAAGTCAACTACCTTGGCCAGCAAGATCTCCGGATCTGTCCCCCATTGAGCATGTTTGGGACTGGATGAAGCGTCGTCTCACGCGGTCTGCACGTCCAGCACGAACGCTGGTCCAACTGAGGCGCCAGGTGGAAATGGCATGGCAAGCTGTTCCACAGGACTACATCCAGCATCTCTACGATCGTCTCCATGGGAGAATAGCAGCCTGCATTGCTGCGAAATGTGGATATACACTGTACTAGTGCCGACATTGTGCATGCTCTGTTGCCTGTGTCTATGTGCCTGTGGTTCTGTCAGTGTGATCATGTGATGTATCTGACCCCAGGAATGTGTCAATAAAGTTTCCCCTTCCTGGGACAATGAATTCACGGTGTTCTTATTTCAATTTCCAGGAGTGTATATAGTCTCTGCCAAAATAAACCACGTATGCGGATTGTCCATCGGGAACCTTGGTAATTTAGGAATTTTCTCACTCTTGTGTTGTGGATGTAACAGATTTGATAGCACAGCGGACGGGAGTGGTGGAGTGCTTATGAAGCTGTAACTCGCGGCGTTCGCGGTGGCTGGTTTAAACACGGCTGGCGCGGGAGGCGCGGCAGGCGCAGCCGGGGCTGCGGAAACAATCGGGTGGGCGGGGGTGGGGGGACGACGACGACGACGACGACGACTGTCCAACCAGTAATTGTTGTCACTGAAATTTGTACCCATCTGTTTTTGTAGTGAGTCTTGTAGTGGGTGGGGAGAGAATGTGTCCAAAACCGATTTATCAGCAATATATGGGGAACTCCAAGTGATCTGTGGGCTCGAAAAGTCTGTGAGGTTCTTAGTGTTGGGGCACTGTTTCACACTACATGTCACAGGAGGTTGTACATATGACGCACTGTGAGTCACCAGTTTAGGCACAGCACTCATGGTTGGTTTGTTATAGACGAACGTAGAAAAAGATTTCATAGCAGGTGACATCACTGACGATGTTGAAAGAGTCCACAATGGCATTGTTGATGACGGAGAAAACTCCATGTCGTTGTACTTATCTTCCAATTTTATCCCAGTTGTTGGCAGCGTTGTGCGTAGGAAACCGTGGAAAGGCAATGTAGAGGCACCATTAGTATCATGTTGTAGTCCGAAAGGAGCGGAAGGTGAGCGATGTGGAGATGTCGAAGTAAACGGCCACGTTGTCGAATCGGACGTATGTTGCGCGTCGGAGGTCACCAGTATGGCGAGTGTTATAACACAGAAAACACCATTTACTTTCACTATGTAATATTTTTATTGGCACAAGATAAATCAAAACACAAAGAAATAGCTTTCGACAATCACGGTAACAGGCATGACGAATGTCTCACACCAACTAGTCAACAACCAAAGTAAGTGAAATAAGTACAAAAAAGCAAAGATATTAATATTTTCTGGCAGTTCTGCCACAGTATATACCTCTCAGGGTCCTAAGGAAACGTAAAAAAACAGATGTATCTTCTTGTCGTTGCTGCAATTTACTGCACTAAAGACGATTCCGTTAGTAAAAACCATTGTACAAACCAAAATAAACAACTATATTTCGCTTTCACGATCGCACCGAACTCAAATAGTTTTTCTTACTGGCCGCTTTACGCGCTGCTGGCGCGGTAGGCAACAAAATCGAGGCGAAGTGGCGCACTGTTATGCTGGACCAAGACCACCTACATTAAATGTATTGTAGGTGGTGGACTGTGGCTTTATCCCCAATTTAAGATTCTCACTCTTTGACCTTTGACTCTACTGTGTAGCAGCAGCAGCTGTGTGGTGCAGCATATTTTTTGACGAGCTTTGGCTATTTCTAGCGCTACTTTTCAGTTTTTGATGTGGGTACCGGGGGGCGGGGAGTAATAAAATGACAACTGTGGAGCTGAAGGATGCTAAACCTGCTGCAGATCCGATTTTCACCTACGAACGTGACGATACCCCCCTCGTAATTGACAATGGCAAGTGACTGTTGTTATATGCGGTGACTGCAGTTTCAAGACGAGGAAAGTGAATGTATTTCTTTATTTCCAGGATCTTACCAGTGTCGAGTGGGATGGGCTACAAGTCATGAGCCCATGATGATTTTCAAAAATCTTATTGCTAAACCAAGAAAAGAGCGGGGTAAGAAGGTTCGTATTTCAGATAGTAAATCCGAAATGTATGTTCCCCAAAAATGAGACATATCAGAAATGTATGTTCCCGAGCTTTTTTCCAGTTTTTCGAGGTGTTAGTAATACTATTCTATCGAGACACTCAATCACTCCATGAGCAAATGGCAACGGTGACTTAAATCATACAGGTATTGTACAGTTCGTATTTCTGCATACAAACAATTAGTTTGGGCTCAGATGTAAGGCGTTCTAATCATTGTGGCAGTTCGTCTGCTTACGTCGCTAATAACATTTTTGACTGTGGAATATCCTAATTTTCCCGACTTACGATAACTTATGTTCTAGCAGTAATAATTTATTTATCCTTCAACACTATTTTATAATGACATTAGACGTGCCATGTTTCTACAGCTTTAAACAAAATATACAATTTGTGTACATATTAGGTGGAGATAATGAAAGACAAGAAAAAATTTGTTAAGTAACAAAATTATTGTTTGTTACATAGATGAGTAGTAACAACAAGCATCGGTAGCACACAATCTTACAGAGTGAAGCAAAATACACAAAAAAAAAAAAAAAAATTGTACCACTATGCCATACCATACTACAGAAACAATCTTATATAATATGGGAACACAGTTTTTAAGGGAATTAGCAAAAATACACCACACTAAAAATTCATTTTTCCAGTAGGCCCTACATTCTTTCTTCTGTATTCTCAACACTTGTCTTGGTATTACTTTATATGCTCCTCGGGATGATGTTTTCCATAGGTGACTTTTGAATCATGTTTGGACACAATGTTCCTAATTAACATTTAAATTCATTTTGGAATAGGGTGATGTCCTCTCTGTTTTTATGCTGTTTGGACTGTGTTGTGGAAAAACCGATCAGCTTGTCAATTGAAGCCATTTTATTTGTTTGTGATAGTGAAACAAGGTATCTTGTATAAATTTACAGAATTTTTTTACTTTGTCATGAAATTTGCAGAATACTGGAAGATCCTTGTAGGATATGTAACAGATCTTGTAACATGCATTCATTAATATGTATTGAAACATTGTACTATCATCTTGATTTATTTTATTTAAATAATTTGGGAGCCTCTCTTATTGCTTAAATCTTGTCTGAAATTTGCATTTAGTTTATTGTTATGTTAATGAATAAAGTGCACTGCAAGTGTTGTAGCAATAACTACATCATATCTCCTCTAGCCACTGTATGGCGTGTGTCAGAGGGTACCCTGTACACTACTAGTAATTTCCTTTCCTATTCCATTGACAAACAGAGTGAGGAGAATACAACTCCCCATATGCTTCTATATGTGCCCTAATAATTTCTCTTGTCTCTATGGTCCTTAAGTGGAATGTAAGTTCGTGGCGGTAGAATTGTTCTGTGGTGAACTTCAAATGCTGGTGCTGTATAAATTTTCTCAATACTGCTCTCCAGGGGTTTCCACTTGAGTTCATGTAGCACCTCCATAATACTTGCGTACTGATTGAACCTATCAGTAACAAATCTAGCAGCCCACTACTGAATACTTCGATGTCTTCCTTTAATCTGACCTCGTGGGGATCCCAGGCACTTGGGCAGTATTCGATAATGGGTCACTCTGGTGTTTTACACACAATGCCCTTTACAGACGAAGAATGCTTCCTAAAATTCTCCCAATGAACCAAAATCGCCATTCATCTTCTCTACCAAATCCTCACATGGTTGTTGCATTTCATATTGCTTTCCAACATTACACCAAGAAATTTAAACAATGTGATTTTGTCAGGCAGCACATCACTAATGTTTATTTGAATAAAGATTTGTTTTTCCTGCTCATTGGCATTAACCTACATTTTCTACATTTAGAGCTGGCTGCCACTCATCACACGAACTAGAAATTTTATTGAAGTCATCTTGTATCCTCCTTCAGTCACTCAATGATATCACCTTTCTGTGTATCACAGCATCATCAGCAAACGGCTGCAGACTGCTGCTAATACTGCCCAGCAGATCATTTATACTTTAGTCACTTATTTCAATATGTCATTTTGTTGTTTGTGCTACAATTTAATAGTGGAATTACAGTGTGATCTTCCTGCGTGAAACAGTTTTGGAAAACGATTTTTAGTATTTCGACCTTTTCTGTGTCATTTTGTTTCATTGCCATTATGGTCACAGAGTGTCAGGACGGATGGCTTCCATCTGTTTACTGATTTAAGATAAGTTCAAAACTTCTAAGGATTTTCTATCAGGTTGGTAGGTAGTTTTACTTTTGTATTCGATGAACACTTCACCCGTACACTAATTTTGGCTTCAAATTTTTTGTTTATCTGTAAGACTTCGGATGTATTTAAATCTGTTTACCATAGCCCAAATTATTTCAAATTCTGAATGTGTACCAATTTCATCAGACCTCATATTATTTATTGCCATAAACACTTCACGACCAGCATTTCAACCTATCATTGCAACAAATATCCAATCTAAGTTTAGAATTTCATTGCTATTAACCTCTGGTTTCAACTAGCTTTTTGGCCCCCATTACTGTTTGGTCGTTATTGCCATTTATAAGTCAGACTAGTTCTTGGACCTTGCCATATATGCTCCTGCAGTTAACTAACACCTTATTAACATTTTCTTTCTCTAATCTACGAAGAATGCGACCCTGTCTGAACTCGGAACACTTCTTACTGACCCTGTGGAAGGATTTCTCTTTTCTGAAGGATTCATGAGGCATGCCTCATGTACTGTGTTATCCTAATAGCTGCTCCCTGTGTATTATGCATGCTTTACCTATTAAGGGAGACCTACATTTCTCCTGATAGCTAAGGTGAAGAAATCCACATCCAGTGTTGTCACAAAATTGTTTAAACATCCATTTTAGCCATTTAGAAATCCACATCCAACATTGTCACAGAATTATCTGAGCATCCATTTTTAGCTTGCCATTTGACTCATAACCAGAGTACCATCATTGGTTCCAGGTTTGATGCTTGAAAATGAGAGTTCTGCTTCAACCCTGCTAGCGAGACTGTCCTCAAGCCAGCCAGCCACCTACCTGTAGAAATCGAGGATGACCTATGAAGACATGCAGCAGACATCATTTGTGCTGATATGAACAATGATTTGCAGCCGGTTGCACCCAATGTATTCATTTACTGCCAGCAGAGCCTCCTCCGTATGTCCGATGGAGCCTACCATCAGGAAACCTGAGTGGCTACTGGCCTTCTTTCCCAGCCCGACCTTTATTATCCTGAGGGGCTCTGTCACCTGCCTAACATTGGAGCTCCCAGTGAGAAGCAATCCCCCCTTGTGTGTTTTTCTGGACCTCTGAGGAAGATCAGCTACAGTTCCAACGGGTGTGACATATTGTGCTAGCTCAGATGTGCTTTTGGCAGAGGCAGTACCTCACACCTGCCTGATGTGTAAGGAGACAGTCATACGGCCAGTACCCACTGTGCCATCCTCCCAGAGATCTGATTGTGTCACTGTTCACCAATTGCGCAATGTCGAGGTGCAGTGGCATCAGGAATCATAGTGATGTAGGCTCCAATAACGCCGAAGCTTTTGCCTCAGGTGCCCCAATGTCTCCGCAGCCCGTGGCAACAGCCTGAAGCCTGTCGATTGTGGCCAACACAGCTTCCAGCTGTCTACAGAAAATGGCCAATTCTAGTTCTTATTGTTGTTGTTAAGCATTAGTGTGTTTACAAACACACTTCTGGCCAGAACCTAATGAATTTGTGGATGCCTTTGGATGTGTCCTATCAACTGATTACTTTATTCGGTCGAGTTGTACCAAAAATTTCTCTGGTGCCTCTACCACATGAGCTTTGCCATTATTGTACACGAGAAGGAATTCAGGGCCAACAAGGAATGCAGCAGCCACCACATGGTCCAATGGGATCTGTTCAATGTACTGCCTAGCAGTAAAGTGACCATGGACAATGACAAGATACGCATGGCTGTCAACTATGATGACCACAGAATCTTGGCTGATTCTGTTGATTTCTAGGACAACTTTTGACAGGTACTGCCCACCATGGTGTCTCCAAATCAAACACGGCCATCACCTTGTGTCAGGAAATCTCGACTTGTCTGTGAATAACACATCTTGTCAGTGATGAAGTTGCCAGTTGACATAGGAATGGCAGACCTGTAGGTGAACTGCCAGATCTGGTCATATCAACCAGGGTACTCAAAAAGGACATCTCATAACCAATTCTTACGGTCTGATCAGACATAGCAACTCCAGTGCCCCTTGTGAGATCATCCTGCGGTGCCCCAGATAAATGCCCATCTTGTCACATGTATCCTTTGTAAATTGAAGAGTGGTTCATCAAGAAGATAATTTCTATTGTCTGTCAAAAAGACCCTTAGACTTCTCATCTTACAAGGGAAACTCCCCATCAAACCCCCTCATATTTAGTCGTAAGATGGCCCAGTGGCTAGCCTGTCAAAAACTGAGCACAGATCAAGCATGAAAACAGGAAGAAGGTGTACTGAACTTTGCAAAAAGAAGCAAAATAGAAACAGTGAACAGTTCAGGCTCAATATGTGCAGCACTGACTATACTGGTGTAGCCATGGCGTCGTGGTTAAGTGGTCACAGTGTTGGACTGCAATGGGGAAGATCCGTGTTCAAATCTCACTTGTGCACCAATTTTTTTTTTCACAAAATTATGCACTATCCATGTGGTTATTGATATGTCTGTTTGCAGTATTCACATTTGTGTCCGTGTTGTGGTGTAACGTCTGTTTGCAACAGTGAATAGTAAAAAAGGGATTTCCAGACATACGTACCTCCTAATTGTCTGTGCAAGTGGCACATGTTACAACTCTTGCATTTTGTTTTGCAAGTTTTGTTTTTTGAAGTCCTTTACTGTAACATAATTTGCACCAGCTTATTTGTAATTTTCATTTCCTATTCTCACTGTTCATCACATTTACTTGCGATGACAATATATTCTTATCATGTGACATATTCTATAACCAATTTATAGTATGACAATTACCGATACTACAGGAGAATAGACAAATCAGCAACTGGATGGGAAGTTCATAATTTTGTGAAAAAAAATTTGGAGCACAACACGGATCTCTCTCTCTTTATAGTCCAACTCTGTGACCGCATAACCACAACACCATAGCTACAGAACTATGCTTGATACTGCACACTGTGAGCTTGAACCATTCACTGTTTCTATTTTGCTTCTTTTTTTTATTGTTCAGTACACCTTCTTTCTATTGTCATGCTTGATATGTGTTCAGGTTTTGATGGGCTATCCACTGGTCTATCTTATGACCGAATCTGAGGGGGTATGATTGGGAGTTTTCCTTGTTACTAGTATGCTCTCCAAGGGTTTGTAAAAACTTATGAACATGGTTGACTTCTTCTGCGACATACTTTGTTAAAAAAAATAAGAAAACAAATCTACACATGAGAAATCACACAAAGCAAGCAACAGAGTTTGAGCAGCTCCTCTGGTTTCTATAGTCTGCAGCCCATGGTCTAGTGGCTAGTGTTGCTGCCTCTGGATCACAGGGTCCGAGGTTCAATTCCCGGCTGGGTTGGGGATTTTCTCTGCCCGGGGACTAGGTGTTTGTGTTGTCCTCAAAAGTTCATCGTCATAATTTGTGACAGTGGCTAGATTGGACTGTGTAAAAAAAAAATGGACGGTGTAAAAATTGAGACTTTGTATGGGTGCTGATGACTGCACAGTTGAGTGCCCCACGAACCAAACATCATCATCATCATCATCTGGTTTCTATAATTTACAAACAATCTAACAGTTCCTCAGTGGCACTGACAATGTTTTTAAATAACTGAAACACAGTGTAACAGCTTCTAGTGAGCACTCCATTGTTTTTTTCAGAAGAATTGTCTGTCTGTGTTATAAGGACATCCATCAGTTTTAGCTCATTTCACACCTTTTCCCTGTCCCCTGCGGGTCCGGGGTAAGAATAGGCCCGAGGTATTCCTGCCTGTCGTAAGAGGCGACTAAAAGGAGTTTCAACCGTTTCGGCCTTCCATGTGATGGTCCCCCTTGGGGTTTGACCTCCATTTTTCAAAATTCTACAGAAGTACGAGCCTTTTGGGGAAGAACACCTTACGTGGTGTACCACTGGTCCTAAGTGCACTAAGACCTTGGCACTCAGCATTGTACCGGTGTTGCAACCATACCCACTATTCCTCAAATTGGGCCTAAACGCCTGGTGGGTTGTACAAGTTACGCCCATAGTGCGTCCCCATCTGCACCAGCGATCATGATGGACTTTCCATGGCACCAGAAATCCAGCACGGTAGCCAGCCCGTTGCGGTGGGGTCGTCATGTACCCTCTAGGTTGTAGCCCCCTGACAACACAGGGATCGTACTGCTGATACCTGAGCTGCACTCTCCCCACGTCGGCCAAGGAGTAGATGCCCGTCTCCTTGGGGCATCAGGACTCCCGGCAACGGTCATCCTGCCAGGTGGCCCTTGCTGAGGCTGGGTGGTGCCCGTGGGGAGAGCCCCTGGTGGGAGTGGGTGGTATCGGGGCGGACGTTTCGCAGATGAAACGTCAACACGTATCAGGTCGCTCTGCGGCCGAGTCTTTCAAAAGAAAAGGTACCGTTTCTAGTTCTGGTTCTCCTGCCCTTTCCCCCTTGGCCACTCCCTGGGAGGAGGGACAGGCCCGCCGGCTTGGGGCGAAGTACTTCCCCCGCTATTTGGTCTGCTCTCGAACCGATGGGGGGACGTTCGCCACCTCCAAGCCCATGTTCTTTGTTCAGCACATTGAGGACATTTTCGGGGAAATCGAGGCTCTCAGCAAGATGCGTTCAGGGTCCGTTCTTATCAAGACCACCTCCGCCACACAGTCGGCGGCGCTCCAGGCGTGTGACCGCCTAGGGGACATCCCAGTGTCCATTGTCCCGCATCTGGCACTAAATAGGACGCAGGGGGTTATTTTTCATTGTGACCTCCTGCTACAATCTGATGAGGAGCTCAGGGCCAACCCGGAACGCCGAGGCGTGCATTTCGTCCGGCGAGTCCAGCGCGGCCCCAAAGACCGTCGCATCGACACCAGGGCCTTTATCCTCGCCTTCGAGGGGGACGTTCTCCCGGAGAAGGTAAAGGTGATGTGCTACCGGTGCGACGTGCGACCTTACGTCCCACCTCCTATGCGCTGTTTTCGGTGTTTGCGCTTTGGGCGCATGTCGTCGCGGTGTGAAGCTGAGCCCCTTTGTGGCGATTGTGGACGTCCTCTTCGTGAGGAACATACATGCACCCCACCACCTCGGTGCATTAATTGTCCTGGCATCCACTCACCTAGATCCTCAGACTGCCCCGCCTATCAGAAGGAGAAGAAGATACAAGAACTCAAAACTTTGGATCGGCTCTCTTATTCTGAGGCCAAGAAGAAGTATGACCGCCTCCATCCCGTGCCGTTGACCACTTCGTTTGCCTCAGTTGTGTCCACTCCTTCCACGGTATCCTCACCCCTATCCTGTCCCCCCTCCGCCTCCTCTGCCCATCAGGGGGCTCTGCCTCCACCTCCCAAATTCCTCCCTTCCAAATCCTCCTCCCCCTCTGCCCCAGGGGCCACCCTTCCTCCTCCTCCTCCTCTCCCCCCGCCACCTGAGAAGCGATCCTCGTCTCAGGCGTCCATCGGGGAAACGTTCCGGACCCCAGTTTCTGAGGTCCGGCGTTCCAAAACGGACCCCGCGCGTGAGGACCTTCTTCGGGTCCAGTCCACCATCCCTGTGCCGCCTCGGCCTTCCAAGAAGGCCTCCAAGAAGAAGTCTCTCTCCCCCTCTCCACCCCGGCGCATTTCGTCTGACGCTCCATCTGTGAGTCGCTGCTCCCGACCGTCCTCAGTTTCGCTGGGACGCTCTGCTGCCAGGCGCTCAGCTGGCCTCTCGTCGGCAAATGATGCTGCCCCTCCTACACAACCAGGGACAGCGGCCGCAGCTGGTGACGACTCGATGGAACCGGATCCGCCTCCCGCCGGTTGTAGCGTTGTTCCCTCGCAACCTGGCCCTCCGCGGCCGTTGAGGTGACCAGCTCTTCCCTCGTCTCGTTCCCCCACCTTTTTGACTAGCGATGGCCTTGTTACATTGGAACATAAGGGGTATTCGATCTAATCGGGAGGAATTACAACTGCTGCTCCGCCTGCACTGTCCGCTCGTCCTTGGTCTCCAGGAAACCAAGTTGCGCCCGACTGACCGTATTGCCTTTACCCACTATACCTCGGAGCGGTATGACCTCACCCCTGTGGACGGTATCCCAACTCATGGTGGGGTCATGTTGCTCGTTCGGGACGATGTCTATTACCATCCCATCCCATTGACCACCCCACTCGAAGCAATAGCTGTCCATATTATTCTTTCTGCTTTTACTTTTTCAGTTTGTACCATCTACACTCCACCGTCATCTGCTGTTAGTCGGGCTGACATGATGCACCTGATCGTTCAGCTTCCCCCGCCGTTTTTATTGTTTGGCAACTTCAATGCCCATCATCCCCTTTGGGGCTCTCCTGCATCCTGTCAAAGAAGCTCAATCTTGGCGGATGTCTTCAACCATCTCAATCTTGTCTGCCTCAATACCGGCGCCCCGTCTTTCCTCTCGGACTCTACTCATACCTACTCCCACTTGGACCTCTCAATCTGTTCTACCACTCTTGCCCGTCGGTTCGAGTGGTATGTCCTTTCTGACACCTATTCGAGCGACCACTTCCCCTGTGTCATTCGTCTCCTGCACCACACCCCATCCCCACGTCCTTCGAGCTGGAACATACCGAAAGCTGACTGGGGACTTTACTCCTCCCTGGCGACCTTTCCGGACCACAATTTTCTCAGTTGTGACAGTCAGGTCGAATACCTCATGGCTGTTATCATCAATGCTGCCGAACGTTCCACTCCTCATACTATCTCTTCTTCACGTCGCGTTTCCGTCCCCTGGTGGAACGAGGCTTGTAGGGACGCTATCCGTGCTCGACAACGTGCTTTACGCACCTTTCGCCGCCATCCTACGTTGGCGAATTGTATTGAATACAAACGACTCCGAGCGCAATGCCGTAGAGTCATCAAAGACAGCAAAAAAGCTTGTTGGGCCTTTTTCACCAGCTCCTTTAACAGTTTTACTCCCTCTTCTGTCGTTTGGGGTGGCCTGCGCCGGCTGTCGGGCATTAGGGCCCACTCCTCGGTACCTGGCCTGACCTCAGGTAATGAGGTCCTTGTTGATCCTGTTGCTGTCTCCAATGCCTTTGGCCGCTTTTTCACGGAGGTTTCAAGCTCCGCCCATTACCACCCTGCCTTCCTTCCCAGGAAAGAGGCAGAAGAGGCTCGGCGACCTTCCTTCCACTCGCTGAATCTGGAAACTTATAATGCCCCCTTTACTATGCGGGAACTCGAACGTGCGCTTGCACTGTCCCGGTCTTCTGCTCCGGGGCCAGATGCCATTCACGTTCAGATGCTGGCACACGTTTCTCCGGCGGGCAAAAGCTTCCTTCTTCGTACCTACAATCGCGTCTGGACCGAAGGTCAGGTCCCCATGCGTTGGCGTGACGCCGTCGTTGTTCCTATACCCAAACCTGGGAAGGATAGACACCTTCCTTCTAGTTACCGCCCCATTTCTCTTACAAGCTGTGTCTGTAAGGTGATGGAGCGCATGGTTAATGCTCGGTTAGTCTGGATTCTTGAATCTCGACGGCTACTTACTAATGTCCAATGCGGCTTTCGTCGCCGCCGCTCCGCTGTTGACCACCTTGTGACCTTGTCGACATTCATCATGAACAACTTTTTGGGAAGGCGCCAAACGGTAGCTGTGTTCTTCGACTTGGAGAAGGCTTATGATACCTGTTGGAGAGGAGGTATCCTCCGCACTATGCACAGGTGGGGCCTACGCGGTCGCCTGCCCCTTTTTATTGATTCCTTTTTAATGGATCGAAAGTTTAGGGTACGTGTGGGTTCCGTATTGTCCGACGTCTTCCTCCAGGAGAACGGAGTACCTCAGGGCTCCGTCTTGAGCGTAGCCCTTTTTGCCATCGCGATCAATCCAATTATGGATTGCATTCCACCTAATGTCTCAGGCTCTCTCTTTGTCGATGACTTCGCAATCTACTGCAGTGCCCAGAGAACATGCCTCCTGGAGCGCTGCCTTCAGTGTTGTCTAGACAGCCTCTACTCATGGAGTGTGGCAAAAGGCTTCCGGTTCCCTGAAGAGAAGACGGTTTGTATCAACTTTTGACGATATAAAGCGTTCCTTCCGCCATCCTTACATCTCGGTCCCGTTGTTCTCCAATTCGTGGAAACAACTAAGTTTCTAGGGCTCACGTTGGACAAGAAACTGTGTTGGTCTCCACATGTCTCTTGACCGTCAGTACGGGTTGTATGTGTCTGCCCTGCTGCCCCCCGGAGTCCGCTTCTGTCGCCTGCTTCGACAATTGGATTTTGCCCTCCCTACCACCTTCAGAGAGGGTGAGAGCCCGACACCACCTTGGCTCCAGGCTCTGGTTCATATTTATCTCGACCTCAGCTCACTCCCGAAGGATGGTACTCCGGCTGCAGTGTATTGCTCACGGTTTGTCGAACTTCGTGCTCGACTTGCCGGTCACACCTTTATTTACACCGATGGCTCCAAAACTGATGATGATGTTGGCTGTGCCTTTGTCGTCGGGGCCGCCACCTTTAAATACCGGCTCCTCGACCAATGTTCCAGCTTTACGGCCGAGCTTTTTGCTCTCCATCAGGCCATTCAGTATGCCTGCCGCCACCGCCATTCATCGTATGTACTCTGCTCTGACTCACTCAGTGCTCTTCAGAGCCTTGGAGCTCCCTATCCGGTCCATCCCTTGATTCAACGGATACAGCAGTCCCTCCATTCTTTCGCTGGTAATGGTTCTCCTGTCAGCTTTCTGTGGGTTCCCGGACATGTCGGAGTGCCTGGGAATGAGGCTGCTGATGCTGCAGCCAAGGCTGCAGTCCTCCTGCCTCGGCCAGCCTCCCATTGTGTCCCGTCATCTGACGTTCGTGGGGATGTATGTAAGAGGCTTGTGTCGTTGTGGTGGGATGCTCGGTCATCCCTCCAAGGAAACAAGCTCCGGGCAGTAAAACCGCTCCCAACTGCTTGGACAACATCCTCCCGAGCATCTCGGCGAGAGGAGATCCTTCTGACCAGGTTGCGGATTGGGCATTGCCGGTGTAGCCACCGCTACCTGCTCTCCGGTGACCCAGCCCCGCAGTGCCCTTGTGGTCAATTTCGTGTTGTCCTGTCCCTGCCATCTACTTTACCAGATGTTTTAGCTGATGACGCTCGAGCAGCTGCTTGTATTCTGCGTTTTATAACTTTGACTGGCTTGTCCAAAGACGTCTAACCTTTTTACTTATTTTATCTGCATCTTTGTCAGGTCCTTCTGGTGTCCCCCCATCCCCTTGAGTTTTACTAGATTCCATGTGCTCTAACAACAGTGACTGGGCGCTAATGACCTCAGTAGTTGAGAGCCCTTAAACCCCACAAAAAAAAAAAAAAAAATAAAAATAAAAATAAAAATAAAATAAAAACACCTTTTCCCTCAACTTTTTTGGGCTACTTACTTATGGTCCCCCTTTTAGGATTTGACCTTTACTTTTCTAAATTTCAAAGAAGTGTGGCCCATTTTGGGAAGGATGCCTTGTATGGTGCATAATCTGTCTCCTGTGTAGTGTGATCTTCTGGACATGCTATTAGGGTGGATTTATGTTTGCACCCAAAAATCCAGTGCTGTATGCAATCTGCCGTGTGGGGGTTCTTGTTGTACCCTCACGCTTGTGCCCCCCCCCCCCCCCCTCCTCCTCCTCCTCCTCCTCCTCCTCCTCCTCCTCAGATAATGCACTGCCGATGGCCTGAGCTCTAATCTCTCCATATGGCGAGTAGTAGTTGCCTGTCTACCCAGGAAAAGGCTACTATACCATTTAGTCTTGACATGGTGCGGTAGTGTCCTTGGGGAGAGCCACTGATAGGAGTGAGTAGCATCAGTGCAGATGATCTGCAGTAACACTGATCAAACTAACCCATACTTGTGACCGCACCAATACAACTGTCACAGCAGGTAGAAACAAGATTTTAATGCAGAGGCTTACAACACTGTGGTGTTTTTCTTTGACCGCACCATGGGATGAGAGTCAGGCAAGGAGAAATGGAGGTGAATAGTTTGCCTAGTTCTTGGTATGCTCCAGAACTGACGGAGAATCTTCTGCTACATTGAAGCCACTGTTTTGCATTGTAAATATTGAGTGTAGGTTTGGAGCAGCCATTGCAGTATAGAAAGTAAGAAAGGATCTCAGGTTAGTGTTCAGAGTTTTGATCAACAGTGTCAGCCACTTCAGGTCTGCGACAAGCTTGGGCAAGTACCAGGTGCTATCTCGCCTCGTAACACCCTTAATAGGATCAAGGTGTCACCATCTGTTGGGATCTAACACTACAAAATGCACGCTAACCTAGAGTGATGTAGGTACATTTTGTTCATCATGTTTAGAGAGATCATAAGGATAATAGGGCGGATAGTGTACCTTTGATCCTATCCGGTGATGGAAATATTTTACCTTAGAAAGTTAAGGTCATGGTTTATAGTTGTGATGCGAACTCTCATTTTCCTCCTCTTATGAGATGGTTTAGGTGCCAGAGGTCTAGGCTCTTTCTCCTGTTGTATTAATGAGGCTGTGTGTGGGACATGTGGAAGGACGGTACATGAGGGGAAACTTAGAAACGACCCCTTACACATGTAAACTGCCCAGAACACCAGCCTCCCCTCATTTGAAAACAGTTTTCAAGAGGAAACAGAAAATCCAAGACTATAAAAAAACACTTGACCACCTGTCGTATCAAGATGCTAAGAAATAGTTGGAATAACTCCACCTGAAGGATATGATATCAAACTTTGCAAAAATTGTGTCAGAAACCACACCAAATGTGATGACAAGGTCTCAAACACCAGCTCCTGGCCCTAATGTCAGAGCTTGTGTTTAAGACGGGTGAGGGGACAGCAGATCTCTCAACCCCCAAACCCACAATAATAAAGCAGTTAATTTCGGAGCTGGAAGTCTGCCTATTTAACATTGGAGCTGCAACACTTTTCAGTAAGGCCCATGGAACATCCTCAATCATAGATATTACAGTCTGCAAACCAAGAATCTCACCCTTAATCTAGTGGTCTGTTCATGGCGGCCTCTGTGAGAGTGACCACTTTCCTATTACTGTCTCTTTCTGGACCCATTGACCAATGGAACATGCACGACACTGGTCACTTTGGAAAGCCAACTGGCAAGTTTTTACTTACAAGGCAACTTTTGAAACCAGTTGGAAGAAGGATATTGAAGAACTGGCAGAAGAAGCATCTGTCTATTATTGACATGATTATACATGCTGTGGAAGCAATGATACCCTATTCTTTAGGTTCTTCCCAACGGACACTGGTGCCATGGTGCTCTGAAGAAATATCTGAAGGTATCAGAGAGTGTCGCAAGGCACTTCAACAAAACAAGTGCCATCCCTCCACAGAACATTTAATAGCACTCAAGAAACTTTGAGAGAAGCCATGATTTTTAATGAAGAAGAGAAAATGGAATTGTTGGGAACAGTGTGTGTCATCTATGGGGACTCCACACCCGATCGTCTGTACACAGTAACTTTGGAAAGTGCCTCAGTGGTGACATCTGTACTGATCCCATGATCTTTGCTGAATACTTCACAGCACGTTTTGTTGAAGTGTCCCATGAGTTGACTACCATCCTAATTTCCTGACCGAGAAATGCCTGGAAGAGCGTAACTATCTTTCCATGCACAAGGTTTGAATCAGTGTTCCATTTAGTGAATGGGAGGTCCACAGCACTTTATGTGAGGGTAATAATATTCCTATTCTGAAAGTGGCTTTTGGGCGTTAGTATCTGCAGTGCAGAATACTTTGCCTTTTCCTATGACCTACAGATGATATATACTCCTGGAAATTGAAATAAGAACACCGTGAATTCATTGTCCCAGGAAGGGGAAACTTTATTGACACATTCCTAGGGTCAGATACATCACATGATCACACTGACAGAACTACAGGCACATAGACACAGGCAACAGAGCATGCACAATGTCGGCACTAGTACAGTGTATATCCACCTTTCGCAGCAATGCAGGCTGCTATTCTCCCATGGAGACGATCGTAGAGATGCTGGATGTAGTCCTGTGCAACGGCTTGCCATGCCATTTCCACCTGGCGCCTCAGTTGGACCAGCGTTCGTGCTGGACGTGCAGACCGCGTGAGACGACGCTTCATCCAGTCCCAAACATGCTCAATGGGGGACAGATCCGGAGATCTTGCTGGCCAGGGTAGTTGACTTACACCTTCTAGAGCACGTTGGGTGGCACGGGATACATGCGGACGTGCATTGTCCTGTTGGAACAGCAAGTTCCCTTGCCGGTCTAGGAATGGTAGAACGATGGGTTCGATGACGGTTTGGATGTACCGTGCACTATTCAGTGTCCCCTCGACGATCACCAGTGGTGTACGGCCAGTGTAGGAGATCGCTCCCCACACCATGATGCCGGGTGTTGGCCCTGTGTGCCTCGGTCGTATGCAGTCCTGATTGTGGCGCTCACCTGCACGTCGCCAAACACGCATACGACCATCATTGGCACCAAGGCAGAAGCGACTCTCATCGCTGAAGACGACACGTCTCCATTCGTCCCTCCATTCACGCCTGTCGCGACACCACTGGAGGCGGGCTGCACAATGTTGGGGCGTGAGCGGATGACGGCCTAACGGTGTGCGGGACCGTAGCCCTGCTTCATGGATACGGTTGCGAATGGTCCTCGCCGATACCCCAGGAGCAACAGTGTCCCTAATTTGCTGGGAAGTGGCGGTGCGGTCCCCTACGGCACTGCGTAGGATCCTACGGTCTTGGCGTGCATCCGTGCGTCGCTGCGGTCCGGTCCCAGGTCGACGGGCACGTGCACCTTCCGTCGACCACTGGCGACAACATCGATGTACTGTGGAGACCCCACGCCCCACGTGTTGAGCAATTCGGCGGTACGTACACCCGGCCTCCCGCATGCCCACTATACGCCCTCGCTCAAAGTCCGTCAACTGCACATACGGTTCACGTCCACGCTGTCGCGGCATGCTACCAGTGTTAAAGACTGCGATGGAGCTCCGTATGCCACGGCAAACTGGCTGACACTGACGGCGGCGGTGCACAAATGCTGCGCAGCTAGCGCTATTCGACGGCAAACACCGCGGTTCCTGGTGTGTCCGCTGTGCCGTGCGTGTGATCATTGCTTGTACAGCCCTCTCGCAGTGTCCGGAGCAAGTATGGTGGGTCTGACACACCGGTGTCAATGTGTTCTTTTTTCCATTTCCAGGAGTGTACAATACCACTTGGCACCATCACATCCTGTCTACTGCGGATGAGTTGGGCTTCTGGGGCTGTTTACCCATTTTTATACGGAATTTCATATTCCTCCAACAATCTCAGGTGTGGGTAGGTTCAACTCTCAGCATCTAGTGCGTGCAGGAAACTTTCTTACCTCTGCGATTGGCTCTGAGTGTTACCCTCTTTGCAGTTGCAATGAGTGGTGGTGTTACACACTGCAGAGCCCCAGCTTTGGAGGCTCATACAGGAAGGTACGTAATTGGGACCTGAATTGTGGACATCTGTTTTCTCACATGAAAACTCCCATCATATGCTTGTTGGCTCAGGTCTGTGGATCCACATCCAGGATTTTGTCTTGGTAACCAGTTACTTGAAGTTGTTAAAACTTAAGATTTTTAGACCTTTTATTTGAAAGTTAACGTGGTTACCACAGGTATGCCAGCTCAAGGCAGATTACGTGATGAACCTTAATACCCTAAGATTTCTGAGCAGCACTTTCGGGGGGTGCAGACCGCAGAGTTCTGCAATTTTACAACACTTTCATTTTATCTGGCTTAGATTATGGCTGTGTTACCTACAGATCAGCAATACTATCAGTACTGAGCTTGCTAGACTCTTTTAACATTATGGAGTGTGGTTGGCTACTGGAGCCTTCTGTATGAGCCCCATAGACAGTCTCCAGGTTGAAGCTGGTATTCCACCACTGAAGGTCAGAAACCAGCAACTCTTGGCGAACTTCGTGGTCACAGCCAGAGCTGATTGACTCTGTTTCATAGCCACATGTTCAGACTTATGAATTGCCCTAAAATGGATAGACCAGCTGCAGTACGATTGGAAGCTCTGTGCAAGGACTTCCAAAGGCCCTCTCTTGTCTGTGTACATAGTTTCTTCTTGCCCTCCACCCTGTACCATCCTCCACGAATTATTTGTACCCAGTTCTATGATTCAGATGGATCTCTTCCCTGCTTCAACATGCATCTACACATGTGGATTGAAGATCAGCAACAGGGTTGGTTATGTTTCACCACTCTCAAGGGGGCACGTGAAGTATTCCTTTCTGAGTGATGCAGCATATAGATTGCATAGCTATTTGCTGTATGACACGCTCTGCAATACATTACAACTCTTGCAACAAAGGACTTTCTGGTTTGTAGCAACTCCATGAGCTGCAGGCAGGACATACCTCAATGCTACCTCAGAGACTTTTGGGTCGCTAACATCTTAGACCTATTAGTTGTCTTCTGAGGCTCCAGAACTACCATTAACATTCATCAGGGCACTGAGCCATGTGGGCATTCTGGGAAATGAACGTGCTGAAAAATTAGCTAGAGAAGCAACCACAGGTGAAAAACCTGGACGTGGAGTACCAGACACAGACTTATGTTTACAAGTACTACATCAGATTTGGAAAACCTGGGATATGGAATGGCAGGCTGCCACAACCCTCAAGCTGAGTGCAATCAAGGTGACCATCAAGGCATGGCACACCTCTTTCAAAGATGGTGCTGTACTGTGTCAACTATCTATTGGTCACACCAGACTTAAGTTCCTTTTATGTCAGGAATACACTCCCCCTCCTCCCCCCCACCCCAAAAGAAACTGTGGAAGTCATCTCACGATGACCTTATTCTCACAGTGATGAGTGCCCCACTGCCTGATCCATGATGAGCAGTCAGTCAGTCTTCCTCCGTACCTCAAAAACTTGTGGATGATGGGTTACAAATCATACAATTCCTCAAGGAAAGGATATTTTATAACAAAATTTGATGCACTCACGCAGTCGGTATTAGGTGTGTGTGTGTGTGTGGGGGGGGATACGGAGTACTTGTGGTGCGGTGTGTGCCTTGAGTGACATAGGCCTACTTTCTCCCTGCCCTGTACTTTTTAGATTTGTATGTACGTGTCGTATTTGTCTGTTTCAAATAATTAGTTTTCTACTCAGCACAGTCATCATTTTCACAACCCATTTTAGTTGTACAGACTATGATGGCTCTTCTTGGCATATCATTCAGTAATATTGGTGTGGGAGTGGAGGGTGCGCATGTCACGACAGATATCTATCATGGGAAGCTCCACACTTGCACTTCCACACTGGCATCCTTTCCTGTGACGGGCTACAGTTTCTAGATGCCTGAGTTTTATCTCACAATAAGCCCTCTGACATGAGCAGTTGCCAGGCACACTTTCAACCACAATTACAAAGTCACAGACCCTGAAGCTGACTGTTCTTTTCTCACTTCAAATCATTTTACATGATTTTCCAGTGAAATGAGAGACTGATAACAATTCGTTTAGTTCCTATAAACCCATAATCACCATTATTCTTGCTTGAACTTCTGAATGAATTCCATCCACTATAAAGCATTGTCGTATCCTTGTTTTTAGTACATTGTTATAACCTGACCATGCTGTTCAGTAGTTTGTGAAATATCTTCTGATATTAACAGCTTTATTTTCAGTTTGCTGCAAATAACTAACAAATGACTCCTATACATACTGTTTTCTCTTCCAACTCTCCACAGTTCCTGTTCCTTCACTACACAGTGCCCTGCTCATCACTGTTGATGCTACCTCTCTACAGTCTACACTAACAACTCCAAGGCCCATGGCCAACAACTATGTTCTCCTTCACAATTACTTCTCCTTTGAAGGCACTCCCTACAAATAAATCAGTGGTACAGCAGTGGGCACCTGCATGATACCATCATCTGCCAACTTGTTTGTAAGCCATATTGAGGACTTCCTCCTAACCATCCAGAACCCCAGACCCTTTTCCTGGTTGAGATTCATTGATGACATCTTTGTGATATGGACTGAGGGTGAGGACACGTTATCCTCATTCCACCGGAACCTCAACATCATCTCCCCCATTCACTTCAAATGGTCTTTCTCAACCTGACAAGCCACCTTCCTTGATGTTGACATCCACTTCAAGAAGGATGGCTACATCAGTCCCTCTAACCATATCAAACCTACCAACCACCAGCAATACCTCCACCTTGAGAGCTGCAACACGTTCCATACCAAGAGGTCTCTTCCATACAACCTCACCTGTCGTCGTCGCATCTGCTGTAAGGAGCATTCTCTCTCCAAATATACCAAGGGTCTCATTGAGGAGGCCTTCACAGACCGAAAGTACCCCCAACCCCCACTAACCTTCTACAGAAACAGTTCTCTCAAGACTTCTCTCTCCAGTCACCTACCATCTCCCACATACCTCCTGTTTGACCACTAAGGAGCACTCCCTTGTTGTGACTCACCACACAGAACTAGAGCAACTGAATCATATTCTCCGCCAGGGTTTGAAATACCTCATGGTGTGTCCTGAAATGACGAATATCCTTCCCACTTCTTCCCACAGTGGTCTTCAGTGCGTACTAAACCTATGCAATATCCTTGTCTGTACCTATTCAACCCCTGCTCACAGCACAAAGCCTCATATCCCCACAATAGATTTAGATGCAAGACCTCTCCCATACATCCTCCCACTGCCACCTATTCCAGTTCACTCACTATCCCATATCAAAGGCTGGGCTACATATGAAAGCAGTCATGTGATCTACAAGATATTCTGGAACCACTGTGCTGCTTTCTACGTGGGCATGACAACCAACAAACTGTTTAACCACATGAATGACTACCGACAAACTGTGGCCAAGAGACCCACCCACTTGCTGAACATGCTGTCAACACAATTTACTTCTCTTCAGTGACTTTTTCACAGCCTGTGCCATCTGGATCCTTCCTACCAACACCAGCTTTTCTGAATTGTGCAGATGGCATTTCTCACTGCTGTATATCCTATGTCCCCATAACCGCCTTGGCATCGGCCTTCATTTGTCCATGTCCTCCACTTACGTATCGCCTTCCCCACTGCCACTCCAGCACAACACAGCCTTCTATTCCACAATGCACTTGCTGGTTGTTTTCCTGCAGTTACAACTCAGTCCATCCACAGCAGCCAGAGGCAGTGGTCACGTGTGTGTGATTGTACTTTTGTGAATGTTTTCTACTTAAGAAGAAGGCATTTTTGGTCGGTAGCTCATATGTATAGCAGTCTTTCCGTTGTGCCTTTCTGCGAGTCAGCATCTCCTATATTTAGTGAGTAGCAATCTATCCATTTCATGATACTGTTGCTTACCATTGTTTGATTTTACTTCTACTTTCACATTTTCTATGTGAACATAACAAATAATTTCACTGATTTGATCCATGTGTGAGATGTTCAGCATACTGTCGAAAATGATGCAAAAATAACTTTAACTGTTATGTTATTTATAATCTTTTCCTTAAAATTTATGCCGAGTAACTGAAATCACCTGCAGAAATTTTCCTTTGTTTTCAGCCTGCACATGCTCTCTGCGGATGCAAAAAAGATGATTTTGTTCATCCAAAACCATAGTGATATCTTGCAGTCTCTTTAAAATATATCTCTGTTTCCAGTTTTCTGTTTCATATGCTGTCTGGGAAACTTGATCAAATGTTCGATTGGCAGTTAGACTTCTACATCTACATTTATACTCCGCAAGCCACCCAATGGTGTGTGGCGGAGGGCACTTTACGTGCCACTGTCATTACCTACCTTTTCTGTTCCAGTTGCGTATGGTTCGCGGGAAGAACGACTGTCTGAAAGCCTACGTGCGCACTCGAATCTCTCTAATTTTACATTTGTGATCTCCTCGGGAGGTATAAGTAAGGGGAAGCAATATATTCGGTACCTCATCCAGAAACGCACCCTCTCGAAACCTGGCGAGCAAGCTACACCGCGATGCAGAGCGCGTCTCTTGCAGTCTGCCACTTGAGTTTGCTAAACATCTCCGTAGTGCTATCACGGTTACCAAATAACTCTGTGATGAAACGCGCCGCTCTTCTTTGGATCTTCTCTATCTCCTCCGTCAACCCGATCTGGTACAGATCCCACACTGATGAGCAATACTGAAGTATAGGTCGAATGAGTGTTTTGTAAGCCACCTCCTTTGTTGATGGACTACATTTTCTAAGGACTCTCCCAATGAATCTCAACCTGGTACCTGCCTTACCAACAATTAATTTTATATGATCATTCCACTTCAAATCGTTCCGCACGCATACTCCCAGATATTTTACAGAAGTAACTGCTACCAGTGTTTGTTCCACTATCATATAATCATACAATAAAGGATCCTTCTTTCTATGTATTTGCAATACATTACATTTGTCTATGTTAAGGGTCAGTTACCATTCCCTGCACCAAGTGCCTATCCACTGCAGATCTTCCTGCATTTTGCTACAATTTTCTAATGCTGCAACTTCTCTGTACACTACAGCATCATCCGCGAAAAGCCGCATGGAACTTCTGACACTATCTACTGGGTCATTTATATATATTGTGAAAAGCAAGGGTCCCATAACACTCCCCTGTGGCACGCCAGAGGTTACTTTAACGTCTGTAGACGTCTCTCCGTTGATAACAACATGCTGTGTTCTGTTTGCTAAAAACTCCTCAATCCAGCCACACAGCTAGTCTGATATTCCGTAGGCTCTTACTTTGTTTATCAGGCGACAGTGTGGAACTGTATCAAACGCCTTCCGAAAGTCGAGGAAAATAGCATCTACCTGGGAGCCTGTATCTAATATTTTCTGGGTCTCATGAACAAATAAAGCAAGTTGGGTCTCACACGATCGCTGTTTCCGGAATCCATGTTCATTCCTACAGAGTAGATTCTGGGTTTCCAAAAACGACATGATACTCGAGCAAAAAACATGTTCTAAAATTCTACAACAGATCGACGTCAGAGATATAAGTCTATAGTTTTGCGCATCTGCTCGACGACCCTTCTTGAAGACTGGGACTACCTGTGCTCTTTTCCAATCATTTGGAACCTTCTGTTCCTCTAGAGACTTGCGGTTCACGGCTGTTAGAAGGGGGGCAAGTTCTTTCACGTACTCTGTGTAGAATCGAATTGGTATCCCGTCAGGTCCAGTGGACTTTTCCTCTGTTGAGTGATTCCAGTTGCTTTTCTATTCCTTGGACACTTATTTCGATGTCAGCCATTTTTTCGTTTGTGCGAGGATTTAGAGAAGGAACTGCAGTGCGGTCTTCCTCTGTGAAACAGCTTTGGAAAAAGGTGTTTAGTATTTCAGCTTTACGCGTGTCATCCTCTGTTTCAATGCCGTCATCATCCCGGAGTGTCTGGATATGCTGTTTCGAGCCACTTACTGATTTAACGTAAGACCAGAACTTCCTAGGATTTTCTGTCAAGTTGGTACATAGAATTTTACTTTCGAATTCACTGAACGCTTCACGCATAGCCCTCCTTACGCTAACTTTGATATCGTTTAGCTTCTGTTTGTCTGAGAGGTTTTGGCTGCGTTTAAACTTGGAGTGAAGCTCTCTTTGCTTTCGCAGTAGTTTCCTAACTTTGTTGTTGAACCACAGTGGGTTTTTCCCGTCCCTCACAGTTTTACTCAGCACGTACCTGTCTAAAACGCATTTTACGATTGCCTTGAACTTTTTCCATAAACACTCAACACTGTCAGTGTTGGAACAGAAATTTTCATTTTGATCTGTTAGATAGTCTGAAATCTGCCTTCTATTACTCTTGCTGAACAGATAAACCTTCCTCCCTTTTTTTATATTCCTATTAACTTCCATATTCAGGGATGCTGCAACAGCGTTATTATCACTGATTCCCTGTTCTGCACTTACAGAGTCGAAAAGTTCGGGTCTGTTTGTTATTAGGAGGTCCAAGATGTTATCTCCACGAGTCTGTTCTCTGTTTAATTGCTCGAGGTAATTTTCGGATAGTGCACTCAGTATAATGTCACTCGATGCTCTGTCCCTACCACCCGTCCTAAACATCTGAGTGTCCCAGTCTATATCTGGTAAATTGAAATCTCCACCTAAGACGATAACATGCTGAGAAAATTTATGTGAAATGTATTCCAAATTTCCTCTCAGTTGTTCTGCCACTAATGCTGCTGAGTCAGGAGGTCAGTAAAAGGAGCAAACTATTAACCTAGCTCGGTTGTTGAGTGTAACCTCCACCCATAATAATTCACAGGAACTATCCACTTCTACTTCACTACAGGATAAACCATTACTAACAGCGACAAACACGCCATCACCGGTTGCATGCAATCTATCCTTTCTAAACACCATCTGTGCCATTGTAAAAATTTTGGCAGAATTTATCTCTGGCTTCAGCCAGCTTTCTGTACCTATAACAATTTCAGCTTCGGTGCTTTCTATCAGCGCTTGAAGTTCTGGTACTTTACCAATGCAGCTTCGACAGTTTACAATTACAATACCTATTGCTGCTTGGTCCCCGCATGTCCTGACTTTGCCCCACACCCTTTGGGGCTGTTGCCCTTTCTGTACTTGCCTGAGGCCGTCTAACCTAAAAAACCGCCCAGTTCACACCACACAACCCCTGCTAACCGTGTAGCCGCTTGCTGCGTGTAGTGGACTCCTGACCTATCCAGCAGAACCCGAAACCCCACCACCCTATGGCGCAAGTTGAGGAATCTGCAGCCCACACGGTCGCAGAACCGTCTCAGCCTCTGATTCAGACCCTCCACTCGGCTCTGTACCAAAGGTCCGCAGTCAGTCCTTTCGACGATGCTGCAGATGGTGAGCTCTGCTTTCATCCCGCTAGCGAGACTGGCAGTCTTCACCAAATCAGATAGCCGCAGGAAGCCAGAGAGGATTTCCTCCGATCCATAGCGACACACATCATTGGTGCCAACATGAGCGACCACCTGCAGATGGGTGCACCCTGTACCCTTCATGGCATCCGGAAGGACCCTTTCCACATCTGGAATGACTTCCCCCAGTATGCACATGGAGTGCACATTGGTTTTCTTCCCCTCTCTTGCTGCCATATCCCTAGTTGTTTTTAAGGTTTTCCGTTTCTCAAAACAAGCTTGTGGTATGACATTTCATGGTTGTAAACTTTTGAACGAAGCTTCCACCAAATTTGTAAACCAGTAAAAAATTTAATTATGTTCAGATTTGGGTCTGTACTAAAGAGCATACAGCAAAACATTACGAACTTTAAGTTTAAGCTGAGTATGCCATCCAGGTTCACAAAATTTTCTCATCATTTGGCCGATTGATACAGAGCGAAACAGACTTCGGCTATTGTGTGGCACCTTTTGTCTTATCCTTCTTGCCTTGTCTGTTAACAGGAAAAAATGGCCCATCTTTGTTTCAAATTGCTTCACTTCCTATCTTAATTAACTCAGTTCTTAGATTTCATGGAACAGGGGAGGGATTGAGATTATTTTACATCAACTGCTTCAATGCCGTTTTGGTATGGTGCTTTCTGAATACTGAATGTAACACAGAAGGTCTAATGAATTTCTGCTTTGAGCTGGCCAGTGACAAGCCTTTTGAAATGTTGGCCCTGTGTTCCTTCCTTTGCTGTGCTACACTTGGTTGATGTTGTTTTTGATGTTCATATGTATATTTATTTTAATCAGCTGGAAAAGTTTCTTTTTGATAACAGTAAAATAATTATAAAAATCTGTTAATTGCTTATGTATGAACAGCATTTATATAACAGTACCTAATGACACTGAAAGTATTGCATGCAGAATAAATGAAATTTAACTTATTTTACAATCAATGTTTCACACAAAATGTTCAGTGACTGGATAGCCGTGCATGTTAAAGTGCCTGCTTCTTGAATGGGGAGGCATGCTGGTCCTACACCAAGGGCCAGTGTGCTGACCAGCCTGGACGTGGGTTTAGGTAGTTTCTTGTACCCTACTAGGTGAGTACTGGGCTGGTACCCATGTCTCACCTTAGATATATGCTATATAAACATTATAAAAGTATCTAACAATGGAATGTAACAATATTATGAGAAGAAACTTGCTACTCATATAGTATAGTGGAGATGCTGAGGAACAACAAAAAGATTCTCACAATTAAAGCTTTCAGCCATTAACCTTTGTCAACAATAGAAACACATGGGCGGGCGCGCACGCCCACACACGCACACACACACACACACACACACACACACACACACACACACAAAAAACTGCAGTCTCAGGCAACTGAAACCACACTGCGAGCAACAGCACCAGTGCATGATGGGAGTGGAGACTGGGTGGGTGTAAGGAGGAGGCTGGGGTGGGGAGGGTGAGGGATAGTATGGTGCGGGTGGTGGACATTGAAGTACTGCAGGTTAGATGGTGGGCAGGGGAGAGGTGAGGATGGGGGGGGGGGGGGGGAGAATTAATGGAAAAGGAGAGAAATAAAAAGACTGGGTGTGGTGGTGGAATGACGACTGTGTAGTGCTGGAATGGGAACAGGGGAGGGGCTGGATGGGCGAGGACAGTGTCTAATGAAGCTTGAGGCCAGGAGGGTTACGGGAACGTAGGATGTATTGCAGGGAAAGTTCCCACCTGCGCAATTCAGAAAAGCTGGTGTTGGTGGGAAGGATCCAGATGGCAGAGGCTGTGAAGCAGTCATTGAAATGAAGGATATTATTTTTAGCAGCATGTTCAGCAACAGGATGGTCCACTTGTTTCTTGGCCACAGTTTGTTGGTGGCCATTCATGCGAACAGACAGCTTGTTGATTGTCACGCCTACACCGAATGCAGCACAGTGGTTGCAGCCTGGCTTGTAGATAACATGTTTCACAGGTAGCCATGCCTTTGATGGGATTGGTGATGTTAGTGACCGGACTGGAGTAGGTGGTGATAGGAGGATGTATGGGACAGGTCTTGCATCTAGGCCTATTACAGGGGTATGAGCCATGAGGTAATGGATTAGGAGCAGGGGTTGTGTAAGGATGGACGAGTATATTGTGCAGGTTTGGTGGATGGCGGGATACCACTGCAGGAGGGATGGGAAGGATAGTGGGCTGGATATTCCACATTTCAGGACACAATAAGAGGTAATTGAAACCATGTGGAGAATGTAATTCAGTTGCTCCAAACCTGGGTGGTACTAACTTACGAGGGGAATGCTCCACTGTGCCCGGACGGTGGGATTTTGGGAGGTGGTGGGAGACTGGAAAGATAAGGCACAGGTGATTTGTTTTTGTACAAGGTTGGGAGGATAATTACAGTCAGTGAAGGCTTCAGTGAGGTCCTCGGCATATTTTGAGAGGGACTGTTCATCACTGCAGGTGCGACGACTGTGGGTGACTAGACTGTACGGAAGGGACTTCTTGGTATTGAACAGGTGGCAGCTGTCGAAGTGAAGGTAGTGTTGGTGGTTAGCAGCTTTGATATGGACAGAGGTAATGATGTAGATGTCTTTGAGGTGGAGGTCCACATCTAGGAAGGTGGCTTGTTGGATTGAGTAGGACCAGGTGAAGCAAATGGGGGAGAAGCTGTTGATGTTCTGGAGGAATGTGGATAGTGCTCCTCACTTTTGATACAGATAGCAAAGATGTCATCAGTGAATCTGAACCAGGTTGGGAGGTGGGGGGCTGCTGCTCACAGTGTGGTTTCAGTTGCCTGAGACTGCAGTGAGTGTGTGTGTGTGTGTGTGTGTGTGTGTGTGTGTGTGTGTGTGTGGGCGCGCGCGCAATAGCTGAAAGCTTTAATTGTGAGAGTCTTTTTGTTGTGCCTATCTGCGACTTAGCATCTTTGCTATATGGTGAGTAGCAACTTTCCTTCTCATAATATTGTTATAAAAGTATCTGATACTTACACTTATAAATTACTCTAGATGCAGACAAATGGGGTTCACTGATTTTGTCCTGTGGTGAGTGTATGGAAGTTTAGTCTCCTTAAACCCATTATTAGCAGCAGCAAAATTTTATGGCATTAAAATACTTAAGTTTGCTAGACATTTTGTGCATGGAACACTAGAAAACATTTCACATGCACTTCCCTCACAATTGGCATCCTATGTTGATTGTTCCAACTTTTTGTTCTGTTTTTGGGACATTCCATTGAGCTGTTATCTTAAGAAACTGATACTATTCTCTTTATGGTAGCACTGGAAGAGCCCATTTTTGAGTTAAAATGTACATGGTTTATTTATTCACCCTTCATGGCACATTACATACTTCTTTGCTTCACTCAATTGTAATTTGGCCATATGGAGACATACTTCATCCAAGCAACCATCCAGAATCATGGCAGTTTCCAAATTAGCAATAAATGCTGACACACCCTCGGTCATTTTACCAGAAAAACATTTCACTAGACCAGCTATAGTTGAATTCAAAAGAGGAATGAAGCTTTTGTTTCTACCGTCTCAGCTAGTTCACCTTGTCTAGAAGCACTCTTTACTGTCAAAGTGTCCACCTGCCTTTGCAAAACAACACTACTCTCTTCCAGCATGTTTACCTACTTCACCAAAGATTCAGTTTCTTCCTGAGTTGTCCTTTCTTGTCTCAGTGATCCTGGCATTTGTGCAAACTCTAGCTACCAGTAATACAATGCTCTTAAAGCACACAAAAAATTCAAAGATAACCACTACACACACTTGGACTAACAATGATGACAAGAAATATTATCACCCTTTATGGAAATTAGCTAACGACCTTGCTTCCTTACATTGATGTGCCTGAGGCTCATCATGTCGGCAAGTACTATATGTATCTGGCAGTGACTGTGTACAAGGTTACTCGTGAGCTGATAAATTACACTGTTGGCATCTCGTTGGTCATAAACAGTGCTCCTAATGGTTTCCCCTAAACTGCAGGCCTTCAGTTTCACAAATTGTGCCTGCACATTCCTATGCACATCATTTCTTCTTATCATGCTCAGGCACAAGAACAAAACAAAGAGGCCACTAAAATATAAAGCCCACTTATCACACTCGTGCTGTGGAAACAGCAAGTCAGAGCTGGCAGTAATATTGCAGCCAGAGTGCTCTGTCGATGAATGGCAGCTGACATTGCAGTAAATACTTCTGACAACGTGATTTTTGGACTGGAAAGCGACACCAACAGTAATGGAAGAATCAACTTATGGAAGGCCAGGATGTAGCACTGCTTCCTTCACCTGGATATGGGTTGAGAGTATAGACATCCTCAGTGAATTATTTCTTTATTCATGTAGGTCACATAGGTGAGATCATAACTGGAATGGAGGCTGCTGGCCCTGAGATGACTTAGTGGATCGCAGAAGCTTGGTGTGCAGATGTCAGCGAGGCCGCCAGGGAGGCATTGTGCAGATGCAGTGTTGCCTGGGGAAGTCAGTGAGGCTACAGAAACTGACAGAGACTGTCACTGCAGGTGGTGAGTGACAGCCACTCCCAGTTTGCTTGCCTGCCTCAAAGGCCACAGAATAAAATGCTAACAAGGATGATACTCAAAATGTAGTGCACAACACACTCCTGGGAGGAAGTCACCTAGCAAGTTGACTTGTCTGTACAAGGTGTCCCAGATGCATGAATATCAAGCATCACACTGTTTGTTGTCACAGTTGCATTAAATAATCAATCCATCCTCTGTTTTCTTCTAATTTGGAAAGTCTTATTGTTACACTATACAACATAACATGCTGTACTGGTAGCTACGATGAAAATCGACTTTGGTGTTATATTCACTTTCTTCAACATTATCAGGTTAAAGATTGGATAAACATCTCGCAGATTCATCACCACCATGAGCACTCTGTCAAAGTAATTCTGGAATTTTTTTAAAATTTTTTGCGTCAAGGGGGGGGGGGGGGGGGGGAATCCCTTACTACCCACCCTCCTTGCGACTAAGAGAGTAAAAGATATACAAAAAATGTTCGTAAATACACTCTAAAACAAAAAAGACACACCCTTGAAGGAATTACTCAAATGGGACAGAAATCACTAGCTGTGATGTACATGTTCAGACAAACACTTACAATTTCAGAAAAAATGGATGTTTTACTAAAGAAATAGAGCTTCACAGATTGAGGAAGTCAGTAACATGTTGGTCCAACAAGCAGGTATTTGACTTGGTATTGATTGACAGATTTGTTGGATGTCCTCCTGAGAGACATCATGCCAAATTCTGTCCAATTGGTACGTTAGATCATCAGAATCCTGAGCGGGTTGGAGGGCCCTGCCCATAATGCTCAAAACGTTCTCAATTGGGGAGTGATCTGGCACTCTTGCTGGCCAAGATAAGGTTTGGCAAGCACAAAGACAAGCAGTAGAAACTCGCACTGTGTGCGGATGGGCATTATCTTGCTTAAATGTAAAGCCAGGATGGCTTGCTCAAAAAGGGCACCAAAACAGGGCATAGAATATCGTTGATGTACCTATGCGCTGTTTCGGGGACGGAGGGAGGGGGGTGGGGGGCACACAGTTGACAACCAAAGGGGTCCTGCTGTGAAAAGAAATGGCACTCCAGACCATCACTTTTAGTTGTTGGGCCGTAAGGCAGGTAAAAGTCAGGTTGATATTCCACTACTGTCTGGGACATCTCCAGAAGTGTCTTCAGCCTCGAATCTCATTGACTGGAGTAGAATGGTCCTCAGTGAGTAACCCTACTTCATATTGAGCTCCGATGACAAGTGAAGACGTGTCTGGAGATGCCCCAGTCAGCGGTGGGATACCAACCTGACTGTCGCACACCATACTGCCCAACAACCAGGAGTGATGATCTGGAGTACAATTTCTTTTCATAACAGTACCTCCTCGGTTGTCATCCCGCCCCCCCCCCCCCCCCCTCTCTCTTCCATGTCCTGCCCCCTCCACAGCACAGCACTGTGTCAACAATATCCTACACCCCATTTTGCTGCCCGTCATGGCAAGCCATGCTTGGTTTACGTTTCAGCAAGATAATGCCAGCACGCACACAGAAAGAGTCTCAATTGCTTGCCTTCGTGCTTGCCAAATCCTACCTTGACCAACAAGATAGCCGGATCTCCTCTCCAATTAAGAACATTCGAAACATTATGGGCAGGAGCCTCCAACCAGCTCAGGAGTTTGACGATGTAACCCACCAATTGGACGTAATTTGGCATGATATTCCTCAGGAGGATATCCAGTAACCTTATTGATAAATGCTGAGCATGTAACTGCTTGTGTAAGGGCCAGAGGTGGATCAACACATTATTTTCAGCCAGTTTCTCTTGAATAAACCATATATTTTTCCTGAAGTTCAATCATTTATTTGTATGTAGATGTACAACGCATCTATCGATTTATAACACATTCAGATAATTCCTTTGTGGTGCTTTATGTTAATGATTGTAAATCTGTATACTTATGCAGAGATGCACAAATATTTTATTTGATCTTTTGTAGCCTATATCTTGCAGCGGGAAACACTCACTAGGTGTCAAGTCACACATCATAATAGAAGATGCCAGCACTCGCATTGGGTCGGATGCAGAATAATGGCAGTTTAACGTGAAACAATAATGCCAGCAATGATTCTGATTACACTATTCCAAACCTATAGAAAAAAAAGAACTATAATGCAGAGAGAGTTTCGGAATATGTAAAAGATGCAAGTACTTATCCGTTTTCATTACATCATTAAAAAATGTAAAGTTGTGCTGTACCCAAGAACGTGGTATTGCGGTTGCATGATTTAACGAACATAACTGCTGTGTCTTTGTTGTAAACACATATGACTGACTAGAGAATCAGATTGCAGTTACCATCAGCTGCTGTGTTTGTCAGCTGCCATAGAGTTTACGCACCAGCAGCCAGGGCAAAGGGTTTTGTTTTGTTCTCTGATGTTTCGTGAATGTTGTGTATGATGATAGTTTCTTGGCAGCAATAGACAGTTCTTGTCAAACCCTTCTGTAGCACTAACTAGCCACAGGACGTATCAACTGTTTGTTCTGTGTGTATTGGTTAATAAATGTTGATTTGTTCCCGGTACTCTGAAGTTCATGTTTCCTATAGTTAGCAGAGTATCTTGGAATGCGCATTTATAATTGTTCAGATGGCTAACATGTAATTATGCTGACATTGGTGACCCTGACATGATCTCAGCCTGTGTGTTCAGTCTACATAACCAAAAGAAGCAGGAGAGTGAATAAAGATTTTTCACGAAATGCAAGACACACCGACCTCTTGAAGTACCCTCAGTATCCTGACTCACTGTGAGACTGCCTCCATTCTGTCCCCATAATCCTGCGTTATAATTCACACAGATAGAACAAGCTTTTATTACACCAGAATAACTACAGTTTCATCCAAGTTTGTCTTGGTGGTCAGCCAGCTCGATCATCATTACATATCTGAAGTCAAAAATGTAATAATGCATCTCCTGAATGAGATACTATGACAAAATCAAGGCTGAAAATTACCTTGCATGGTTTTTGCCTAACAAGAGGAGCATGTATGACAACCCCTAATGCAAGAAAATATAGGTTACAGAAAAACTGTCACAGTATCTGAGGCAGTTATGTAGTAAAGTTGATGTAAGCACTGTACCTGCTACTTTACTATGTACATGGTGGAGCAGCAGTTTTCCAGCTCAGAAGAAAACTGGAATAGTGTCTCAAATGGAAATGCGATTAGATGCTGTTGTGGATCTGGCAGATAGGATACAACACACAATAAGATGGACTTGTATAAGTGAAGTGGCAGTGGTATGTAAAGCACTTTTTTGCCAGTGGAGACACACACAGATTACTCTTGCCTTGAGATAAGACTGACAATGTACTAAAGAGATTAGTGAACCGCTTCTCATCACAACTCCAGCAACTATGGGACTCTGTTGCAAGAAATCATTAATCCATTCCTGTATGAAATCCTTGCCCTGAGTGGCACAGCACAGCCACCTATTTGCTGGTAGCGTAGGAAGTTTGGGGATCAGGCACACCAGTGCACCACACCTTGTGCTTGCCCAAACACCACTGGCACTTGTACGTATGTGTCTCCAATTGCTGATTGCAGTCTCAGCATCTCTTTATCAGCAGTCGGAAGGAGGAACAAAAATTTCTTGTGGACACTGGTTCGTCAGCTGGTGTGGACGAGCAGTTCTAGGTGCTTCAGTCTGGAACTGCACGACCACTACGGTCGCAGGTTCGAGTCCTGCCTTGGGCATGGATGTGTGTGATGTCCTTAGGTTAGTTAGGTTTAAGTAGTTCTAAGTTCTAGGGGACTGATGACCTCAGGTGTTAAGTTCCATAGTGCTCATGGCCCACCAGTTTTGTGCAGACCTAGGTGATTAACACCTGACTGCCGATTGCAAAGGCAGAATTCAACTCTAAGCTCAAAGAAGCTGTTATATCCTTTCCAGGAGTCTGTGGTCATTACCTCTCCATCTAATGCCCAAAAAGTGTTGTAGCCATGTGGTGATTATCTTGCACTTAATGCAAATACTGTGCTAGACAGATATCCAGTACCTCTGTTAAGAGATTAAAACTATGCTCTGCATGATGCAACTGTGTTTAGTGTGTTAGACTTCGTAAAGGCCTTCATGCAAATTCGTGTGGCAGATGAGCACATCCTGAAAACAGCCATAATTATGCCATTCAGATTGTTTGAGAGTCTCTCCATGACGTTTAGTCTAAGCATTGCTGCATAGTCATGATAAAGGTTTACTGACTTCATGCTGCAAGGACTGTCGTTCCTTTTTGCCTACCTAGATGATATCCTTGTCTTTTTGTCCACATGCAAAACAGCACTAGTAACACATGGTGGAAGTCTAAACACACAGAGCAACATTGTATGGTATTGAATTCTGCCAAGAGTGTATTTGGCCAATCACAGATTACCACCATGGACCATCTGATTCCATCTGATTTCACCAGCAGGGTCACTACTATTTCCTGAAAAGTAGAAGCCATAATGAAGATTTCATGTACAGTAACCTTCAAGGAACTACACCATTTCTTAGGAATGCTTAGTTTTTACAGGCCTCGTGTGCTGTGTGCTGCCACGTTGTAAGGACCACTGACTGCAGCATTTTCTGGACCTAAAACTATCGGAAATTCTCTTGTCCAGTGGACAGATGCGATGAACCCTGCCTTTGAAGCAGCAACGCAAAGCATAGCAAATGCCACACTCCTGGCACACCCCACATTGGACACACCTCTTGCAGAGGTGGTAGATGCTAGCCAGAGTCCTATCAGTGCAGCATTAGAACATCTAGTCAGTGGTGCTTGGAAATCACTCTCCTTCTTGTCACACAAGCTTTTATCTTTGCAGCAAAAATAGAACACTTACAATTGTCAAGTTCATGCAGTTCATAAATTGATCAAATGGTTCTGCCACCAATTGGAAGTCAGAGTGTTCACAATTTTTACCAATCCCAAACTGCTTGTCTATGCTTCAGAACAACAACAAATGCTGATTACGTCAGTATTCATAGAGAGTTCATTGCCCAATTCAGCACTGACGTCTATCATGTTTCAGCCATTGACAATGTGATAACAGACTGCCTGTTTTGAGTTAGCAGCACGCATCATCCACCCTACAGTTACAATTATTTGGCATTCCTGGTGCAGAGGTGAAGCTATACTGTGATATTTCCAGTAGAAGGCCTCATCCTTTTCTGCCACCTGCATTCTGCAGATGTGCTTTTGACAGTCTGCTCAATCTTTGTCACTGTGGCGATAGATCATCTGCTCCCCTTGTTTTAGAATGTTTTGTATGGCCTAGCAGGCAAAGGGATTGTCATGCATAGATTTGGGCATGTATTTAGTGTTGCAGCAAGATATCCCGCTGTGTGTGCAGCAGTGGAAGGTTTTCCAGATAGGTGTTGAAGATCCACTAGTTCTGTCAAATGGTCAGCACTATTTCACTTGTTGGCCAGAACAAATACCAGTTGACAACATTTCAGCAGAAACCCTATCTTTTGCATTCGCGGTGAATTGGATTTCATGCTTCAATTGTGTGTTTCACATCACCACAGCCTGCAGCCAACAATTTAAATCAGAATTATTTACTTAACTTAGCAAATTCTGTGGCACTGTTTGTCACAGGGCAACAAGCTACCACCCAGCGCGCAACACCATCACTGAATGTTGCCACTGTTCTTTGAAAGTTGCACTGTTTCTCATAAGACTAGTTGGACAACAGTCCTACCTATGTTCCTGCTTGGTCTTCACAATCCTTACAAACCGGACTTGGATTTTTTCTTCTGCAGAGCATTACATCTTCCTAGCAAATTCATCAACCCAAGTTCCTTGCAGCTTCCTAGCCACAATGAAACAGAGTTTGTTTGCCACCTGAAAGATTTCATTGCCCACATTCATCCTCATCAAGCATCCACACATGGCGTAAGACCAACTGACGTGTGTTATTATTTAAAACGTGCACATGTGTCATGTTGGACAAAGACTGTTTCAAACCAGCACTACGGATGTCTGCACATGCCAATGCTGTGTCGTTGATAGAGGAGCATGAATTCTGGATATTCTAGTGAATGGTAGAACTACCACAGTCTCGATTTACAGGGTGAAACCTGCTTACATGTTTTCAGAAGTACGGCCAACATATACAATCAGCCTGAGCTGCTTCCTCAAGCACAACTGCAGCCACCCAAAACAGACTCAGTATCTGAATGTACGGCACACACCGGACATCGAGTGCACTTTCCAGCAAGATTTTTGGACAATGCTCCACTGCTTCTGATGTGGGGACCAAGATCATCAGTTACCGTCTGCTGTTGTGTTTGTCAGCTGCCAAAGAGTTCATGCACCAACTGTCAGAGGTGCTGGGTTTTGTTTTGTTTTCTGTGTTCAGTGCAACATTGCATGAGTGTTATATGTAATGGTAGTTTTCTTGACAATGATAAACAGTTCTTGGGCTAAGTAGCCTCAGGTCTAATCAAGTATCTATTCTATGTTTATTGGTTAATACATGTTTGTTTTTTCCTGGTACACCAGAGTTCATATTGTGTGTAACTGGCTGAGTATCTAGTCACATGCAGTTATAGTTACTTGGACAGCTGACATCTAATTGCACCGACATATTTGCCAGCATATATATTCAGCTATGCATTTTGCAGAAAAAACATGTTTTTTTTTTACTCCAGGAGACCCAAAGCCTTATATCTCCTCCTTCCACAACCTCAGTTTTTTAACTTTTGTAGTATCTCCACTAATAGAGGATCAGTTTTCTTTGTTTTACAATCTCAAATTTCTACTCACCCCAAAATAATAACAGCGCAAAACCTTCACAGTATAACTAAGTTGTAAAAATAGTTCAGGGACTGATGTGCTATGTTAACAACATTGTTTGTACAAAAATGTATCAGACTAAGATTATTGACATCACTGTCTCAAGTACTGTGTGAGAATAATTTTCATTCATACTCTATTTTGGTGGTAAAATGGGGAAAAAATACAGCTCTTGCCACAGAACCTATCAAATTTTGTTGACTCCATGTAGGTGCAACCCAGTGCAGACTTCAATCCTTCAACTAGGCCTCAGGTGCATAAGGATGCACATTTTGTAGACAGTGGCTGAAATAGAATTAAATAAAGTGAGAGAACGCTTTACTTTCTGGAGACTCTAATTCCAAGCAATTGAGTTAATTCTGGAATGATATTCTCTACACAGACAACTACAGTGTCCACAGAGCATTCTACACTTTAAATTGGGAATATAGCTTAACCATTGAAAAGTTAGGAACAATTTGAAACTCCCACAGTATGTCATTTTGTGGGACAATAACTATTAGAATAGAATAACTATTGGAACAAGATTTGACTATAGCAGAATTATATTTAATTTTCTAAATATTTTTTGTTTGGGTGCTAATATATCAAAACAAAATTTCACTTACATATCTCCATATCTGAATTGCATTTGCTTGATTAGTTTATAATCACTGTGGATCTGTAGCGCACAATTGTTACTTGGGAGTAACTTAAAACAGAGTTATTAATCTTAGCATTGTTTGTTGATTGTTTCAGGATGGTGACACCCAAGTGGGTAACGACATTAGTAATGTTGAAGCTGTTAGATTTCAACTGAAGACACAATTTGATCGAAATGTAGTCACTCACTTTGAGGCACAGGAACAGATTCTAGATCATATTTTCACACATCTTGGGATTGACACTGTTGGTTGTGTGGATCATCCAATTGTTATGACAGAAGCATTTCTAAATCCAAACTACTCAAGGCAGTGTATGTATTATAGTTTGTTTTCATGTGTTCTGGAAGTTAATAAATTTCAATTTCATGAAATGTGACTTTGCTGGCTGGTCAGATAGCGTATGTCCAATCCATATGTGTGACCTGTGCTACTTATGTTAGCCTTTATCTGAGCATAGTAAATGTGGAACATTCATTGCACCCTTGGTCATAAAGTCTAGGGCATCTTTCTAATGTGAAATGTAAATATGTTAAGGGTTTTTCTGATGTTCTATGCACACATTTTTATTGTACAATCATTAGTATTTTGTGATGAATAAGACCCACAGTGATAATATTTGTACATGTAAACATGAAATGGGTAGAAGATTGTGATAAAGGAATAAATTGGAAGACAATGCAAATGAGCAAATACTTTAAAATCTACCATTGTCAGATGAAACTCGATGGATTGTTAAGAGTTAAGCCATTCAGAATGTTTATGGAAACTTTTGTTGTCTTTTTTTGCCATGATATGTGATTAGCTCTCCAATTTTCTGTTGTATTTTGTGATAACATTTTGCAGGCAGAAAGACAAAAATTGGCAGCCAGGTTGTGGTTTCTAAGATGAATGTATTTTCAGTTCTTCATAAATATTTGGTCAGTGATAAATTTGGTGAATTGTCGGTTTCATTCCTTTGAGCCTTCTTTCTTGACTGCCCAAGGACCATTAGAAGTACTGCATTTTTTATTTACAACTGATGTAAGTGGCAAGATGTCCGCCCCCGGTAGCTGAGTGGTCAGCACAACAGACTGTCAATCCAAAGGGCCTGGGTTCGATTCCCGGCTGGGTCGGAGATTTTCTCCACTCAAGGACTGGTTGTTGAGTTGTCCTAGTCATCACTTCATCCCCATCGACGCGCAAGTCACTGAAGTGGCGTCAAATCGAAAGACTTGCACCAGGCGAGCGGTCTACCCGATGGGAGGCCCTCGTTACACGACATCATCATCGGTGGCAAGATAAAAATTTTAATAACAGGTGCTCCCATTTGTCTGTTTGATCACATTAGTTCATATTTTCAGTTGAATGAAACCAAACAAACAATTGTAGCCACACACTCACTTCTTCGTTCTTGTCCAACTAAATTACCATTCCATCTTGCCGTCAACGAGATATTAAATACTAATCATCTGATCCTTTTGCTTGCAGCAGCTCTTTCACACTATCTCTTACCTGTCATGTTATTTATGAATGAAACAGAAACATTTTGAACTCCGTCTTCATTACTGCTGATCTAAGTTCATGTTGCTGTTAGTTTCATTATTGTTAACTGCCACATCATTATTGCAAGGATTAGCTATAATTGTAGTTGTGGTTGTTTTTTTATAATTAGTATGCTGATGTGATGTTTCCTGCACAATGTAATAGAAAAAATGCCTCCTGATAAATTGTAAAGGAAAGTTCCATTGCCATAAACATGTCATATAAAATGAATTCTATGCATTGTTACCAGTATTTCATACATGAAGTAACCAATGGCCTTTAATTCTGACAACTTCAATGCCTTTTTTTCTACAAAATATAATGATTTTGACGTGAAGTGGGTGTCAGTGACTTTACAACACTTGTTGCAAGGCTTTTTTCCCCACATCCCTTGATGAAATTTTCCATGGAATTTGTCTAAAAACTGATACAACGAGAGAGAGAGAGAGAGGTGTTCTTGTGGTGTGGGACAGCCACAGCTTTTAGCAATTACAATGAAAATATTAGGTGACCACTCTTATGTTGTCAGTGGAGTGTTGCAGTATGCTATCTTTGTGTGTCTGTGGTCAGAGTTTGTTGTGTTATCCAGTGTTCCTTAATGAGAGTGGCTTACTACACTGTTATACTATCAGCATGCACCCACTCACCCACACCTGCGGTTGAAAAGGGTTTACATATTTTGAATATGTTCATGATTCTGCATTATAGAATGTTCTGCAATTGTTTTGGTGGCAGAAATTAACTATTTCCTGGCTTTGCGACATGCTCCTCCCTACTGCCATCTGCAGTCATAGTACCATTCAATTACATCCTTTCAAAAGATCTTTCTATAGAGGCACTTTCAGTACCTTCGGGACATTCAGTTTGAGATTACTAATTATAGTTGCTCGTTCTTTGTTTTTTGGTGACTTTTTGTGAAGGATAGGTAATATAGTAGTATTACATTTACCATGAAGATTCATCTTTTACTTTCACAATATATCACTTTCACGAACAATAGCAAGGAAAGCAGGTGGTGGGAAATTATACATAGAAACATCTGATCTAGTTGTGTAATACTTGCAATGACAAAGAAAATAAAAAATATATAATTTTGACTAACATATTGCTTCTGGTTTCCCATTTTACCTTTCAATATCTTTATAACATTCTTCAGATATTGTTCCTTTTTTAAACATTTTGCTGTATTCATTGATACTTTTACATTGTTTTCCAGTGATGTCAGAATTACTCTTTGAGTGCTATGGTGTGCCCAGTGTTTGCTATGGAGTAGATGCACTGTTTGCTCTGAGCCGAAATGGTGAAACTGCAGCTGATGCTACAGTGCTAGTTGTAAACTGTGGGCACAATACCACTCATGTGCTGCCAGTAGTGAATGGTACCGTTGATGCGGGACATGCACGGCGTCTGAATCTTGGAGGTAGCCAGATCACAAGTTACTTGCACCGGCTCCTTCAGTTAAAGTATCCAGGTCACCTGAATGCCATAACACCCAGCCGTGCAGAGGTGAGTCTTCGATAAAAATATAGTTAACTAAATATTGTCATAATTTATGTCATTTGCCTGATGGTTAATTATTAGATCTAGGAGGCGAAATCCTAGTCTAGCTGATACACATTTAAAGGTAAAGTGATCTTTGTGTCCCTTTATTCTCACAACTGGAGGGTTCCTCTCATCCTGGGCCTGGGTGACTTGCTCCTCCTTTCTAATCTTCTCCAATTTCTCCTCCTCTGTGTGAAAATGCAACTAATAGTTACAAAAGCTAGGAAATGTTTTTTCACTTTCAAACGTATCTGTTCGAAATTTAGAATTTTGCCTCTTGAAGGTAAGTAACAGCCAGCCATTTGGTTACTTTTTTTATTTTATAGTTTCCCAAAGTGGATATTCCTTTTGATAAATGGTTAGCTTGTATCGTTTTTGTGCTTTTCAATGTAACTTTTATCAAAAAAGTTGCACTTGCCCCCCCCCCCCCCCCTGCCACACACACACACGCGCACACACACACACACACACACACACACACACACACACACACACTTACTTACTTACTTACTTACTTACTTACCTATATTTAATTTTATTCTCATAGTGTTATTATTTTATCAGTGCTTTGTTTCCACCATTTCCTAACACTCACTTCATTTGAAGATACTACATTGTGTGTTTGTCAGCTGATACTCAACGCTCTTATTCTTCAACAGCTAACACTTCATACCCTCTTAATCACATATTTGCTGACTGACTGTGTAGTCATGTGGTTTTGTGTGCTGCAATGAGAAGCTGGTATTATTGCATTAAAAAACCAAAGTTGAGCAAAGTTTATTCGCACATTCACGATGACCATACCCATCTGTTCGTCATTCTGCGGTGCACCAAGAATCCTGCATCAAGAGGATCGAAGCAGATAAGAATAATTTGCGTGAGCAGAAGAGGGGTGGTCTGGAACCAGTATTGTCATACCAAGCTCTAAGTGGTGGTAACAAGTAAAAAAAGTATGTAAATGTAAATGCTGAATATATGTATTGAATATCGAGGCTCTGTTGATATTAATGCCAGTTAAAGTTCACTCAGGATATGTCAGAAGAGGGGTGGTCTGGAACCAGTATTGTCATACCAAGCTCTAAGCGGTGGTAACAAGTAAAAAAAGTATGTAAATGTAAATGCTGAATATATGTATTGAATATCGAGGCTCTGTTGATATTAATGCCAGTTAAAGTTCACTCAGGATATGTGTACCTTCCAATTTTTTTCAGTTATTATTTCAAAATTTCCTTTTTTAAATTATTTAAGCAGCAATTATTAATCAGTTTCCATTATATATTACATTTTATTCCCTCCTCACAACTATCAGTCGGGATGTGAATATGGTGAAGGATCCAACAGGATGAGTAATCTAACGAGCTTACTAACACCATCTTAGCAATGACATGTAAAAGAAGCAAAGTTATAGTTATTGACTCTGGCTTGGACGTAAGCACATTGAGTAGGTGAATATAGAGATGTGGCTGCAACTTTGCCAGTACACCTCTTAGCAGTAAATAGTTACCAATATTGATATGCAGAAATTGTGAAATGGAGATAGACCTAGGGTTTTGTAAGAATTGTATAAGGCGATTCATGCTGGTGGAGATGAGAGCCCATATTGGAAGCTGACTTTCTTAGTCAGAAGAGGATTGAGATGGTGTAGTATTAAATGAGGCGAACAGTATGTTCCAACAGCAGGAAGTTACGTTTCTGGGCTGTGCAGTATTGGTAGCCAGAATCTGCCTGTTGAAGGACAAAATGGACATCATCAAAGGCATAACTTGCCTGCAGTTTGCTTGGAGAGACATACTCTCTGCATTTTTAACAGTCATCATATAATGGCAAACTGTATATGTCATCAACAGTTACATATGCAGTGTTGTCGCATTCTTTGAGATTTACTGGTTCTTTTAAAAATTCCACTCCTTCTTCTGTCGTGTGAGCCAGCCTCTGGCAGCTCTCTGGGGCCAATGTCCATTTCCCAATTTCCGGTCTGACCATAGCAGATGATGTCATTGCTGATGAGCAGATGATATCATTGCTGTCTCCAACACCTTAGGCCACTATTTTGCGGAGATTTCGAGTGGAGGCGGCTCAGGTGATACCCTTCTTCTCTCAGAATTGTGAATGCTTTACTATGAGGGAGATAGTTCATGCTCCCACTTCATCCCGATCTTCTGCGCCAGGGCCGGACAATGTTCACTTTCAGATGTTGCAGCACCTTTCTCTTGCAGGCAAGCACTTTCTCCTTCATATGTACAATTGCATCTGGGCACATGGCATGTTTCCCAAATGCTGGCGTGAGGCCATTGTTATATCCTTAACTAAGTCCAGTAGGGACAAACACCTTTTATCTAGCTCGCCCCGTTTCTCTCACCAGCTGTGTCTGCAAGGTGATGGTATGTAAGATTCATGTCCAGTTGGTATGGTGGCTCGAGTCTTGCAGTTTATTAATCACTGCACAATGTGGATTTTCTGCAGTTATCACCTCATCACTTTGTCAACCCATGTCATGAACGGTTTTCTGTCGAAGTACCAGATATGGTCAGGTTTTTTGGTTTGGAGAAAGCATATGGCATCTGCTAGAGGACTGGTATCCTCCATACTTTCTACATGTGTTTCTTTCAAGGCTGCCTGCCCCATTTCCTTCAGGGACTTTTAAAAGACCAAGTTTTCAAGGTATGTGTGGGTTCTACCTTGTTGAATACCTTTATCCAGCAAAATGGGGTGCCTCAGGGCTCTGTCCTGAACATTTTCCTCTTTGCTGTAGCCATTAACCCTGTTATGGCCTGTCTGTTGCCCGGCATCTCCGGCTTCCTTTTTGTTGACAATTTTGCAATCTGTTGCAATTATCCAAAGACATGTCTCCTTGAGCGGCATCTTCAGCAATGTCTCAGTCATCTTTATTCATGGAGCATTGACAATGGCTTTCGCTTTTCCGCTGAAAAAATTGTTTGTATGAATTTCTGGCAGTGCAATGGGTTATGTCCTGGGCCTGTTGCTCTTCCATTCACTGAAACTATGAAATTCCTGGGACTCATGCTTGATAAGAAACTTTATCATTCCTACCACATATCTTACCTGGTTGCCCACTGTATCTGGTCCCTCAATGTCCTGTGTGTCCTAAGCGGTACTTCTTGGAGAGCTGATCAGACTATCCTCCTCTGTTTTTACCGATCCCTACTTTGTTCAAAACTAGACTATGGGTGTTTCGTTTATGCATCTGCACATCCGTCCATGTTACACTGTCTAAATGCAATCCACCATAGTTCAATCCGTTTGGCCACTGCCACCTTTTACACTAGCCTGGTTGAAAGTCTCTATGCAGAAGCTGCTAAACTACCGCTGTCATACTGGTGTGCTGTTCTACTCAGTGGATACACATGCCATTTGTCTGCCATGCCTGGCCACTCATCCTATGCCTCCTTCTTCAATGATTCCTTAGACCATCAGTATGGGGCACATCCCCCTTCTCTGTTACGTCCTGGAGTTTGCTTTTGACTTTTGCTCCGGCAGCTTAACTTCACGCTACCTGCCACTTTCCCGATGGCTGTTAACCCTTCATCAACTTGGCTTCATGCGGCAGCCCATTTTCACCTTGTACGTCATTCACTTCCAAAGGAAACTACTCCAGATTCGCTCTATTGCTGTAAGTTTCTCAACCTTCACATGGAACTTAGCAATAATACTTTTGTGTACACTGATCGCTCTTGAACTGACCATGGTGTCTGTTGTGCCTTCGTCATTGGCATTGATAATTTTTGATATTGGCTTCCAGAGCACTGCTCAGTATTTACAGCAGAGCTCTTCACTCTGTATCAGGCCACACAGTACATCCTGTGACATAGGCTTTTCAATTGTCATCTGCTCTGATTCTCTCAGTGGCCTTCAGAGACTCTGTGTGCTGCACACAGTCCATCCCTTAGTGCAACAGGTCCAAGAATGTGTCCACTTGCTGACTCTTGAGGGAGCCACTGTGATGTTTATGTGGGTTCTTGGTCACATCGGTCTGACTGGAAACGAGGCTGCTGACACTGCTGCCAAGGCTGCAGTCGTCCTGCCTCGGCCCACTAGTTCTTCCATTCCTTCCGATGAAGTCCATGTTGCTCTCTGTTAGCATCTGGTGTCACTTTGGTATTACCATTGGTCTTTCCTAAATGGCAACAAGCTCTGGGGGAATTAAACCTCTCCCACCAGCATGACCAACCTCCTGTCAGCCCTCTTGCCGTGAGGAGATCATTTTAGCTAGGTTGTGTATTGTGCACTGTCATTTTAGCCATCACCGTTTATTAGTTGGTGACCCCCACCGCTTTTTTCTTATTGTATCAACCATTGACAGTTGCCATTTCCTGGCTGAATGCCCTTTTTTTAACCACTTACGTTCTAATGTATGTTTGTTGTCAGAGTTATTGGCTGTTCTAGTGAACGAATCTTCGGTTGTCAAACTTGTTGTACTTTTTATCTGTCATAGCAATATTGTGAAGGACATTTAATCTTTAGCTCAGAACATCCGTTGTCTCCATGGAATATTTTGGGGACCTTTCCCCAAGAGGCATCCTTGTTCTTAGCTCTTTTTCCTTTCATTGATTGAGCTTAATGTGTAGTCTTTTGTAACTCTTTTTTTTGTACTAGTATTCTGACAGGGGTGAGTACGACCTCAGTTGTTTTTGCACCATAAAACAAAACAAAACAAAACAAAACAAAACAAAACAGCACATGCCAAGCATTTGATAATTGAATAGTTCCTCTAGACATATGTTTTGTCAATACATGTCTGGTTTCACATGTGCAAAATAAGCATTACAGTTCAACATCGTATGATGTAACCTAAACATACGTTAAGCCTACATCTACATTTTGCTGACACATTAGGTACATATAGGGTATAATTTGTACATATTCATATCTAGATTCACTATAACATTTATAGCTTGTGCAGAAAACAACATTTCAGTGCCACTGTATGTCCTTTAAGATTTTACTTTTGTTCTTAGGATGCATATAACATCATCTTGTGACATTTTAAATATACAATACTGGACATTTTCTTTGACCTTTCAAAGGCTGTTTGTCTCTTACAGATTTGTGACAAGCAGGTAACTCTTTTAATCTTTGAATTCAAGGAATAGTATTACCTTACATAGAATAATGATTAAAATTGTTTCCCGGGTTCGATTCCCGGCGGGGTCAGGGATTTTCTCTGCCTCGTGATGACTGGGTGTTGTGCGATGTCCTTAGGTTAGTTAGGTTTAAGTAGTTCTAAGTTCTAGGGGACTGATGACCATAGATGTTAAGTCCCATAGTGCTCAGAGCCATTAAAATTGTTTTTTCAGTTTCTAGGTTGAAAGGACAATATACATTTATAGAGCTTGACAGTATGCATAAACCACTGTCCTCGCATTTTGTGTGACTCGCGCCCCTGTAAACCCAGATTGCTAATGAAGCAGAAGAAATCTTCATTACATGTTAACCACCACAAACAGATGTAGCTATGCTTAGCCCTGCCTCTCTCAAGTCTTACGAGGAGTGTGTGTACTGATTTACGAGGATTTTTTTGCTGCTGAAATGGTTGCGTAAACTTTTTGTGCACTCTTCTTTATATCTTCTTGAAACTATTTACTTAGGGTTTATGGAACTAATAGCAGAATTATGACAGTGCAATGTCGTATAAGTTATCAGTATTACTTGTTTGGAGGCACTAGTACTGAGTGTGATTCAGTGTACCTAGCTTCCCATTTCTTCAGGGTACTACTCTTGCGTATATAATGTACTTAATATGTTCCAACGAAGGTCATGCTGAGAAAATATTGTAGAAGAATGTTCAAATAGGTTGTGATCCCTTGTAAATGCATCATGAATACTCATATTTGGTGTTCAATCAGCAGCATGCACTTTTTAATACATGGTATTACCCCTTTTTTCTTTGGTAGTACTTGACCTAAACTTCCATTTTACAACATTCTACAGGCTGTAATCTCTTCACACACACACACACACACACACACACACACACACACACACACACACACAGATAGATATAAGTACTCATATCATCGTGTGGGCCATTTTCTTTTCTATGGTCACGACACACTACAGATACGTAGAAAAACTCATAAAGTTTTGTTCGACTGAAGCCGCACTTCAGGTTTCTGCCGCCAGAGCGCTCGAGAGCGCAGTGAGACAAAATGGTGACAGGAGCCGAGAAAGCGTATGTCGTGCTTGAAATGCACTCACATCAGTCAGTCGTAACAGTGCAACGACACTTCAGGACGAAGTTCAACAAAGATCCACCAACTGCTAACTCCATTCGGCGATGGTATGCGCAGTTTAAAGCTTCTGGATGCCTCTGTAAGGGGAAATCAACGGGTCGGCCTGCAGTGAGCGAAGAAACGGTTGAACGCGTGCGGGCAAGTTTCACGCATAGTGATGTGAAAGATTCAGTGTTTAAACCTCCTCTACCAAGAAACATGCCAGAACTGGGAGCTCGCATCAACAATGCTTTCGAACTCATTGATGGGGACATGCTGCGCCGAGTGTGGGAGGAACTTGATTATCGGCTTGATGTCTGCCGGATCACTAAAGGGGCACATATCGAACATTTGTGAATGCCTAAAAAAACTTTGAGTTTTTGTATGTGTATGCAAAGCATTGTGAAAATATCTCAAATAATAAAGTTATTGTAGAGCTGTGAAATCGCTTCAATCGTTTGTAATAACCCTGTAGTTACTCTATGGCTAACTAACATACCATTTTTCTCCTCTCACAAACACACATCTTTTACATTTAAGTACACGGCTGCATTAATTCATCAACTCCTTTTTAATTCTCAAAACCAATACTTCATTTATAAAAGTGTAAATATTCAGAGCATGACCATCATTTCGACTTACCTTTTTCTGTACTGCCATAGTCATACTACGATAATACCTGCAGTTAATGAGGAGTATTATAATCTCATTATCTTTTGTAGTTTGTTCAGAATGTGACCCTAGTCCTCCAGTTATTCTTTCTTTTGTTATTTAAGATACTTTCCTCATGGTGTTCTATTCTTTGTGTATATAACTACCATGTGAATTTGTAAATACTGTAAATAGTAATGTAGTGTGTAGATAGTTTTTTAGTAGCTAGTTATTCTTTCTTCTTCTGTAAGTTTTCTTTTGTTTTAAACCTCCGTACTGCATTAGTGTTATTCTTATAGTGTAGAGTCCTTCATTTCAGTAGTAATCAACATACATTAAAACCTTCAGAATATGGCTTATTTTGGGGCTAGATGTCAAGTTTGTATTGCATCTGGCATACAATGCGGCATGGTGGATTGAACTATTTTTGTGCATATGCTGAGGTTTGTGACCTATGTGTTAGCTCCTAGTATGCCTCTACATCATCTCCCCTTCGTGATGTTTCTTCAATTGTTTACATCTCAAGTGCATTGTCACGTTGTATTTGGAAAATCTGTGTGTTCCATAATGAATTGGCCCACTGTGATCGTGTTCAATTTTCAGGCTTCATATACCCTTTTGACCTTAAACAGAATTGTAAATTATTGTAACTTACCTTGCTTCCATTTAATAAAATAAAAACAAAACAAAAAAGAAGTTTTTTCTTGAAATTAAATGAACAATTGTTATGTACACATTATATTGAAATATTTCATTTGTCCAATTCTTTTAGTGTACAGATTCTCTTAGATCCATCTGAGGGTAAAGTCCCTTGTCCCTTCCACTATTATGTTAGGCTAATCTATGTGCACCTGAATGTGGGATTTTAGTGAACATGAATGGCCCACTGTACAAAAGCTGCCATTTACGATTGAGCTTCCCATATGTCGTAGATTTAGAGTGTGTTTATAGTAATACCTCTTGACCTACATGAAACTGTAGAGTGCACCCTAATATTTTGTCGTACAACCCTTTACTTGTTAAGCCTTTTCCTCCAGATTCATCAAAGCCTGGCATACTTTTTCTTCGAGTGTTATCTCACCTCTAGGTATCTTGAGCAATGGTTTTTCCCTCTTGGTGACTTCTCTTCTTTTAAATATCAATTCAGTAGGTTGAAGTGTGTGGTAAGTTGTTAATGATTTGTTGAAATGGTGAGACAAACTCAATCCATTTTGTGTGCCTCTGGGGTGTATAGGTACATATAAACCTGTTAAATTCTTTGAATATTCTTTCCGTTAGGCTTGCCTTAGGATGAAATCTGGAAGCTAATCTATGTTTTACCTTGTTTGTTTTACTAAATTCCTTCCAGCTATTACCTATGATGTAAGATGCATTGTCCGTGAGCAATATCTGCAGCTTCCCCACTCTCGGGAGATAATCATTAATCCTTCTAATAATAGAACCTACAGTCACAAAGTGTACTGCAAACAACTTGATATTTTTTGTGAATACATCATACAAGCCAATAACATATTTGACATCTCCCTTCTCTTGTGGATAGGGTCTGGCAGCATCCAAGGACGCTAATTCTAAAGTTTTGTGTGCAGTGTAGGATGAAGTTCAATCAACTTGGACTTGTTTGAGTGCTTCATCTTTTGGCAAGTAAAGCACTTCTGAATTACTTGGAGAACTCTTCTCTGCAAGTTGGGAAAATAGCAGTATGTATTTATCTTGTTGGTGCATTTGGAAACCCCATAGTGACCCCATACATTGTGAGTATACAAAATGAAATCATCTATGTAACTTTCCGGTAAACGCTTTGATGTACGCTGATGAAACAGGACTCCTTTGTATATACTATAGAATTTCTTCAAATTCATGTCGTTATTTTCAGACAGTTTGCTGCAAGTTTTTCCACTACCAGAAAAATACACTTCAGAGAAAAATTGCTGATGGTGATGGATATTAATGCATGAAGTTTTACACCTTTTGACTTGCTCCCCACTGCGGCCAGAATATGATAATTCTGCACCGAAATGATTGATAATAACATTGTCTTTGCAGCTTGTTAAATAGGTCTTGTGAAATTACATTTGTTGATGCACCCATATCAAGTACAATAGGTACATCCAGATTACACATCCAGGCATTAATTACACCTTGCATTGACTCCTTATTATTCCCGTGTAAGTTGTTTACACATTCCCAACACAGTTCTTCTTCCACATCTACCACTTAGTCATACTTGCAAAAGTAATTTGGAATAAATTTCATGCCCCCACACCTTTTACTGGTCTTTGAACGGGGGCTTATCGTGACCTGTTCCAGTTTTACTGATTGGTCGGGGGTTAGCCTCTTCATTGTGAGCAACTTCAATTACCTGCACGTTGTGGGTTTGGCCTCACCAGTTTGTTCTATATTGCCCTGGAATGAAATTCTCCTTAACCTTGACCCCCACGGATTGTAATTGCCAGGTGGAGGACTGCTGGATGATCTATTTGTGTTTGGTTCCTGCCAATTACTGTATTGGTTAGTGCCACATGTGGGCAGTGTGTTGCGAACTTGTTGGCCACAGCCCCTCTGTTCAGTAAAAACCATACTGTTGGAATTATGTTTGTGACTTCCTTTGAAATCTCATTTGTACTTTTGGTTTCTTCTGTTACCATAGCTATTTCTTGTATTACTGGTTTTGCATGGGACATACAGGTGCCAACTGTGTTGGTCATTGCCACTGGTGCTGTTGACTATTTTGCGGAGGCCCACACTGCATATTAATGTTCTCTGGTTGCAACAGCCCCTCTTCATATATTAGGTCAGTCAAGCCAAGTACGGATAAAGAATACTCTAGATCTTTTTCAGGTGTAGTGATCAGCTTTCTCCTGATATGAGCGGGCAGGCGACTTTTCAGTATTTTCAATATTTTCACGTGGGAAACTGGGTTTGTTCAATAGCTGGTTTTGTTTAAGTATTTTTCGAAATGCTTCTTCAGTCCCCCATGTCTACTACTGAAAGCTGATGGGTTGAAAATTTCTCGACATAGCCTCTTTTGGACTTCTGTGGATCAGTATTTGTCCATGAAAGCCTGAATTACTCATAGGTATGGCACCTCTCAGCCGTATCTGTTGCCTACAATAAAACATCGCCTTTTGTATACTCCACAACAAACTGGATCATCTGTACTAATGTCCAGTTTTGGGGTAACATGTTGTGAAAAGCTCTGATAAACACTGTGGTGTTCATTTTCTTACCCTCAGTTGAAGAAAAAAAAATCTGAAATTGCCTATTACAGAGTAGACTCTTGTCCGCTAATAAAGTAGACAAACATGCAGTATTGTCTGTTGCCGCTAAGGCAGTGTTTGGATGCACGTGATTATACTCCTTGTTTGGATGCACCTGGATATGTTTGCGCAAGTGTTATTGACATTGGCATTGCCTGTTGTATTTTGTAATACCTTTCTTCTCCATCTGTAGCACTGGTAGAAAATGGTTGATAAGTATTACCACGATCTGTCTTGCCTGACTGCACCTGACTGCTTGCTATTGGCGTCTCTCTTGTGACACCCGCAACGTTAATTAGAGTGCTCTGCAAATTCTCTTCCAGTGCTTTTTAGCCTAGCTCAGTCCCAGCAATCATTTCGTTTTGCCTTTTCTTTACTACCTCTTCAACTGCTTTGACATGGGTCTTATGATCTTGTACAACCTTCTGTGTGAGGGGCGTACCCATAGCTAACATTCCCATTTCGGCTCTGTCCTTTAAATTCTGTACCTCCTTTTCTATTTTTTCTTGTGCTTTCTGAACTTATTGCCTAAATCTAAATTACTTAGTTTTACCAACAGCTCCTGTACTACTTCTGACAAATCTTTACATAAAGATTGCAACCCATTAACAGTACGTGACAGAGCGTCTAAATTTTTGCAAATTTCCGACTGAACCTCTTGCATCTGAGTCTACACGCCACTCATGATCTTTAGTTTTCCTGCCATTTCCTCTTGTGCCTCGTCTACATATGACACTTTCTGATTTAGGTTGTTTATCTCCTGAGACAGATCTGTGAATAATTCCTGTATTAACACGATTCACGTTGTCCGTCGCACTTCACATAGTGTAGACTGGGAACTGTCTGCTAGGCATGCCCGATGTAAAACTGACTGGCCACAGCCCGTGCTGCCTGAGTTGTTGTTGTTCCGCTGGCAGAGGGCACGGCTGAATTCTCGCATGCCCTCTGGTGGACGGGACTCTACTTGTGGCTACTACTGTCCGTGATGTGCCGTGCTGATGTGCGCCTCCCGCGATCTTTCTGGTGGCTACTGCACTCCTCCTCCTTCGGGGGGTGAAGCCACTGTGATCCACTGCGTCGGAAGGTGGAGTGTCGTGCAGTAGCGATGACCTCCACGTCCATTGGAATGCTGGAGTCGGGGGGATCCGCCAACCCTTGAGCCGGAACCTACGAATACGGTTGGAAGTGACCCACATGAAGAGGCCCCCGTCTTCCCACCACTGGAGCCTGGGACAGAATGGGTGAAAAGCTGTCGAACGCCAGATCCCGTTCCACCTCGGGAGGAGCAAGACCCAGGGGCGGGGACGATGGGGAAGGCAGGACCACAGGTGAACCAGCCTCCTGAGAAAATGGGCCTATTCGAGGGGGGCCGGTTCTCGCCGGGGCATCTCTAAAGATGGCGATGCCAGTGCTGGAGCTACAGGAGGCCGCCAAGGCTGAGAACCAACACAGTGTGGCGGAGTCACAGGTGGGAGGGGCGGTAGCGTCCCCTGAGAAAACAATGCGGGTGTCGGCAATGGGAAAGCCGGTGTCTGAGGGGTCGGAGGGTGGGTGCCCAAACATGGACGTAGCTGATTTTGGTTACGACGTACCTCCCGGTCCCCCGCCTGCAAGGTATAGAGCCAGCAGCCATTGCGGCGCAGGACCACCGCTGGTATCCAACGTGGATTGCGACCAAACCCACGTCCCCAGACCGACATACCCGGTGGAAAGCTGGGTACCTCGTTTTGCGAAGACTGGCGAGGACCAGGCCGGGGGAGGTGCAACAGAGTCCTAGTTTGGCGCCCGTGGAGGAGCTCTGCGGGGCTGTGTTCTCCCATCGGTGTGGTCTGGTATGCTGTCAGGAAAAATGTCAACGCCTCCACCGCAGGAAATTCGTGCACATACTTTTTCATCTGCGTATTAAATGTGCGCACCATGCGTTCGGCTTCCCCATTCGATTGTGGATGAAAGGGGGGAAAGGGAGGAGGGAACGGCGCCAGAGCAGACTGCGTGGAGAGCAACGCCGGAAGTGCTTGTGTCATGGTTGCCATGAGCTCCTTCTGCTGCTCAACAAAAACCCGCACTAAATCCTCCATGCCATGCATATGCTGCGAAACCTGAACGACGACGCAACATGCGAAAGAACGACCCTACTCGTTGTCAGTTGTGTATTAACACGATTCACGTTGTCCGTCACAATTCACATAGTGTAGACTGGGAACTGTCTGCTAGGCATGCCCAATGTAAAACTGACTGGGCACAGCCCGTGCTGCCTGAGTTGTTGTTGTTGTTGTTGTTGTTGTTGTTCCGCCAGCAGAGGGCGCGGCCAAATTCTCGCGTGCCCTCTGGTGGACGGGACTTTACTTGCGGCCACTACTGTCCGTGACGCTCCGTGCCGTGCTGATGTGCGCCTCCCGAGATCTTTCTGCAATTCCACCATTAATTTCTTCCCCATATCGGAAGGTTTACATGTTAAATCATCAGAAAGGTCAGTGTGTAGATTTTGACTTAAATTATCGAACCTCTGCGATAGGTCATTTTTTAAGATCACAAAATTTTTCATCAAGTTTATTGCTTTGTTATGTAGAAAAATTATTAAATAAAGTCATTATGTCAGTGAGGCCTTTACAAGTGTTCTGCATTGAATGCATTGATAACACGTTAGCATCTTGTGTACCCGTCGTGTCTTGTTCTGTCACATTTGAAACAAATTCTCTTGACATGGAGAAACTGAAATTTACTGATTCTGCACTAATGCCTCTTTCACTGGCTTTATGCGAGAAAATGCTGCTCGGTAAGATTAGCTTGATAGCATCGTGAGATAAGACATTATCATCGGCATAAATTTAATTAGTGTGATATTCTTTGGCGTCGCACTAGTTGCAGTGATATTTTGTATCTCTACACTATTTTCATAAGTAGCCATAACCTTTTTAACTGGTTCCATGTTGCATATCTTTTTTAAAATTTTAAATATGAAATAGAATTGAATTTTAATCTTAAAATTGGTTGCGAACATTTTCCCGATCAGTACATGATGTATCCTATGCCAGTATTGCAGCTTATTGTTGCCTTTACAATTTTTATATCCACATTTCGAAAAATCGAGATAATGTTAACCTAAATCTCTGTTGCTTTAAAGAAAATGCTGTAGATTTTCAACTGGATAGAGTAAGATACTGATTCTACTTTTGATCGAGGTGTTAACAAGCGCAGTCATGCAAGCTATAAGTTAAGAGTTCTTTCCTACCTTATGGACGATCTTCTGAAATGTTGTTGGTACAATTCCTCTGGTTAACCATTTGTAATTTATGCATACCATGTGGTGTTTGTTCATCATGAAACAAAGTAAATACAAAACCAATTAGTGCAATAGAATGTTAACAACATGTTTTATATCATTTAATTATTGTACCTGTTTAACACTATCTGGTACCGTCCAGGGATCAGTCACCAGGTCTGCTGATTAATTAATAATTTTAAGAATAATAATTATGATGGGAATTTGCTGGCACTACACAAGAGGCACAACAATAATGTGTTCACTGCACATGGACGCGCACTCCAGTCAGCCAAGCTTATGATTTTTAATAGATACAAAAAATTTTTAGTGTATAATATTAGATTATTAGATGATATTTCTTCTACCCATGAAGTTATTTATCTCCTCCTCTTCTTTGAAAACAGTGTTACGGCATCGAGCTTGATCTGCTTAAATTTCTTAATTTTCCGATGTATTACAGGTACTTGTGACACAGATCAGATGAAATGGAAAACTAATAAATGACAGTGGCTTATTTATACAAAAACTAATATATTTCACATTACTAGTGAACCAAACAGAAATTCACCTTCTCTCTCTATCATAGACGGGAAAAGACAGACTGTACAAGATCGATGAAACATCTGATAGTAGTTTTTACAAAACATAAGAAAATTAATGTTCTTCTCCTCCCCCACCACCCTTCCAATTGTCTTCACAGGCTTCATTGCTGTGGGCAGACTGCATTGTAGTCTTTGCTGTAAACTACTTACGTGGATTAAAGGATAAAGATAAACACAGAAAAGTAAAACTTTTAACCATACAAATAAACCGGCATAAGTCTCAATAGATACATCTTTTTCAGTTGTATGAATGTTATGCCCGTAACGGTGGTATCACCCCTGAATAACTGATTGCCCAACGTTTAGAGACCTTTTAGAGGCAGAACTGTGTGCAGAGATTTTCAAACTATACAGTGTGAATAAACAGTTCAAAACCTTCTTGGATGTCTTCATAAAGCACTCTGAATCTTACTTCCAATCAAGACAAGTGATGGTAAAATTGACCAGGGGAAAGAATGCATAACTTCTGAGATAAAAGTACTTTACATCAGAAATTGCAGCTATGTTGAATTTAGAGATCAAGCTGTAATCATAAGTTGAAATTACCATACCATTAGTATTATAAAATCTTCCTGTCTGTTATGGTACACAATTAATGCGAGTGGAGAATAGTACATTCCCATATTAGAGCAAGTATTATCGAAAACATTAAATAAGGAATATATAAACCCAATGAGACAGACACATGTGGTACAGTACCCGGATTTGTGTAGTGTCAGACATTCGTGTTATTAAAATGATTGATCAGCACATGCATCAATTATTTCCTGACAGTGTCTACAGGAATAGGATCTAATAACAAACATGTGAAAGGAATAAAGGAAAACAGAGAATGAAATTTCTGTACAGTATGAGAAAATATCACTACGCAGCAAATAAGTCATTATGCAGTGGGCAGGCATATAGAAATATGGAAAATAGCATAGCTATCAAATAAAGCCCTTCTGAGCTAACAAATGTGCACATACATCTCTCGCATATATCCATTGTTGCCAACAAACACTGTTACTTGATGGAATGAGTAGTGACCTTGGTTGGCATGGGATGTGGGGGGGGGGGGGGGGGAGGGGGAGGGAGGGAGGAGCATGAACTGGAACATGGCATTATGTACAGGAAGGTAAAGAAGAGAGAGGTTACAATGGGTGAGCTGGATGAAGTAACTCATTGCAAAGTGAGAGTTGCTACAGAGACAGGAGGGTGGAAGTAGGTGGTGACAGTGAGGAGGAGTGAGGAAGGCATTCGGAAGACTTGGAAGATTGAGACCAGGAGCGACTGCAAAACTGGATATGTTGCAGGAAGAGTTTCTACTTACGCAGTTCAGAAAACCTGCGGTGTTGCCCTCCAGGAAACCTGGTTCCCGACAACGCGTATCCCTGCCCTCCGTGGCTATAAGGGATATTACAGGAACTGTAGCGACTATAATAGTGTGTCAGGTGGAGTTTGTGTTTATGTTCCTAAACTCAGTCTGTAGTGAACCTGTGCCCCTTCAAACCCATTTTGAAGCTGTGGCTGTCAGAATAAGGACGACACAGAAAATAACTGTCTGCAATGTACATCTTCCTCCAGATGGTGCAGTACCCCTGAATGTAATAGCTACACTAATTGATCAGCTCCCTAAACCTTTCCTACTTTTGAGAGATTTTAATGCCCCTAACCCCTTGTGTGGTGGCACTGCTTATTGGCCGAGGCAGAGATGTCGAAACTTTACTGGCTCAGTTTGACCTCTGCTTCTTAAATACTGGGGCCGCCACACATTTCAGTGCAGCTCATGGTAGTTACTTGGCCATTGATTTATCAATTTGCAGCCCAGGACTTCTCCCATCTGTGCATTGGAGAGCACACGATGAACTGTTTGGTAGTGACCACTTCCCCATCTTCCTGTCACTGCCCCGGCGTCAGGCCCACGGACACCTGCCCAGACTACAAGGCGGACTGGGAATCTTTCACCTCTGCTGTCACTGTTGAATCTCCCCCACACGGCAACATTGATGTGATGGTTGAGCAGGTGACTACAAAAATTGTTTCTGCTGCAGAAAACACGATCCCTCGCTCTTTAGGGTGCCTGAGGCATAAGGCAGTCCCTTTGTGGTCGCCGGAAGTCGCTGAAGCAATTAAGGAGCATCAGCAAGCTCTACAGCGGCATAAGCGGCACCCTTCCCTGGAGCCCCTCTTGCCTTTAAACAGCTCTGTGCCTGCATTCGCTAACTTATCAAACGATGGAAGCAGGAGTGTTGGGAGAGATAAGTCTCCACCATTGGGTGCCATATGTCACCTTCCCAAGTCTGGGCAAATGTCAAACATCTTTTTGGGTACCAGACCCTGACAGGTGTTCCTGGTGTTACTGTAAATAGCATGTTATCTACCGACGCAAACACAATTGCCCAGCACTTAGCTGAGCACTTTGCTCGAGCCTCTGTGTCGGAGAATTACCCCCCAGCCTTTCACAGTCTCAAATAGTGGCTGGAAGGGAACGTCCTCTTATTCACTACTTGCCACTATGAATCCTATAACGCCCCATTTACAGAGTGGGAGCTCGTCAGTGCCCTTGCACATTGCCCTGACACAGCTCCCGGGCCTATTCAGATACACAGCCAGATGATTAAACATCTCGCATCTGACTAAAAGTGACATCTCCTCATCGTTTTTAACCAGATCTGGTGCGATGGCATCTTTCCATCGCAGTGGTGGGAGCGCACTATTATTCCAGTGCTCAAACCTGGTAAAAACCCGCTTGATGTGGATAGCTATCGGCCCACCAGCCTCACCAACATTCTTTGTAAGCTGCTGGAATGTGTGGTATATCTGCGGTTGGGTTGGATCGTGAAGTCGTGTGGCCTACTGGCCCCATGTCAGGGCGGCTTCTACCAGGGTTGCTCTGCCACTGATAATCTTGTGTCCGTCGAGTCTGCCATGCGAACAGCTTTTTCCAGGTGGCAACACCTGGTTGCCGTCTTTTTTGACTTACGTAAAGCATACGACATGACCTGGTGGCATCATATCCTTGCCACATTGTATGATTGGGATCTCCTGGACCCGCTCCCAATTTTTATCCAAAACTTCCTGTCGCTCCGTACTTTCCGTGTCCAAGTTGGTGCCTCCCATAGTTCCATCCATATCCAGGAGAATGGAGTCTCGCAGGGTTCTGTATTGAGTGTGTCTCTATTTTTAGTGGCCATTAATGGTCTAGCAGCAGCTGTAGGGCCCTCCATCTCACCTTCTCTGTATGCAGACGACTTCTGCATTTCGTACTGCTGCTCCAGTACTGGTGTTGCTGAGCGTCGCCTACAGGGAGCCATCCACAAGGCGCTTCCAGTTTTCAGCCGCACAGTCGTGTGTCATACACTTCTGTCGGCGTCATACCGTTCATCCTGACCCAGAACTTCACCTTCATGACGATCCACTCACTGTAGTGGAGACATATCGATTCTTAGGACTGGTTTTTGACGCTCGATTGACTTGGATTCCTCATCTTTGTCAACTTAAGCAGAAGTGCTGGCATCACCTCAATGCCCTCTGTTGCCTGAGCAACACCAATTTGGGTGCAGATCGCTCTATGCTACTGTGGCTCTACAGAGCCCTTGTCCAATCCCGAATTGACTATGGGACTGTGGTCTATGGTTCAGCAGTGCCCTCAGCATTGCATTTACTTTACCTTGTGCACCACTGTAGGGTTCGACTAGCGGCAGGAGCTTTTAGGATGAGTCCAGTGACCAATGTACTGGTGGAGGCTGGGGTCCTTCCATTGCATATCAGACGTGCACAGCTGCTCACCAGGACTGGAGTCCTTCCCTTTACCACCTCTACTTGGGGTCCATTCACATACGCCTCCATGGTGTATGCCTCGGCCGCAGCTTCGTATGGACCTTTCATGTGGCCCTAAGAACTCCATTAACTCTGCGGCTCTCCGCTGTCACATCATCTCGATTCTTGACGTGTTCCGGGGCTCTGAAGTGGTTTACACCGACGGCTTGATGGCTGATGGTCACGTTGGGTTTGCCTATGTTCACGGCGGCCATATTGAACAGCATTCCTTACCTGATGGCTGCAGTGTATTCACTCCAGAGCTGGTGGCCATTTCTTGTGCACTTCAGTATCTCCGTTAATGCCCTGGGGAGTCTTTTCTTTTATGTACCAACTTCTTGAGCAGCCTGAAAACTATCGACGAGTGCTACCCTCATCATCCTTTGGTAGCGTTCATCCAGGAGTCCTTCTATGCCCTGGAACAGTCCAGTTGGTCAGTGATGTTCGTCTGGACCCCTGGTCACATCGGAATCCCAGCAAATGAACTTGCTGACAGACTGGCCAAACAGGCTACACAGAAACCACTTCTGGAGATGGGCATCCCCACAACTGACCTGCGTTTGTTATTATGCCGCAAGGTTTTTCAGCTTTGGGAGACGGAATGACAAAATCTCCGTATGCACAACAAACTGCAAACCATTAAAGGGTCCATGAATGAGTGGAAGTCCTCGATGATAGCCTCTCGCAGGGACTCCGTGGTTCTCTGCCGGGTCCGCATTGGCCATGCCTGGGTGACCTACAGCTACGTCCTGTACCGTGAAGACCCACCTCAGCGTCGGTGTGGCGCCCGGTTCACAGTGGCCCATATTCTTCTGCTCTGTCCTTCTTTGGTTGCCCTGCGACTTCACCTTTGGTTGCCAGACCATTATCATTGATTTTAGCAGACAATGCCTCATTGGCTGATTTAGTTTTACATTTCATCCATGAGGGTGGGTTTTATCATTGAATCTGAGTTTTAGTGCATGTCCTTTGTCCCTCTGTGTCCTCCCTCCTAGTGCTTTTAGGGTGGAGGTGTTATTGTGTTGCAGGGTGGCTGGCTTTTCCTTTTTATTTTTGTGGTCGGCCAGCCACTGTAATCTGCTTCCTTGTTTTACTCTCTTCTAACTGTTTCTTGCATCGCTGTTGTTTTCTTGTCCTCTTTTGTTCCTTTAGTGTTCGTTGTCTTTCTTTCATTCTTGTGGTCTTTCCTTTTGTTTCCATTTTGTGTTATATGTCTCATCTGTTTTATTCTCACCCTTGTGGCATTGTTTTATTAGGAACAAGGGACACCGATGACCTCTTAGTTTGGCCCCCCCCCCGCCTCCCCTTTTGAACCAACCAACCAACCAAAACCTGGTGTGAGCATGTGTGTGAGAGTTGGGTGGGGGCAGGGGCGGGGGCAAGGGGGGGGCGGGGGCAGGGGCAGGGGCAGACGGAGATAGGCTTGAAATGACAGATTGTGTAGCTGGCAGTGCCCAAATATACAAGTGTTTATCTTGAGCGACCTTAATCCAACAGCTATATTATTAATCAGACTGCGAATATATATACACCTTGCAAGTACTTTATTAAAATATAAGGCTTGTAGTAAAGTTCAGTTGGTATCCTCAGAAGAGAATGAGTTTAGTCGGCAGATTAGAGACTTTTCGTGCATGTATTTATTGGCAAACTTTTATTGTCCAGTATTGCAAGACAGGCTGAATGAACAAAGGGGCAAGACAGCAATTTTAAGGTAAATTTAGCATTCCAGAAACTTCCCTAGAGTCCCCAGATGGAAGGGTACAAACTGGAAATAGACATTGAATAGTTTCTCTTTCAAGATACCTGGATAGGACAAGGTCAGCTGTGTCCCAAATAGTGGTAGCTATTTCTTTTTATTGCCATTGGATCATCTTGGAAAACAAAGTATTGTGTAGGCTGTAATAGATTGTGTCCTCTAGGAGCAGATGTTCGCCATGATATTAAGCGTAGAAAAATGTGGTGCAGAAATAAATGTATCTCAACAAGACCCAAATAGGTTGTATAAGCTGTATAAGCCCCCACTCATACACTAGAAAGGGAGAACAAAGCTAACAGTTGTCGCATGGAGAGGTCCATATCGTGAGACTTTCTGCTCCACTATTGTCACTCTGGTCCTCACTTTACAGATTTGGCGTGATCAGAGCACTGTTGGAGCCTGTCACAGTTGCTGTCCTAGAAGATGCGACTGCCTTTACAATCTTTTGTTAGCCACCAGTAAGACAAAAAGAGTAAGGTGAGAGCAGCATTGACATGCAATGTTGTTAATATTGCATCTCTTCCAGCTCCTCAGTAATGCAGCACTGGTCTTGCATATACTCAAGGCTTAAAGGTGATCAGTGACTGTGCAGGTGTGCTGCAAGTTGGTTTTTGGCCACACTGTGGTGGTGACAATTCATTGAGGTAGGTTGTTTGGTTGGTTGCTTGCTTGGTTACATGTTCCATAGATCTTTTTAAAAATTCTCTTATCAAAATGATGTGGAATGAGTCAGTGAAAGTTGGATAATTTGTTGATGGCTATCTCCATATAGAATGGTGTAGTAGGTACCATGAAGTTGATATATAATATCACTGCTTTGCAGGTGTTCTGCCACTGATGGGGTAGGCAATGCCAGTGACAGGAGTGGAATAGGAAATGTGGATGGATATAAGGGATGGGTTTCCAGCTGGATCTTTTTGAGGAGTATGAATTTTGGCGTAAGGGATTGGGAGCAGAAGAGGCATAAGGAAAAAAAATGCAAAAATATTGTTTAAGGTGGGTGGGTGGGTGCAAAGCAAGACATTGAATGAGGTGAGCAGTATTCAATGACTGAGGTGTGAAGGATTACAAGAAGGATATTTATAATTTTGGGAAGCAGTGAATTTGTTGAAGCCTGAGCACAGAATATAATTTAATTGTTCCTATCTTGTGGCTGTTAAGTGTAAAAGGGCTGTTCGTCAGTAGGTAGGGGGTAGACTTTCCTGAGCAGACTGCATATGCAACGAACATATTTGAGTTTCAGCCCTCTGTCTTCAGAAGGCCTTTCTTGAACTTCAGACTAATCACTCGTTTGGGCATTGCCATGGATCAGTTCTCCGCCATAGACATCTGTCCCCAGTCTTTGCAATGAGAAGTGGTAAACAGCTTGCACTCCAGTCACTACTCTGTGGTCTTGTAGTGTAATTCTTACCTTAATTAGGATCTGAGATACTTGTCAGTGAGCGCATTTCTAGAGTTGATACTGCTGATGCTGCACTAGACTAAATAATTGAGAAGAACAATATTTAAAAGGACTCATCCCTAGCCGAATTGTTCAGGGGTTGGCTTCCTGTCATCTACATCTTAATAATGGCCAAGGTTCTTTAGTCTGTTTTGATTAAAACGTGTATCTTCTTTTCCACTTGTGTTGTCTTCAAAAGTAACTTCTGCACAAGTAAAACAGAGACTTTCATTCTCTAGATAAAAGCACTCAAAACTAAAAGACACACACATTGTTGCCCATTGACTGACAAGTACTTGACATTCAGAAATCGCTAGAGCAACTCATATGTTTTCATTCACTTGAATGACAAATTACATACATGTTGCACATTTATGAAACAGTTGAACTACGGATGGCTTGCGAAAAAGTAAGACATTAAAGTGAACTGTGGGCTGAGAACTGAGTTCTGATGTGCTTTTGACAGATATTTGTAATGTAGGTATTTGCAGTAGAACATTCTGGATATGTCTAATATCATTACAGTTATTTTACTAAAATCAAATGTAGACAAAATTTTCTGTTTTCATGTGTGGGCAATATCGAAGAATGAAAATAATTCCAATGAATATGTTAAATAATTACAAATTAGAGATCAAAGGTTCCATAATATGAAGTGTATGAAGCATTTTGTACATATTGCTGGTAAGTGATTTTACATTAAATAAATTTCTTTTTTGTGAAGCTAACTATATTTTTGTAAACAATAGGAAATTATTTCGATAATGGATAATAAATTTCAGTTGGGAACAGCGTAAATAAAATGATACGATTTAGTGATATATGCTATGATTGGGGTGAAGTATCTGATGGGTAGTTACGTTTTTTTCTAAAAATATTTGTCTTCAAAATTATGTTCCCATTCTTATTTCCCCATTTTAAAGTGAAATTAATAGGATGGCAGTCTTTCTGGAATATTGTGCTTATGTTTTATAACTTATAGAAATGTTCTTATTAATTACAAACAAATAAGAAAAATATTATTGCTGAAAGTGCTCCTATGTATCATTTGCTTCAACAAAAACCGTGTATTGTGCATTTCAGAACTAAAAAGTTATCAAATACTTCAAAGCCAAATGTGGTATTGAACCATGCATTTTCTCTAACTGCCCTAAATCTTAATAATACAGTTTAATTGGGTAGATAAAAAAAAGATCTGCTCACCAAGCGGTGGCAGTAAAACACACACATGGATTTTTTATCCATCCAATTACATAATATTTTCAAAAATTGATTGTTTTCATTGATATGTTGGCCTAAATCTTGGATTCTCACAGTCTGAATACATGTAACAGACTGAACTGTGCCCAAAAGAAATCCACCAAAATGGCATTTCAGCAATGCTAAATGGGCATGTTGCAGCCATCTGTATTTGAACACAGCAACAGTGTCAAAGAGTTTGTGGGTCACATTATACATTCATTCATTCCACAATCTTCAACGAGCTCCAGATATATCACATTCGCTGTTGGAATGAAGATTTCTACTCGGCAGTTGTGGAGAGATATGTGGCTCTGCAGAGGTTTAACTACAGATTTCCTACAGAGAACCTCGCAGACTTCCAGGAGAGTCTGAAAAGCTTTAAGGGTGTTGCAGGAGAGGTTGTGTTGTGAAATAACAGTGCAGAAAGAAAATCGATGTGTTGTGCAATTTAAGAGTTATATAGCATTAAAGTTAACCAATCAGGTCATTGTGTGTGCAAATTCAACCACTTGCACATGCTAAATGCGCTAATGCAGTGAGTTACCATTTGTTCAAGTGCTCATTACCAGTTAAAATGTGTCATTTTTGGAAGTGCTAAGCTATATGAGTAAATGCTACATTTGTTCAGTTTGAGGAAACCAAGCAAAGAACATGTTTAGCGACCATCTTGGCAGACAGGTTGAACTTGTGTGTGCAATGACCTTATTAGCTAACTTCAGTGTTAAATAACTCAGAAATGGCACAACATGATAAATTTTTTTTATCAACAATTATTTCCAGCACAACCTCTCCTGAAATGCACTTACAAGCATTTCAGACTGTTTTTGACCACCCTGCATAGCAGCTGCACTGAAAGAGGGTTGTCCCTACACAGTATGTAGAAAAATTGCTGTTAAAACTGTTGTTTCACCAAGACAATTGCTGCCACTTACATGAGTCAGGCATCATGCCTTCAATATGCAGTTGCTCTTTCTCCATGCGATGTACCTTTTGCATTTCTTGCTTTTATGTCTTTTTTTTTCCCAAAGGAAAAGAGAGAAGGTGAAGCAATAGCCCAGCATAGAGCCTGCACCTACTGTCATGTATTATTGATTTTCAAATGTTAAAAAACACAAGATGTATATCCTGTTTTTTGGTAAGAGAAGGGACTCACTCTCTGTTAATGAACAAAGGTAGACGCACATTATTTTAGAGCGTAATTGGTGGTACTCATTTTGATTGTGAGAATAAGTAAAAAGTCTGTATTTTTGATGTGTGTAGAAGAAATAATATAGTGGTACTTCACCAATGATAAACTGAGTTTTTATTCCAAGTGGTACTGCAATATATAAAAATCCAATAAGCCCACCTGTGTACTTCGAGTTATTACAAAGATCCGATTACAAAACAAATGATGGACAAGGTCAAGATTTTGTATGTGGATACGGCGATCAGATGTGGTATTATTAATTGGTAAGCATAAATCATCAACAACAGAAAGACTATTCTGTTTATGTGAAACTAATGTGAAAAGATTCTTTACCCATTTACAGGCATAGCTCAGCTTATTGTGCTTGTCTGACACACCGAAAAATTAATCTTGTTATTTACACATATCTAAACTTTTTTTTTTTATATAATAAAGTGACGACCGCTACTGTATACTGTCAGAAAAAAGTCTCTCTGTTTAGGGAGACAGTATATCCATATGAGAGCTGAATCCAGATGATACTGAGGCATATGATTCTGCACCTTTTTGCAAACAAATCAAGCATTGCATGATTGCTACATTGACAATAAACCAAAGAAAATCTCCCTAAAATTTTATACTAAAGTCTGGTAGATAGTGCAGTTTCCCAACTCGTGAAAGGAGGCAGTTTTGGGCCTACTTCTCAAACTAGTGATTAACTTAATGGGTGTCAGTAGTGACTGAAGTGTTGCCTTTGTAAGCTGTGTAGGGAAGAATTAGGAACAAATGATCAGTCATTGTCAGGTCTGGATACTGAAACCAAACACCTTCCTAACCACTCTTACCAGGATTGAGGAAGTATCATTCCATCATTGACAATGTGACCCTTCGGGAGTTTGTTATACAAAAGGCTTTCCTGATACACTACTAGTAGAGACACGATTTAGTTGGAAGGTTTTGCAGGGAGACTTTCTTATGACATAATCATTAACGCTATAAATCATGAGGGCATCAGGTTGATATGATCAGGCTGGTCATAATGCCTAAAGAATTAACCTCACACACAGCTTTTGCACTGAGATTGGGAGCTACCACGTATAATCTGACAACTTTTAAGGGGTACAGCCATTGGTATTAGTATGACATAGTAAATCGCACCACTTAAGCATCGCTTATTCTCTGTAACTTTTCGAGCTGAGTGCATTTTATTTTATTTTATTTTTTTATTTATTTTTATTTTTAGTGAGCATTGTCTTGCTATTTTTATGTTCAACGATGCCCAAGCACTCCTGATCACACGCCAGTATGCGGGTAAAGTGTCATTGTTCGGGGTTCTCACAGATTGGTCGTGTGTAGATATGGTGCACCAAAATTATTTGAATAATTTTTTATAGTGATGGTTTATGAGTTTGGATGTGTTACATTGATAGATAGGGTAGCAGTGAACATTGATATGGTTTATTTGCAGAAGATGTGTGTAGTTACATATGAGATCAGGAGACATAACAGCATTGTTGTTGTCAGTAAGTAGCCTGCGAAAGTAGAATACATTTAAATGTTAATGTGAGCAGGGTTGAGTCTAGGTGTTGTTAGGAAGTAAAATGATCTGTATGCTTAACCTTTTACAGCAATATTTTTCCGCATAAATTTGAGGAACTTTGATATTTTCTTTAAATACAGATACACATTTTTGTATAGGGCAACATGGTCAAATTTGCTTAGCAATAAACTGTTTTTTCTCTGTTAACAGTCTCATATTCAAAGTCTGATTGTTGCAGAATCAAAGTAAAATAGAGGGGAAGACAGATTATAGCCAGCATCTCAAAATGGCTCAGGTATATGGGTTTCTAGCTGTTCCAGAATCACTGGCATATCAAAGCACTACTTGCCCATCCATGGAACAAATTTTCAGGAATTGTCCCAGGAAATGACACCTGGGTTCAGTGCAAAGTGTGAGATAGTGTCAGTTGATGTGGGACAACTACCAACCAAAACCTAGGACTGTAACCAATTACTCCTTTGGTTACTAAAGAGGCCGAGGTTAATTCAGTTTATTGAAGTACAGGAGAAATTGCATTTCTTCATGTTCTGCAATTTTCCCTGATTGTGTCATGCTCAGCCTACTAATTAAAGTATGTGAAATCTTGAGGTCAGTGGAGTGAATGCATTGTATTTGGATTACAAAGTTCCTTATATGCTGTGACTGTGTGTGACCTTCAATCTGTACACTTTTTGCCAGCAGATAAAGTAATCCAGAATATCCATAATGGTCTCTTCCATGTACAAAAGTGGGGAATTGAGGTGTCATTCTAATGGGTACCGGGGCACCTAGGAATTAAGAGAAATTGATTAATAGATGTGGCAGCCAGGGAAGGAAGTTCTGAAAAATCTGTGGCTCAGTGTGCAGTGTGTCTTCATGCTTCCACATTGCTGTGGAATTAGGTGCAAATGAAACAAAAAAAGGGTTGCTACAACAAAGGGCGCTAAGCAATGGATAATAAACTGTAGTTATGGTATACATCCTTCTGGCTACTAGGATGAAATTAAATCCTTCTCACTTGTATATGTACAAGCCACAATGTGATGGTACTTGGCTTCTTCCTCCAAGTAGAGGACCATCCATTGTGTGGTGCCTTTTGCGTACAGAACACAGTATACCATACTTTGTTTTATTTTAAGATAAGAGACCAGACAGTGCTTTACTTGTGGCTCTGTCTTGAAATTGTAGCTAACAATGGGGATTTTAGAATACTGTGCTAAATAGGAGTTTCACATTTTTTGGAAAGTGTGTGTGCATGCATGTGTGTACACACACACACACACACACACACACACACACACAGAGAGAGAGAGAGAGAGAGAGAGAGAGAGAGAGAGAGAGAGAGAAGGGGGAGGGGTGTTAAATGGCAAAGTCAGAGACAGGGAAATTAGGCTGAAACCTTATATCTGTTTGTTGTTGTTGTTGTTGTTGTTGTTGTGGTAGCAGTCAGCCTGAAGACTGGTTTGATGCAGCTCTCCACACTACTATATCCTGTGCAAGCCTCTTCATCTTCGAATAACTACTGCAACCAACATCCTTCTGAATCTGCTTACTGTCTTTTTCTCTTGATCTCCCTCTACGATTTTTAGCCCTCACACTTTCCTCAGATACTAAATTCCTGATCCCTTGAAGTCTCAGAATGTGTTCTATCAACCAATCCCTTCTTTTAGTTACATCTCACTGACTTGAATTTGACTGATTTGTCAGGCAATGCTCTGCCTATTGATTTTATACAATTTAAAGTATGCATAAGGGAACTGCCAGTCCCCTCATCCAAACACCCAACCACCATAATCTTGCCAATGTGGCAAAAGCCAAAGGATGAAGGTAATGCCGTAACACTAAAGTGGCTTCTGTAGTGCAATAGAGCATTGACAGGTTCAGGAGTTGGTTGGAGAAACTGTTTCATTTACAAACAATCCCTTGCTTTTACCTACAACGCACCTATTTTAGAGTGTCTGACACCTGTGTTCTAAGAGATTGTATAGTCTTCACAGAATGGATAAGCTCAGTAGAGAGAGGGCTGAATGTGGTGTTGCTATCCTTGTAAATGATGAATACCATGATTCATCTCTTCCTGTAAACGTTAAGTTTACAAACAATTGCTGTTTATAGCATGTGCTGAATAAAGTGATTATTTTAGTATTTAACTGCCCATAATGATTTTGTAGACAATAATACCCAACCTTGTCACACGATTGCACTGCCAGTTGGTGCTCTGTAGAGGTGACTACTCAACGTTTGTTTTGTTACTCCATTACTTCCTCTTGATAGAAAGTATATGTTCTGAATAGGGACAAAACACACACCTCATCACTACTATGGGTTAATCCTGTTACATTAATCTATTCTTGTGTTCACGCCAAAGTATTCTGGACAGCTGTGTGACGGACTTTCTATACACAGAATAATTACAGTTTTCCAATTGAAGATTGGTGTTAAGACCTGTAGAGCCTATCTGGTGAGAACTACCGTCTTTTGAGTGATGAGGGTTGAATGCCACTGTATAATTAATAAGAGCAAAAGGAGTATGTGGCAACAGTTTTTGGACTCCTTATCAATTCTGCCAGTAAACTAACAGATGTGTGGAACATATTTAAGATGTGCACTAATAAATATTGAGATGTCCTGGGTGCACTATTAAACATTGATGTCCTGTCCTCGACTGGTCACATACTCTCTTACTTGATGTGGATAATTGAATGCCCCTGTCTCTTCAATAACCCACAGAGCCCAGATGGTGTATTCTGGATGTGATAAGACATTATACTCTTTCTTCAGATGTATTAAAAATTAATATTCTTCAAATGGCTTTTTTGTTAATGTATATGACCATGTTAATCAGTGGGAAAACACCTCGTGAAAATTTCTTCATAATTAATTTATATTTTCCTTAATAGAAAATAGATTCCAGATACTGCTAGTGTATATAACAAGATCATCCTGCTTAATTGAGAGGGAACTGTCTTTAAAATTTCAAATAAATCATTGTCGTCATGTAAGAATTGCTTTTCTGTTTCACTAAACAGTGACACATCACATCAATAAAATTCAATTGGCCAAAGATACTCTTTAACAGCTGTACTGCATTTCCTTCTTCAGTGTCAGTTAATATCTGTGATTAAGATTAAAATTTGTTATTCTTTAAAAATCCCATGTCCACTTTCCTATCACACACCTCTAATCTGACATAGTTAATAAGTAAGCTTCACAGGTTCTATCGCTGTACATTCGTGTAACCATATTAGTCTGGTATTACTACTGAGTTACTACCAAAACCAAATTTACGCATTAGAAATTAAATAAACTAGTTCACTGTATTGTTCACATTTAGTCACTTTAGAAAAGTTAAGATTTTCAGTACTCTTTTAACTTTCCAAACTACACTTCAGCCACTTTTCGTAAAATTGGTAACACTTTCAATATAGGTTCTGAGTTTATCATATTTCAAAATTAAGTTGCTCACTAATAACTCCAAAACAGTGTTTGTTAATAATTGAAGACCTATTGTTCCTTCAGATGCATCAGATATTGACTTTCAAACATTTTCTCCAAGTAAGTCCAACTTCAGTAACTTTCGTATAGCTTGTTGGTACAATTAGTATGCTCTTCAATAGACTTATTTGAATAACTCTTTTTTATTTACAAGACATCAACATGACATACAATGCTCATACAAACTTAAGACCTTCTTGCGAACTAATACATTTTCATAAATTCATGTTAAACATCAAGTTTACAATAATACATAAAGGTGATGTTGACAGTGAGGACGCGATGTTCTCGCTGTTGCGGACCATCAGCACTCTTGTGGTTAGGGGCCTGCTCTGCTGATTTGCTGCGTAGGTTGTACACTGATGAATCACTGGCAAGATCTCCACTCTTTGGTATGAATTATACAGAAAAACAACATTTTAATACACAAATCATATAAAAAAGACACAATTAAATCATATGCTTTCGTGGCCTATTTGATGTCGCTCAGGTAGAAAATAACAGTTTTGCTCACTAAAAAGTGAGCTTGATAAGATGTAAAGGATAACTGGAGGACTGACCAGCTAGAGAGACAATGAGAGGATCAGTGTGGAACATTCCACTCAAATCAACTCCATTGGCAGCTGGGATCTGACTTTCATTCGATACTGAGTGTTGGTTGACATGGAAGTTGGGACTTGTGTTATACCACTGCTAAAGTTTACACTGTCCTTCATATGAGAGTTGGACTTGGAACTGCCTCTAGCATGTTACACTGTACTTGGCCATGATAAAATCCATTAGGCGACACTTCGCATGAAATGATAAGCATATTTTTCTTTAAATTTTTAACTGAATATGGGCGACATGAAAATTTCCTGTCTCAAGGAAGAACAGTTTAATTCCCTTGTTTAGTGGATGTTAATCAAAAGCTTCAGGACCTATCGTGCACAAAATTTTTGATAACCAAGCCTATCAGTTAAAAGTTCATCCAACACTGCCTGTGATACCTGACGGAAACTGGTTGATAATTTTGGAATTGTGAACCAATGATTTTCCCTGATTCTGTTGTTCATCTTTGCGACAAGTTCATATATCATAACAGATGATCATCTGCTTCTTTGTTCATTGTGGATGTTCAACTTACTTTCTGAAATAGATGGCACCACTTTCTTACAGCTCTCTCTCTCTCTCTCTCTCTCTCTCTCTCTCTCTCTCTCTCTCTCTCTCTCTCACTCATATAATATTCACTCTGTGTACTGCACAAAGTCCACTGTGAATGCATATGCTTTCACATTATTCACGCCAGAAAATGGATTATAATACTAATTCACGAGCAGCAGGATTTTCAATGATAGGGGCCATTTTGATTTACAGATATGGGCAAGCAACAGTTCAGTAATCTTTCTGCAAAATTGACAGAGCTGGACAACACAGCTATTCTGAAATCACCCCACTACATCTCTCCTCCATATATGAGATAGTTTCATAATTTACTTTGCTGGACAGCCATTGCAGTTAGACAGTTTGTGGCTTAAACAGACCCTCACACACAAGGGTATTTAGATCTAATCTCATTTCCAGCCTCGATACTGAGTGAGGGTGGTAGTGTAAATCATTAAGTAATGCTTTGCAACCGTTTCCTTAGCTTCATGACTACATAATATCAAATGATTGATAAGCAAAAAAACACACTTCACCTTGCTTCTTAATTATTAGTAATACTGTTTACTGCAATTGATAACACCACATGGATATTAATTTGAGTTACTTATTAGAAACTACTGTATCCAGCCCACCCCATTCAGTATTTAGGGTGCTGAGAGCATTGCAGTAAAACAGTAGATATTTGACCACAGTGCAGAATACAATGTAGGTGGTTTCTAATTCTGATGTGTTTTTTTTGTTCTTGTTTAGAATATTCCAGTTTTGTACTAAAAGTATTAGTTGTGTACTCTACCTTTATAACTGTAAACTTTGAAGAAGCAACTTGAATAATTACATGAATATATTTCAGGAGATAATCCACAGATTTGGTAGTGTAGCATCGGACTACACTGAGCAACTTTCTCTGTGGGCTGACACAGATTACTATGAAGAAAATGTCATCCGCATTCAACTTCCTTACACAGCACCACCTGCACCAACAGGTCTTACACCAGAGCAACAACGTGAACGCCGAAAGGAGCTGGCCCGTAGACTCACAGAGATAAACGCTAGAAAGCGTGAAGAGAGGGTATGTAATGGAAATTACTGTAAATAACGTTGGAAGCTGTTGATTTCAAGCAAAGTTTTGAAATTCTTGCATTTATTTTCTGTGTGTTTTTATCTGATTCTGCATGAAAGTGAAACATTATTAAAGTTAATGTTCAGAGAGGTTTTTCCTGTTGCCATTGATGTAGCCCATCACCTGTTTAATGGGTAGTTCACATGCACGCATCTCTTCCTCAGCAGGTAATATGCACAAGCGCACCCTGGCACGATGGTGCTGTGTATTTTTCTAAAACATAAAAGTTTTCATTTTTGAATTTAAATTGATGATGGTTGGGAATGAATAAAATATATTACAGGAGTTAATGATATTTATTTTCACAATATTACCAGTCGTCTTCAGTGTGAAACATTTTAAAGCAAGGTACTGCACACAAGGAAACTGCGCATTCTGTGTACTAGATGAAGGCTCTTTGCGAAGGCCTTTTGCCATGCACACCACAGATCTCCTTGTCAGTCTTCTCTTCGTTGTGCGTGGCAGAAGGTATGGAAAATGCCTCGCTGTAAGGTGTGTTGCTTTCGGTGTTCTAGGTGGGTGTCCTACTGATCTCTCTTGTTGTGGTGAATATAAAGCTAACTGTTCGCCAAGACTAATCATGAAGTTCATTTGCTGTGTTTGCCACCATGCTTCTTGTGCAGAACATATGCATTGAAGTATACAACCTCCAACAAGTGGCGGAATACCTTCTGATAATATTTTTCCAGCCTGCTCCTGGCCATCTGGTAGCTGTAGCCGTGCAACTCTCAGTTGCACCTATCCATACCTCCTATATTCTTGTTGTAATCAGTGACAACGTGTGGCTTTTGAACGATTCCCTACTTGAGTTTACATTTAAGAATGTATCATCATGGAAGGCGCAGAGCGTAACATCTTGTTAACTGCATCTTCCATCGGTTCTCGGTAGAACAGCAATATAAAAAATGAAAAGCACTAGTTTGCTTTTGTTCTACAGTATTACTTGTATTGTGTTAACAGGTTTTCGGCTTACAAGGCCATCTTCAGACATTTACTGAGTATTGTCATCAAAGAAGTTACAGTGTTTATAAACAACACTGGAACAGAAGTTACACATCCACATTGAAGCAGAAACATACAGTAAGTAACTTCTTTGACAGTGTGGTGGCAATGCAATGTAAAAAAGAAAAAAGTGAACAGTAAATGAATAAAAATAAAAAGGGAATAGACAAGGAAAAACTAACACAAAATAGGAACAGCATGCCTACATAAGTTTCTATTAATGAACAAAACTAATAAAATAAAATAAAATTAGTACTTGAGAAGGCTGCTTAAGGTGGTATAAAATGTGGAGAGTGATAAACAAACCAATTAAAAGAAGAAATAATTATCAGTGTAACTACAGCATATATAAGGAACTTAAGAGATATCAGTAAGATAAACAGAAAAGAATAAATGCAGGAAAATGGAGGAGTGTGAGGGAACATACTTTAAATGCAATCTTTGAGAGTGTGTAGTACTGCATTTTAAAAGAAAAAAAAAAAAAGACTGAACAATACACAAATATAAAAGGAGCAAACAGGAAAAACATTGACATTATACTCAAGATAGTAATTATGTAACTGCTGTTTATTTATTGCAAACTGTTATATAATCACTGTTTTGAGTATAGTGTTAATGTTTTTCCTGTTTCCTCCTTTTGTATTTGTGTATTGTTCAGTCTTTTTTTCCTTTTAAAATGCAAGTACTACCACACTCTCAAAGATTGCATTTACAGTATGTTCCCTCACACTGCTCCATTTTCCCGCGTTTATTCTTTTCTGTGTATCTTATTGATATTGCTTAAGTTCTCTATATATTCTTTAGTTACAGTGATAATTCTTTCTTCTTTTAATTGGTTTTTTTATATCATTCTCCACATTTTATACCACTGAAGTAGCCTTCTCAAGTACTAATTTTATTTTATTTTATTAGTTTTGTTTATTAATGTAGACATGCTGTTCCTATTTTGTGTTAGTTTCTCCCTGTCTACTCCCTTTTTATTTTTTTATTTACTGTTCATTTTTTTTACTTTTTACATGCATTACCACCACACTGTCAAAGATGTTACTTGCTGTATGTTTCTGCTTCAGTGTTGGTGTCTAACTTCTGTTTCAGTGTTGTTTACAAACATTGTAACTTCTTTGGTGACAATACTCCGTAAATGTCTGAAGATGGTCCTGTAGGCCAAAAACCAGTTAACGCAATAAAAGTAATACTGTAGAACAAAAGCAAACTAGTGCTTTTCATTTATTATAACACCATCTCTTTTTGTCCTTCCATTTCATTGCCATCTGTTTGCCTCTGTACCCTGTTATGTCCTCTTCTTTCTTAAATTTTTCCTTTTTTACAGTGTCAGGGAACCCTTTTCTGTCTTGCCGCATTGTGCTGACAATGTCGGTGTTATTGCAGGATAGTTTGTCCACCAAATCTGGACTGGTGTACCAGTTGCCCTTCTGGATAGTGGCTACCATAATTAATGTCCTTTCGAGTGTAAACAATAAAGTCCCTTACATACCTAGAGCTGCTTTTATAGAATTAGGGAATTTGATGCCAAATCTGTTGCATTCTGACGGAATAAATTGCGCCCATCCAAGCCATGCTTTCCAGAGCAACAGTGATTTGAAAACTGTGATGTACGTTTATGGCATATATACTGATCTGAAACTACACTGCAGGTGCTCCATAAACAGGTGAATTTTGAATAGTTTTCTGCTGACAGTGCCTCGTGGATCGTACGAGATATTGTCAGCAAAGTGGACGAATTCCAATAAAAGGTGAAACTGGTTTTCGCTAATCAGTTTCCTGAAAAAAGGCGTGTGAACTGGTTCTCTCTTTGAAAAGTACATCTTGTGTTCTGATATGTGAAGAATTTCTTGAAGTATGAGCATTCAAAAAAGTGTTTTTACATCGTCCCTTGTAGTATCCCTGCCAACTGTAAACCTCGGAGTGTGCTGCTTAATTCTGATGAGAAGCTATAAACTATGTTCATGTAAGTTCATCTATTCCACTATTACTTTGCACAAAGCATAATCCACAAAACACACAAGACTCCTTATCACCATCATATTTTTTTTAGGGCTCAACTGTACCACTACCAACACTGAACAAAAATTGATCACAAATTGAACTATCATGTACAAATAGCCAATGTACCATCTGCTACAGTAGTGTCTTGTCGTCAAATGTTTCTGAATCGAAGTTACTTTCATTAGCCTCAACATCCATATCTTGAAAATTCCAGAACTCTCACTGAAATTATCGTCACTTTGTAAAAGCAACTGCTCTGTCTCCAAGTATTGCCCGAAAGAGAACTGCCATCTAGTGAACGAAGCTCAACTAATACCACAGTTTCAAGAGCAGACTGATAACTCATAATTCTCACTAGCTACTTGCTACATAATGCAGAGGACAAATATAACTGTAAAATACACTGTGAATTAGCAGAGAGTGGACAGATATATTCGTCACGCCAATTTAGAGGGTTAACAAAATCATGAACAATATGAAGCATGCAACTTAATTTTAACTCCAGTTAATTTTTATTTGCTGATACTACATTCCTTTGCCTTTCGTCTAACATGTACAGCACTTTTAATGCCATTTCTTGTGTGAAGACTTCTTATACTGCTGGAATGGAAGAACATGCCTGTACAAAGTAGTGTATGTAATTACTCCTTACCTCTTGTTTGTGCAAAAGTCAAACAAATAAAAAATAATTATTGTCATATTCTGCATCATGATAGTTTGCCATGTTAACGTTCACTAATTAAATGAACTGTATGAAATACCAAACCTTTACTTTTTTCTGCTGCACAAACTAACATAATGATTGAAATGATAAAAAAAACACATTTTAACAGCTGATTAGTTTCTTGTTTTGATTGAGATTTTGTTATTTGCCACATTCATTATCCTGTGCGTTTTCTTTCTCGTTCCACTATCAGTTCCCTTAGTGGATCACAGTTTACATTTGTAAGCTGTTGCTGATACTATATTTTCTTCTGTTGAGATCAATAACTGCAAGATACATTCACAAAGTGTACAATAATATTTTTTGTTTATTTGGTTGATGTTAAAACTTAATTCTTTTGAGATCAGTGAGTTTTTTGTACCGTTGGAAAGAGGAATAAAACTGAGAGAATGTGTGAATGACAGGAATACCAGTTGTTTTAGAGCCAAGCCAACCCCGGTGTTTGTTTGGACATAATCACACCTAGATTAAGAACGAGGAGAATTGATTTCATACATCGAATATCTTAGAGTGCATTTGCCTGAAATATTACTGGCTGTGTCCGTATTTATTTGAAACTGTTTGGTTCTCTCTTCTCTCACCACAGTCTACCGTTTTTGTTTGTCTTCCTCATTTCTGCATTTACATAGATATTCCAGGATGCTGTACACAGTGTGGCAAAAGGTACTTCATACCAGTATTAGCAGTTGTCCAGATTTTTGCTTATTCCCGCCTTCTGTTACTCTATGTGCTCCCACGCCCTTTTCTCTGTGCCTCTCCTCCTCACTCCTCTCTCTGTGTGTTTCCTACTAACCAATCTCTCTGTAAATCTCCTCTTCACACTCCTTTCACTGTCCGTCTCCTTCTCATTCGCCTCTTTGTCAGTCTCTTACTTCCTCCACCCTACCTGTTCACCACCTACTCCCTCTCTTTGTATTCATATCCTCCTCTCCCATCACTGCCCATCTCCTCCCCCTCCCTCTCTGTGCACATCTCCTCCCCTCCCCTCCGGGTTGGGTCCATTTCCACCTCACTCCTTGTCTAGGTCCATCTCCATCTCACCCCCTTTCTCAGTCCGTCTCCACCTCCCCCCCCCCCCCCCCCCCGGCTCGGTCCGACGCTCACATTGCCACCTCCCCCATCTAGGTCTGTAGGTCTGACACCCTGTCCCCCCCCCTCCCCCCGTCTCAGTCCGATGCCCCCATCGCCCCCTCCTTGTCTCGGTCTGACATTACATTCCACCCACCGTCTCGGCCCCGTCGCCCCCTCCCGTCTGTCTCGGCCCGTCGCCCCCTCCCGTCTGTCCTCGGCCCGTCGCCCCCTCCCGTCTGTCTCGGCCCGTCGCCCCCTCCCGTCTGTCTCGGCCCGTCGCCCCCTCCCGTCTGTCTCGGCCCGTCGCCCCCTCCCGTCTGTCTCGGCCCGTCGCCCCCCTCCCCGTCTGTCTCGGCCCGTCGCCCCCTCCCGTCTGTCTCGGCCCGTCGCCCCCATCCCGTCTGTCCTCGGCCCGTCGCCCCCTCCCGTCTGTCTCGGCCCGTCGCCCCCTCCCGTCTGTCTCGGCCCGTCGCCCCCTCTCCGTCTGTCTCGGCCCGTCGCCCCCTCCCGTCTGTCTCGGCCCGTCGCCCCCTCCACTCTGTCTCGGCCCGTCGCCCCCCTCCACTCTGTCTCGGCCCCGTCGCCCCCTCCACTCTGTCTCGGCCCCGTCGCCCCCTCCACTCTGTCTCGGCCCCGTCGCCCCCTCCACTCTGTCTCGGCCCGTCGCCCGCCCCCCTCCCGTCTCGGGCCGTTCGCCCGCCCCCCCCCCCTCCCGTCTCGGGCCGTTCGCCCGCCCCCCCCCCCCCTCCCGTCTCGGGGCCGTCGCCCGCCCCCCCCCCCCTCCCGTCTCGGGCCGTCGCCCGCCCCCCCCCCCTCACCGTCTCGGGCCGTCGCCCCCCCCCCCCCCCCGTTTCTTTGTCCATCTCCTTCTCAGTCCCACCCCCTTTCGAGTGCTACCTGCAAAATTCACCTATCACGCAGGGTAGCAAGGATGTCTGCAGTTACCAGTCCTTTTCAGCAAGAAGGAGACAGTGACAGTGAGAGGTGACGGTAGTAGTAGGACAAAATGAGTGAGACTGACTGTGAGACAGGAGACAGTGGCAGATGGAGAGACACAAAGAAATAATGGCAATAAGTTTGGTCAAGTGGGAATGGGTGGATATGAGTGACTTATAGCTATGGACTAGTGGATAGTGAGCAAGTTACAGTTAGGGGAGCTTGCGGGAGTGAGAGGTGCATTACATGTTAAGAAAGAGTGCAAATATGTTCACATGTCAAAATTTTTAGGAAAACTTGTACAGATGCTGACTGAGGAAGGTAGAATGAGGCAGCTGGTCCTCACTTTTCAGTCAGAGTCTTTTAAATAGGAGCATATTCGTCTTTTTTTGTGCCCGAGAGCATTTTTTTGCTGGTGTGTGTGTTGTGTGTGTGTGTGTGTGTGTGTGAGAGAGAGAGAGAGAGAGAGAGAGAGAGAGAGAGAGAGAGAGAGAGAGAGAGAGATTACATTTGTGTCTTGAGCAAAAGTGGCCAGGGAGGGGGGGGGGAACTGAGGATTTATATCATGTGTACAAAATTGTACATTCCTAGTAGCTCAATTTATTTCGTGTTATCTGTCATGCTTACTTGAGTCATTAGTAGAGTGGGATCTCACTATTATCTTACATGTGATTTTTCCTTACAGTTACATTGTACATTCCCCATATCCTCGTAGTTCCCCATGAGTGATGGACCTTCCTGAGGTTAGTTGGCTTGCGTGCCACATGATGCAGATAGCTGTACCAGTGGTGCAACTACAGGAGGAGGGTTATATGTTGAGAAGCTAGACAGACCTATTGTTCTTGTAGAAGGGCGACATCCTTTTTAGTAATTACAAGTGCAGCTGTTTGAATGATTGACTGATGTGCTCTTGTAACATTAGCCACAGTGTTAGTGAGAACGGCTGTAAGGCAATGGGAAACTACAGCCATTATTTTTCGTGATGGCATGCAACTCTATTGTATGGCTTAATGATGATGGCATCATCTTGGTAAAATATTTCAGAGATAAAATTGTCCCACTGCCCCTCCCCCCTTTCACACGTATGCGCGCGTGTCCCCCCCCCCCCCCCCCCCCCCCCCCCCCCCCCCCACACACACACACACACACACACACACACACACACACACACACACACACACACACAGAGAGAGAGAGAGAGAGAGAGCGAGAGAGAGAGAGAGAGAGAGAGAGAGAGTATATATATATACACTCCTGGAAATTGAAATAAGAACACCGTGAATTCATTGTCCCAGGAAGGGGAAACTTATTGACACATTCCTGGGGTCAGATACATCACATGGATCACACTGACAGAACCACAGGCACATAGACACAGGCAACAGATCATGCACAATGTCGGCACTAGTACAGTGTATATCCACCTTTCGCCAGCAATGCAGGCTGCTACTCTCCCATGGAGACGATCGTAGAGATGCTGGATGTAGTCCTGTGGAACGGGTTGCCATGCCATTTCCACCTGGCGCCTCAGTTGGACCAGCGTTCGTGCTGGACGTGCAGACCGCGTGAGACGACGCTTCATCAGTCTCAAACATGCTCAATGGGGGACAGATACCGGAGATCTTGCTGGCCAGGGTAGTTGACTTACACCTTCTAGAGCACGTTGGGTGGCACGGGATACATGCAGACGTGCATTGTCCTGTTGGAACAGCAAGTTCCCTTGCCGGTCTAGGAATGGTAGAACGATGGGTTCGATGACGGTTTGGATGTACCGTGCACTATTCAGTGTCCCCTCGACGATCACCAGTGTGTACGGCCAGTGTAGGAGATCGCTCCCCACACCATGATGCCGGGTGTTGGCCCTGTGTGCCTCGGTCGTATGCAGTCCTGATTGTGGCGCTCACCTGCACGGCGCCAAACACGCATACGACCATCATTGGCACCAAGGCAGAGCGACTCTCATCGCATGAAGACGACACGTCTCCATTCGTCCCTCCATTCACGCCTTTCGCGACACCACTGGAGGCGGGCTGCACGATGTTGGGGCGTGAGCGGAAGACGGCCTAACGGTGTGCGGGACCGTAGCCCAGCTTCATGGAGACGGTTGCGAATGGTCCTCGGCGATACCTCAGGAGCAACAGTGTCCCTAATTTGCTGGGAGGTGGCGGTGCGGTCCCCTACGGCACTGCGTAGGATCCTACGGTCTTGGCGTGCATCCGTGCGTCGCTGCCGTCCGGTCCCAGGTCGACGGGCACGTGCACCCTCCGCCGACCACTAGCGACAACATCGATGTACTGTGGAGACCTCACGCCCCACGTGTTGAGCAATTCGGCGGTACGTCCACCCGGCCTCCCGCATGCCCACTATACGCCCTCGCTTCAAAGTCCGTCAACTGCACATACGGTTC